>NC_048219.1:99263380-99374758 GCF_002007445.2 Ailuropoda melanoleuca | reverse complement strand
GAGGGTGTAGGAAGCCCATGGCTTTGCCTTCGTATCCAGCGGTGGTGGGGGAGGCAGTCTAGACAATCTTCCAGAAGCATGGGCTCAGGGCCCGCCCACCTGGTTTTGTGATCACAACCCAACCTAGCCTCTCAGTGTCCTTGTCTGTAAAATGGGGGCAATGACAGTCCCTACCTGGGGCCCAGAGGCTCAGGGGGTTGTCGGGAGCATTGAGACGCTTAGAACAGGGCCAGGCTCCGGTGTGGTTGCTGTTCTCCAGCATACTTGCCTGTGTTAGGAATGGTGCGGGGTGTCCCGCCCTTCCTCCGAGAGGCCCTCTTTGATACACCTCTTTCGTCCTTAGTTATTCATTCAATGAATATTCACAGGGGCTGTGACGCTGATGATGTTAGCTAACATTTATTGAGAATTTACAGCCATCAGCTTCACAACACTGTCTGGTTAATCTTTACAACCTCCCCGTTGGGCAGGTGAGGTGTACCCATTTTACTGATGAGGAGGTAAGGCTCAGGAAGTAGACTGTCTTTCTCGAGGCCTCATAGCTATTCCAGGGGTGGCTGGCGCCTGCGGCCTTCCAGATGCTGCCTCCTCTCCCTTCAGTGTTCTCAAGAGAACTTCGGGGCCCTTCAGCCCCTGGGGCTGGGGGTTGGAGGAGGACGTAGGAGGGAGAGCTGCTCTAGGGCCAAGGGGACCTGGGGCTGCTGCTGGGTGCGGCCTGGAGAGGCCTTTTAGAAGCCCTCAGCTGTCCCCCAGCCCTCCCCCTGTCCCCGGGCGCCTGTCCACCTACAGATCCCCCCTGGTGAGAACGGTCACTCCATGAACAGGTATGGGGACCTGTTTGAGGCCACCGCAGACCCCCAGAAAATCTGATGGGGGCAAAGATCCACAGAGGTGCTGAGAAAATGCACATTGGCCATGTTTGCAAGTAGGATTTCAAGGATGGATTCTTACACTCCTCTTCGAGGCAGGGGAGCGAGGGGGGCAGAGAGAGAGGATTGCAAGAGATGTTACTACCCACACTCAATTACAGGGACCCTCCAAATCCACGTCAGCTCAGGGGGCTTTGTGTGGTCAGACATTCCGCTAGCACTCCCCCTCCCCCTCCAGGCAGGCTCCTGTTCTGCCCCCTCCTCACCTCCTTCTTCCCACCAGGCCTTCCAGCTGGCTTCCGTTCTCCGTTCTCCGTTCTCCGTGCCTCCCCGGCCCAGCCCCTCTCAGCCCTGGGTCTCCCTCCCCAGCCTCAGGGATGGTGGTGAGCGTGGGGTGGGTTCCTGGGTGCTAATTTCAGCCCTGGTCTGGAATGAGGGGTGTGGGAGGGCTGGGCTTGCCCGACTGCCTCCCCTTCCTCATTACTGTGGGGCCTTTGGGTGGAGCAAAGGCCCTGGGGTCCTCCGGTAGGAAGGGGAGACTCTCCTTGCCCCCTCCGAGGGCGTATGTGTGGGTACACTTGTGCGCTTGCGTGTGTGTGAGAATCTGACAGGCTTCTCCACCCCTGGAAAGCTCGGAGCCTCTTGGAAGAGCCCTGGTTTTTAGGCCACTTGGGATCCCTGTCACCGACCCAGTAGGAGTATGGCCCCAGGCCTCTGGGACATTCTGAAGGTGGTCTGGTTCTGCGTTGGGGCTTTGGGGTGTCATCTCACTTCTCACCGGAGCCCTGGGAGGGGAGTAAGTCACTGCCATTCACCCCATCCACAGAGGAGGCTCCTGGGGCCACCTCCCACTTATAGGGCCTCGGAGCTCCCTGAGCAGTGCGCTCCACACCAGCTCCAAGACTGCTTCCTCACTTCCCTGCTGTAGGGGAGGCCCCGAGGACACCCTGCGGCTCCGTCCAGGTCTCCTCCTTCCCTACCTGAGAGCAGCTTTGGTGACCCTCTCAGCACTAACTGCGCATGGACTTTGGTGCATAAATCCATGGGGGCGAGGAGGGGGGGTGATACCTCAGACCCACTGTAGGCAAGTCATACCTTTGGGAGATGGCTGGCCGTGGGAACCAGGAAAGGGCTGGGGCCGCCTTGGCCCTGCCGGAGGGCTGAAGGCTGTGCCATTCACCTGCTTGGTGGTGGCAGCCACAGGCCAGCGCCACAGTTGGGGGGGTCACAGGTCTTTTTCCAAAACATACCCATGGCATTCTCCACCTTTCCTGGGTAATATTTTAAGTAATACTTGGTGGACCCTGTTGACCCCCTAAATAAAGTCCTTCTAGGGCCCCACGGCCCCAGGAAGAAGTCTGGTGGCTCATGGGCTCACCAGAGCCCCAGGCCTGCCGCTTCCCTCCCCACCTGGAGCCCGCAGGCCCCTCCTTGCCCGCCACACTCAGGCTTTGGTTCCATCTGCCACTCACCACCTCCACCGCTATGCCTCCAAATGCCCTTTTCTGCCCCCAACACCACTTCCCCCCATCTCGGGTAATTGTGCCTCACCCTTTGGGGCTCTGGAGTAGGAGCCCTCTTCCCAAGGCTCAGGATTCTCCTCTCCTGTCTTACCTGCACAGTCGCCCGCATACCTGCCTGGACTCTAGGGAAGGCAGGGTCTGTCTGGTTCACCACTGCACCGTCCTAAGGCTAGGACAGAATTAGGGCTCAACACACAGCTGTTAAATGAAGGCACGCAGTCATGCTCAGGAGGAGAGGTCTGACCCCACTCACCCATTTCCCTGATGGAGCCACTGAGGCAGAGGGGGCCGGCAGGACCCAGGGAGAGGCTCAGCCAGCTAAGACCCGAAGCTAGCGCTCCTGGACAGATCGGATCCGTGCTCCTGACCACACCTTTGTTATTTTTCTCTCTTTTAAGAGCACCCCGTGCCCCACAGGTGACTCATACAATAGCATTTCAAAAGCCTGTAATTTGCCCCGAGTGTTCAGGCCTCGTGGTGAAGCTCTGCCTCCTGTACGAGCCTCTCCTGTTGCCCTGGGCAAACGCAATGCCCATCCGCCTGGGTGGCAACCAAGTGCCCGGCCTCCAATAAAGTGTCCATGTTGGCTTCCCGCCTCCCTCCCCCCAGGGGCTCGTGGCACCCCGAGGAAGACATCCCTCCCTGCCCTGGGCTTCCACTCCTGGGAAAGTGTGGTTTGCCACCTGAGGGTGTCTTATAAAAGCTCAGCCTTAATTAATCAATCCTGAGAGATGAATTGGTTAATGCGGGCCCCGCTCCCCCGCGGGTGAATGGCACAGTAACGAGTGTCAATTATTTCAGCATGAATAATGAATGCTCCAAACGTGCCGAGAAGGAGTGGAAGGTGCTGAGTGCCGAGTCAGCTCTGCGGGCCAGCCCACCACCCCATGGGGTTCACTGTCCTCCCCAGGGGGTCTGAGCAAGGCCCCAGGGCAGTGCGTCCTCTTCGCTATTTTGGTGTGAGAAGGGTCCCCGGACGGGGGTTCAGGGAACTGGACTTGGGAGGCAGACTGGAAGCCTCTGCAGGGCAGGGGCCCGTCCGCTTGTGCATCGCTCTATCCCCAGCACGGGGGTCGGTGCCTGGCGGGCGCATAGCAGGCGCTCTCAGCAAGTAGCTGCTGGTCGACCGCCTTATTCCAGCCCTGCCCCTCAGTCGTGTGATCTCAGGCATGTTTTTTGCCCTCTCTAGCCTAGACTTCTCTCGTTTGAAATTGGATTGGACGAGATGGTTCATTTATTTATTCATTCATTCATTCATTCATTCATTTCTCTAGTAATTCCTTGTTTTTTCTTGCTTCCTTTCCTAAGTGCCTATTATATGTCAGTACCCCAGAGCCAGCACTCCTGTCTCCTGGAAGACAGTCACCTGCAGCTCCCACAGGCCCCTGCCACGGCCAACAGCCATTCGCTGGGGAGAGACAAGGCCCCGGGGCTCCAGGGGGGCACCCACATTCAGAGGGGCAGGTCATCCTGAGCCAGCTTCCCGTGAACTTCATGTGAACTTCCCCCCAGGCCGAGTCCAGGCCTCCCCTTGACATCCACTTACGGGATTATTCTGTGTCCCTTGGTGGCTGGGGATGCCATGGCTTTAGCCACGGTGTGGGACAGAATGTTACCTTCACACAGTGTTTCGCCTCTTCTGAGCACCAGGCTGGAATGGGCTCTCACCTATGGCCCGTCTTGGAGAGTGGGCAGGGAGAGATGAGCGGCTTGGCCGGCCAAGAGACAGCTATGCTGGCTTGGTGGGGGAAAGGCGGCTGGTGCCCCCACGGTGGTGGTGGTGGGGCACTTCCAGGTAAAAGTTAAAAAAGAGCTCCCATTCTGTTCCATCGTCTGTGAGTCATGGGAAGGCAGGCCCCAAGATTTAGCATTGGGGGGGGGCAGTTGCTGAAAGCAGAAGATGTGTCGGAGGCTGGTTAGATCATAGAACTGTAGAGAAGCCCACCCGGCCTCTCATTCTGTAGAGGGATAACCGTGGTCCACAGAGGTCGCGGACTCCCCTGAGGCAGCTGATGGAGCTCAGCTGAGCAGCCCAGACTCTTCTCCTGGTGCTTGTTGCCCGAGCAGGGCTATAGGGTCCCTCCTAAGCGGAGTCTGACCCTCCAAGATGGGATACAGCCGCGTGCACATGGTGCCCGGAGGCAAGAGGTGGGGCTATGGGAGTGCAAAAAGACTTTCTGGAGGAGGCTAGTCGGGGCCACATCACCCCAGGGCACCTTCCGGCAGGGTCCTCCCTGAGCCCAGGGCTGTCTGCGCTCGTGGTTTCCCAAGAAGGAAAACACACTCAGGCCAGTGGCTAAGAGCTAGGTAGACAGTGGTGTGGCTTTCCACACTTGAGCCCCACCCTGTCAAACTGTGTGCCCTAGGGCTAGTTACTTAACCTCTCTGTGTCTCAGTTCCCTCATACAATGGGGCTAATGATAGTGTTTACGTTACCGGCTAATCGTGTGGATTAAATGTGACAATAATAATAACAGCTCCCACTGACTGAGTGCTCCTAATATGCCAAGAACTCTTCTAAACCCTTGATGTATTTCCGCCCAGCTGATCCACCATGATTCTAAGGAGTTTTATTATTTCTATTCCACAGGTGAAGAAACCCAAGTTCAGACAGCGTCAGTGACTTGCCCAGGGTCATACCGTCTGATAGGGAAGAGCCACAGCGAAGCCTTAGGTCCCAGGGGACACCGGGCTCTGGCCTGTGGGGTCTTCCCACTGCTGGGCCTTGTGAAGTTGGCTCATTGTGGGGAATGGGGCAAACCTCCTCTCTCCCCCTGCCTGCCCCCCGGGCTTGGAGAGCCCAGGCTAGCCCTGTCAGGGCCACCAGGATGACCATGAGCTTCCTTCCAGGTCAAGGCTGAGATAGGGTTCTGGGATTGTTTTAGGAAATTGTGAAGCAGGCATTCCGGCACCATTTTCCCAGCAGTTCGTGGTATCCTAGTCCCTATCTTTAGTCGCAAATCTCCTTTAGTAGATGCCCAGGGATTCCCTCTGTCATCAGCGGGGGACACAGAGCCAGGCACGGATTGGTGAACCATGCTAACGGACCCCGAGTGCCAACGCCGGCACGGCTCGCTACTGAAGCCACGCTCCCCCGTGGAACCAGGAGGCCTGGGGCTGCCTGACTCCTGAAGAGAGCTCGAGGAATGTCCTGCCCCACGGGCAGAGCGGGGCCGGGTCCCCTCACAATGCCACGTCAATTCCAGAACGGGGTTTGGTAACCTACGGCCAGCAGGCCAGATCCACAAGCTACAAATGGTTTTTACATTTTGAAATGGCTAAAAACAAATCAAAAGAAGGATAATACTGCATGACATAAAAGTTATATGAGATCCGAATTTGGTGCCTGTAAATAAAGTTTTATTGGCATACAGCTACCTCATTCAATTTATATGAGTTATGACAGAGACCCATGTAGCCTGCAAACCCTACAATATTGAACCTGACCCTTTATAGGAAAAGTTAGCCGACAGCTAATGTAGACACCCTTTTGCCTGGGCAGATGTCCCAGGAGGCCACGGTAGTGTTCCCCCCCACCCCCCTTCTGGGAGCCCCTCCTGAGAGGCCACCATACCTCCAGGACCTTCCAGTGTTGATGGGAGCAGAGGAGGACACATGGCCTTGGCCAAGACAGTCACAGTCCGTTAAATGTTAAAGTTCACAATGAGTGAGCATCTCCTAAATATTTAGAAGGAAGGGTCCCGGAGGACTGAGCGTGTACTCTGTGTTCCTCAGAGCCATCCCAAAGCCTGTCACAGGGTGGGACTAGAGAAATCATGGGAAGCAGGTGGCAAAATAGAAGTACCATATGACAGGCTGCCTGGATGGCTCAGTCTTTAGGCATCTGCAGTCGGCTTGGATCATGATCTCAGGGTCCTGGGATCGAGTGCCGCATTGGGCTCCCTGCTCAGTGGGGAGCCTGCTTCTCCCTCGCCCTCTGCTGCTGCCCCTGCTTGTATTCTCTCTCTGTCAAATAAATAAATAAATAAATAAATAAATAAATAAATAAATAAAATCTTAAAAGAAAAGGAAAGAAAAGAAACTACCATATGATCCAGTAATCCCACTCCTGGGTAGGTAACCGAAAGCATGGAAAGCAGGGGCTCGAAGAGGTATTTGCACACCCGTGTTCACAACAGCGTTATTCACAGGAGCCGAAAGCTGGAAGCAGCCCACCTGTCCAGCGATAGATGAGCGGATAAACGAAATGTGGCGTATTCATAATGGGGTATTCTTCAGCCTTAAAAAGGAAGGGAATTCGGATACGTGTCACAACATGGGTGAACCTTGAGGATGTCATGCTAAATGAAATAAGCCAGTCACAGAAAAATATTGTCTAATTCCATTTATATGAGGTACCTAGGGTAGTCAGATGCATAGAGGCAGAAAGTAGAAGGGCGGTGCCAGGGGCTGGGGGAAGGGGTCTGGACAGTTGTTGTTCAATGGGTAGAGTTTCAGTTGGGGAGGATGAAAAAGTGTGGAGGTGCGTGGCGTGAGTGTACTTGCTGCTACCAAATTGTTCGTTTAAAAACAGTTCAGGTGCGGGGCGCCTGGGAGGCTCAGCCGCTGAAGAGTCTGCCTTCAGCTCAGGTCAGGATCCCAGGGTCCCGGGACCTAGCCCCGTGCAGGGCTCCCTGCTCAGCAGGGAGTCTGCTCCTCCCTCTCCCTCTGCTGCTCCCCCCCCACCCCGCCCCTGCTCATGCTCTCATGCGTGCGCTCTCTCTCATGCGCGCGCTCTCTCTCATGCGTGCGCGCTCTCTCATGCGTGCGCGCTCTCTCTCATGCGTGCGCGCGCTCTCTCAAAGAAATAAAATCTTTACAAAAAAGGGCTAAGGTGGTAAATTTTATGTTACATGTATTTCGCCACGATTAAAAATTTTTTAAAATGAACAAAGCCCACCAACCTGCCCACAGAAGCCCCGGGGACAGCCCCGTTTATGGCCTCCTTGGCAGCGGACATGGGTGTCCTCTTGCCCACTGACCTCACCCCCACTCCAGGGGGCCAGGTGCTCAAACGCACACCTTGTCTTGGCCTTCTGCCCCTATGAAGTTCTCTCTGTGAGTGAGTGGGTGTATACGTCCTGTCCCTTCAGATGTCAGATCTCACCTGGAACCGAATCCAGAAGCAGATGTCACAACCAGCCCAAGAAACCCTGGAAATGGTGCCAAGGGTGGCCCCTAAGGCAGTGCGTTGCCCAAGGATCCTCCCTAGAGAAGGTCAATGTTCCCACTGCAGCTGGGTAACCTCGAAGAACAGCCTGGCCCAGGCCAGCTGGTTGGGTAGAGGCTGCAGGACTCGCCCTCACCTGGGCCCCACCTAGAAGAGCCACCTTCTCCTTACAGGCCTGGAGGGAGATGTGAACCTGCAGGACCTGAGCGTGCTTTCTTTGCCAGGCACTGAATGGGGATTTTCTCATCTCCCTTTATTCTACAATTACTCAATGAAACCGAGGCACCGTGCGTTCCTGCCTGTCCTGCAGTTGCCTCAAGACCCCGGACCAGGGAGCTGGAGGGGATCTGGAAGGGCTTGGAGCCCGGACCCTTGCCAAGTGGGGCTCTGAGACCTACAGGCCGAGGATGGGATGGATCGGCACCAGGACCTGCCAGAAATGCTTGGCATCCATCTCTAAATGCTTTCATTAATCTGCTTTGTGTCGGGCCTTACGTGGAGGCCCTTAGCAATTGGTAAGCAGAACCCAAAGGAGTGGGCCATGCCTAGGCCAGAGCAGGGAGCTGAAAGAAGACCGGGGGAGACTTATACAGGGGAACGCAGGTGAGCCAGGAATAAGAAGGAGAGCTGGGAGCACGGTGGCTGTTTACTGAGGGCTCTCTGGGTGTTAGACACAGTTGTAAATGCATGAGACTTCTGGCATCATACCTTCACGGTCCTTTGTCTAGGACCCAAGAGGTTCCTGTAGGATCCCACAGAAGGGCACCTAATCCTGCCCAGAGGCCTGGGGGCAGGGTATCAGGGAAGTCTTCCTGGAGGAGGTGGTCTGTGAGCCAGGTCTTCCTGGCCAGGGAAGAGGGTAGAGGGAAAGGTGTTTTAGAAAGTAGAGGTAGGAGGAGCAAAGGCCCCACCATGGGTGGCCTTGGCCTTGAGTGCTCACCACTTCCCTGGCTTCCGTCACCTTCAGCCAGGCCTCCAGAAGGCCAACCTACCCAGGGGAGGTGCCCACGACACCCCTGCCTCTCACACCACCTTCAAGACCTCCCCTCCTCCCACACTCCCTCCTCAGGGCCTTGCCACAGGTGGTGTCCCAAAACCTGATTCATCAGGCACTTTGGCAGAATAAATTGACGCAAGAGTGCCTCTTCCCTTTCTTTCTTTCTTTCTTTCTTTTTCTTTCTTTCTTTCTTTCTTTCTTTCTTTCTTTCTTTCTTTCTTTCTTTTTTCTTTCTTTCTTTCTTTCTTTCTTTCTTTCTTTCTTTCTTTCTTTCTTTCTTTCTTTCCTTCCTTCCTTCCTTCCTTCCTTCCTTCCTTCCTTCCTTCTTTCTTTTTTCTCCCTCCCTCCCTCCCTCCCTCCCTTCCTTCTTCCCTCCCTCCATTCCCCTTCCTTCCTTCCTTCCTTCCTTCCTTCCTTCCTTCCTTCCTTCCTTCCTTCTTTTTCTTTAAAAGAGTGTCTTTTACTGGTGGTTTCATTATCATTATTGTAAGGCATGTTCACTGAAAGAATCAGGAAAACCTATCAAAGTAAAAGGAAACATAAAAAAATCACCTTCATCTCAGCAGTCAGGTCGTGCCCGTGGTTAATGCGCACACGCGTGGGAGTGCACTGTATATACCCCTATGCAGGTGCCAGCCGGCTTTTCCCATCCATAGGAGCATAAGAGCTTCCCCCCCAGCGATCAAACGTTCTGGCAGAAGCATTTGGATGGCTGTCTCTTAATTTAGGACCTTTCTTCTATTGTGGGATACTTAGGCCATTTCCCAATTTTCTCCGTTGTAAATAATGCTGTGGTAAACATCTTGTGGCACCCGAGCTGTGGATGGTGGTGCTTCTGGAATGCCAAGGATGGTACTGGAATGGTGAGCGACGCACCTCTGCATGCAGGTCATGGGACCACGTGGGAGCAGAGTTTCTGAAACCCTAGTGGGGTACAGGGCCCTTGGGGTCTTGTGGCAGCAGACTCTGGTTAGTGGGGGGTCAGAGATGTCACATTGCCGAGGAGCTCCTGGGGGGGGGAACTTTGAACAGCCAGGCCTCTGTGAGGTCTTCCCGCGAGGCCACTAGCAGCCAGGGCTGGGCTCTGGGGAGGGACTTGAGCTAGTCAGAACTTCTCCTCTGTCCTGGGCACTTTGGGAAGCACAGGCCTTTTGCGGGGGGGTGGGGGGGCTCTGAGGGTTCCAGGCGGGTTTGTAGTCATGGTCTCCACCCTGCACCCCTGCCATGGAGCTCCCAGAACTGCCTAGAATTCTATGATTCTCGGCCACCCTTGGGGCTCCCCAAAGCTCACATGTGGCCAGCTTCACTCTGGGTCTGTGGCCTGTCGCCAGTGTTGTTTGGCCTGGGTCATTCCTCTCCATTCTTGGGTCCCCAGAACCCTCCTCAGTCGAGGGCACTCATGATAGATCCTATTTCACGGGGATTGACTAAGATTGTCCACATGTGGCGGGTGGCACTCAGCAAGCAGTCGGCCTTGATAGCTCTTAGTGCTGGGGGCGGTTGGGTGCCCGAGAGTGGGGCACAGGTGGTGCCGTCTCCGTTCCGACTTTCCAGTGGTGTGGCTTCATCTCTCCGATGTCCTGGGGCTCCTCTCCAGATCCCTCCATTCATTTCACAGCTTCTCGTGATGTCCACAAGTGCTGGGGCTATGGCAGGGGCCAGACCCATAGTGGCCAGCAAAGTGAATGTGGTCCCTGTCCTCCCAGAGCCCACTGCCCGGTCAGGGTGATGGACCCGAGCCCATAAATAATAGCAAACTTCCTCACAGGCTGTAGCCAGGGAGACCTGCTTCAGATGAGGTGGTCAGGAGAGATGTGCTTCAGAGCGGATAGTTTTGCTGAGTGCTGAGGAAGGAGCTAATCACAGAGGAGGTGTGTCAGGTGGCGGGAGGAGCAGTCCAGGCAGTGGAAACCGCATGTGCAAAGGCCCTGAGGCAGGAAAAGATTTTTTGTGTTGGAGGAACTGAAAGAAGCCTAGAGGAATCTAAGTGAGGTGAGCAGGAAGAAGACTTTACCACCAGAACTCAGGGGCAAGGGCCTGCTCATGCGAGGCTGGGTGTGTTGGAATACCTGGGGGTCTTTGGCAAGGGCATAGAGTGACCTGACTTGTTTTCAAAAGAGCCTCCCAGCTGCGGTGTGGAGAATGGACCCTTGCAGGGTGAGGAGGTGAAGGGAGCCCGGCCAGGAAGCTCTTGCCCGGGCAGGCCAGAGCCCGGGGAGAAAGTACACAGAAGAGGCTGCGCTCGGGCAGGATGCTGAGGGCAGGCCTGCAGGGCTGGGAGGTGAGCAGGGAGGGGCTAGGACCACGAAGGGCGGGGCGTTGGTGTGGAGAGGACAGGAGGAGGGAGGAGGCAGGAGGCAGGTGTGGGAGGCTGTGGTGGCCATGTGGGACCTGCCCTCCGGGTGCTGACTTCCCTGCAGCCATGTGGCAGAAGAAGCTGAGGGGTTGTATCTCTGTGGCTGCGGGGCTCTTGTCCTGGGGGCTGGGGGATGGCCCACGGTTCCTGTCAGGTCACCAAGCGCACTCACAAAGCTGCATTTCCATTTCAGCCTTCCATGGCCTCGTGTCTTGTGAAGGAGGATGGAGCCTTCTCTTGGCCAGAATTCTTGGGCAACTGCGGGGCTGAGAGACCAGGCTGGCGCGTGCGCGTGTCTGTGTGCGGGCACGCATGCACATGTGGACCCTGGCTGCGGGGGGCTGCTGCATGGGATGGGGCAGCTGTATGCTGAGTGTTTCTTGGGGGAGCAGTGAGCCGGTGGAAGGTTGGGCAGAGCTTTTGAGATTCTTTCCCAGCTGAGGCCCCCACATGTATCAGGACAGTTTCCAGACTCACAGAATGGTGAATAGTTGACTCTTCCGTGCCTGCCATGGTCAAGGGGCCAGAGTCTGCCCGCCAGAAGCCTGGACGCGATGGGGATGCAATGATGGAGAGCCATAAGTCCGTGAAGTCGAGCATGTGTAGAAACTGTGTGTGTGGATTGGCTGGGAGTGGGGGGTAGCGGTGGGGGAGGCAAGGAGGGACATCTAGTCATGTTTCCCTGAATGTCCCAGTGCCATGGGGGCGGCGTGTTCTCCAAGCCATTCTCCCAGGGGGGCTTAATTCTGTCTCTGCAAAGCGCTGCTGACCTGCCCGATGAACTCAGCATAGCACGTTCCATGGGGCCCAACTGCACAGCAAAGACCGGGTAGGTGCTGATGGGCGGAGGGGAAGAGAGATGAGCGGTGGAGACGACGAGATCCACCCAAGCGAGCCCCAAGCACTGAGAAGGCCTGGCAAAGGCCCAGTGCCTGGAATCACATGCCAGCTGTCTCAGCAGGTAGGCAGTGGCCTAATCTTATTACCTCCTTTCTGACGGCTGGTGGAAGGAGGCCCAGAGACACCCCGTGACTCCCCCAAGGTCACACAGTGACTGGAAGACCAGCCGGAGTAAAGCCGGTAGGCAAATTCAAGGACACTCAATGAACCAGGGGCTCCTAGAATCTCTCTTCCCTTCCTCCCTCCCTTCCTCCCTTTCTCTCATCTTCCTTCCTTGTCACTCAAGAAAAAAGTTATTTGAATATCACTACAAGGCCAGTGGCGCCCTCAGAAATTCCTCATCTGTGATTGTCTCCTCCAGGGGGTGGGGGGCCCTCTGCCCTCAGAAGGGCTTGTGGGTAAACTTGTGATGAGCTATTTCTAAGGTAGGAAGAGAAAAACTAGATCACAGAGCCCTGGGGAAGGGCTGCGGTTGGCACAGAAAATAAGCGATTCTGTCAGCAGGCAGGTAGGCTGGGGGCCCCTCTGCGGAGCTGGGATCCGCGGCCAGCCCTGGGGGCATTTCTGGGCCCCGAGGGGCAGGAACAGAGCTCATCCTCTGAACCTAATTCCTGAGTGTGTGAGCTCAGACAGGTCCTACAGAGGCACTGAGGCGCCTGCAGGCCACGCACACCAACTGCCAATGTTCCGTCTGTCTGTCTGTCTGTTAGGCTGAATGTCTGCCTTACTCATCTGAGCCCTGAGTCACTTCATTTAAAATGCTGTTCCTGGAACCGAGCTGGGCATCAGTGGGTGGGCCTGAGTCATTTCTGCCATTGGGAAGCACTGAGGGCCCGAACGGGGCCAGCCTGGTGCGCACAGGAAGCCCGGGGGATTCAGTGCCTCAGTGCAGATAACAGCGCTTGGCACGTACTAATGGCCCAGGGAGTGTTACAGCTCTGATCACACGGTCGTAATTGTCACTGTCATTATCATCAGGAGAGAACGTGGGTCCAGCACCCGCGGCTCAGGTGACGGCTCCCGGAGAGAGGGAGGGGATGGGGAGTGCTCCTTACGTCAAGGGCTCCGAGATGAGAGACGGAGCCAGGAGAAGGTGAGGTTATCCGGGGTGACTGGACGAGAGGAAGAAGGAGAGGGGAGGGCCCAGGGAGGAATTCTCGTGTCAGGGTCAGGTAGGTCGAAAGGAACCAGAAAGGAGAGCCTACCACTGAGGAGGGTTCGGGCCCATGCCTGCCCCCCAATCCCCATGCCAGGCTTTTAGGAGTCCAGAGTTGCTTTATTTTTTTTTTTTTTTAATTATAAGAGTATGATTGGGACAAAATTCACATGTCATCCAATTCACCTATTTAAAGTATACAATTCGGTGGTTTTCAGTATAGTCACAGAGTTTTGCAATCATTAGCACAACCAATTTTAGAACATTCTCGTCACCAACAAAAACCCCACCCCACACCCATGAGCCGTCATTCCCCTTTTTCCTCTGCCCCCACCCCCAGCCCTAGGCAATCACTAACCTCCTCTCTGCCTCTTTCGGTTTCACATAAATGACAGTTCACATAAATGAAATCATACAGTACAGAAGAAGTCTTTTGTGTCTGGTTTCTTTCACTCAGCACGTTCTCCTGGCTCATCCCTGTCCTAGCATGCATCAGCACTCCAGCCCTTTTTATGGCTGAATAGCATTCCAGCACATGGATATACCACGTTCTGCTTATCCATTCATCAGTTGATAGACATTTGGGCCGTTTCCACTTTTCGGCTGCTGTAAAGAAGGCAGTGCGAACATTCATGTCCGTTTTTATGTGGACACATGCTCTCCGTTGTCTGGAGTATACACCAAGGCATGGGATTGCTGGATCATACGGTAACCCTCGACCTTGTGAGGAACCACCAGACTGTCTTCCAAAGTGGCCGCACCATTTTACACTCCTACCAGCAGTGTATGAGGGGTCCAACTTCCCCACGTCCTTGCCAGTACTTGTAATCAATTACAGTTATCTTAACGGGTACGAAGAGCTGACTCACTGTGGCTTTGATTTGCGTTCCCCTGATGGCTTGTGAAGCCCCGCATCTTTTCATCTCTTTACATATCTTATTTGGAGAAATACCTGTTTGGATCTGTTGCCCCTTTTTTAAATTGGATGATTTGTCTTTTTATTATCAAGGTGTAAGTGTTCCTCATATATTGTGGATACAGATTCCGTATAGGAAGTGGGATTTGCAAATATTTTCTTCCATTCTGTGTATTTTCCCTACTTGTTTGATGGTGTTTTTTAAAGCATGGAAGTTTTAAATATTGATCAAGTCCAGAGTATCTATGTTTTCTCTTGTTGTTTGTGTTTTTGGTGTCCCATCTAAGAATCCATTGTCTAATCCAAGGCCATCCAAGATTTATCAACAAGTAATCCAAGACTTCAACCTGTTTTTCTTATAAGAGTTTTGTAGTTTTACCTCTTACATTTTGGACTTTGGGCTAATTTTTCTGTACAGTGTGAGGTAAGGGTCCGGCTTCATTCTTTTGCGTGCAGATAGCCAGTTGTCCCAGGACCATTTGTCAAACGACTATCTTTTCTTCCATTTAACTGTCTTAGCACCCTTTTTGAAAATCAGTTAACCAGAAATGTGAGGATTTAATTTTGTACTGTCAACTCTGTTCCGTTGTTCTGTATGTCTACGGCTGTGCCAGTAACAAACTGTCATGTTTGTTGCAACTTTGTAGTAAGCTTTGAAATCAGGAAATGTGATGCCTCTAACTTTGTTTTGGTTATTCTGGGTCTCTCAAATATCCATATAAATTTTAGGATCAGCCTGCTATTTCTGCAAAGAAGCCTTCCGGCATTTTGATGAGGATTGTGTTGAATTTGTAGATCAACCTGGGGAATGTTGCCTTCTTAACAATATTCAGTCCTGTGGTCAATGAACATGGAATGTTTTTCTATTTGTTTAGATCTTCTTTTATTCCTTTCAACCTTTTTTTTGCAGATTTCAGAGTATAATTTTTGTACTTCTTTTGTTAAATTTATTCACAAGAATTTTATTTTTTAATATTACTATAAATGGAATTGTTTTTCTTAATTTCATTTTTGGATTGTTCATTACAAGTGTATAGAAATGGATTTGAGTTTTGTATATTAACCTTGTTTCTGGCAACTATGCTGGACTCATTTATTATAATCATTTTATAATGGTTCCCTGAGGAATATATACGAGATCATGTCATCTACCAACAAAGGTAGTTTTACTTTTTCCTTTCCAATCTGGATGTCTTTTATTTCTTCCCTTCCCTTCCCTTCCCTTCCCTTCCCTTCCCTTCCCTTCCCTTCCCCTTCCTTCCTTCCTTCCTTCCTTCCTTCCTTCCTTCCTTCCTTCCTTCCTTCTTTTTGCTTAAGTGTCCTGGCTAGAATCTTCAGTGCTTCTGCTTTTGCACAGAAAGACCATCTACCTGAACCCATACTCCATCTCATCCCATTTCCTTGCCTTTCGTTGCTGACTTGTACTGATGCGTTCCCAACTCCTTTGACTCCTGTGCTGTCCTTTGCTTCCCAGATTCTGTTTCTTCTCAATCCCGAGAGTGCCCCTCTTGGTTCAACCTTTTATTGCAACCATGCCCTTGAGTGCAGTTCCTTCATCCTCACTTCCCCTGGTGTCTGTCCCAGGGCAGGGCTCCTGGTCATGAAGACATGTGGTCGTGGCTGGAACAAACAGAGTCCGAGACCAGGCAAGGAGGCAGTTCAGGTAGAGTCTGCAAGGCCAAGGCCACCATGAAATCTAGCAAGAGGGCAGGCTCCATGTGCATCTGGGGGGCCACCAGGGCTTATCTTTCAGAGGGTCCCTGTGTGTGGAACAGGAAGAAATTCCTGAGATCAGCAGGGCAAGGGTGAGACTGTTGTTTCACCAGTCCTGATGGCAACCCATCTATGATGCAAGGCAGGTGTCGGGCCCCAAACCAGCACATCGCCTCTTTCCAGGATGGGCCAGCCTGGCCGAGGTGGGTGCAGAACCACTGCTGAGACGCTCTGAGGACTTCTCGAGAGCAGGAGTGTTGTCATGTGAGTGGAGACAAGCCGAAGTTCCAGGTTCGAAACAGGGAAATAATCCCAGAAACTCCATGGGGATGAACGTCACGTCGAGCTCTGCCAAATTCCAGGACTCAGGCTAGGCCGGTGATTTGAGACAAATCAGGAAATGTATGGTAACCAACGGGAGCCAGCAAGGGGTTGTCACATGCCGTTCAGGTAGCCTGCCTCTCATTTGCTTTATTTATTTATTTATTTATTTATTTATTTATTTATTTATTTATTTTTGAGTTTGCTCAGGAGCCTGCTAGGGTGTGGATACTGCAAGGAGCATTCAGCAGGACATGGGATAAATGTCACCCCTGCAAACTTGGAGAAATGTGGAGTGTGGGGAGGTCAATTTAAAGATGGTGGCTTCTTTTTAAAAAAATAAGAATGCACAGGGGTGCCTGGGTGGTTCAGTGGGTTAAGCGTCTGCCTTCAGCTCAGGTCGTGATCCCAGGGTCCTGGGATCGAGCCCCGCATTGGGCTCCCTGCTCAGCGGGGAGTCTGCGTCTCCCTCTGCCTCTGCTGCTCCCCCTGCTTGTGCTCTTTCTCAAGTAAATAAATAAATCTTGAAAAAAACAGAATGTACCGCCTCAGTGTCAGCCTGGAAGGACCCCTTCAGCACCCCTGCTCCTCAGCGTATCACCTGGTGTGATTTAAATCCCCGGAAGGCTTTCATGGTCTCCCCAGCTTGGGTCATCCTGGGTTAAGGAAAGTCAGAAGCTTTTTCTCAGGGCTTCTATTATGTTCCCTGGGAGTTTTCAAGAGAGGGCTAATGGACTATGTTTTCGCCACTCAATTTGACTAGGAGATTGTGTTTTCCTTATGGCATCTCCTTGGCCCAAGGATCCCCATATCTCACCTTGGGAAATGCTGGCCTCATGGCAGTCCCCTGGTATCAGCTCCTGTCCCAGCTTCTGGGAGAAGCTACCAGAGTGCAGGGATCAGGTGTGCGATCAGAAAAGCCAATGGCTGGGGAAAGAGCAAGGAGCCAAAAAGATTTCTAACCAGGTGTCAACACGGGGAGGTCAACATCAGATTCTTGCGGAAAAAGAACAAGGGGTGGAAGGGTGTCGTTTGTGTGAGTGTGCACCACACGCCGGGTTCTAGTTGTTCCCTGTGGACACATATTCTTGTATACGAAGAACAAGAAACATCAGGATGATTCCATCTCCCTCGCCTGTGGTTGCATCTGGGGCGGGAGGGCATTCCACCCTCGGAAGGGCTTGATTTGTAAGGGGATTTTCATCCTATCTATGCATTTGTTTTGTTGTTGTACAAGAATAAGGTTTTCCTGAATTGACTTGCAACATGCAAAAAGGAACTTTTTTTTTTTTTCTTAAAGGAAAAGGAAAGATTTCCAGGGTCTGGCAGGCAGAGCTGCTACAATGAAACATCAACTTCCACATTTAGGCTCAGAGCATGAGAATGCTTCCTGGGCCCCAGCCCCTGTTAAGCCTGTGCTAGGGGGCATCCCAGAGTGAAATGAATCCCGGGCCTGGCTGCTCCTGGGGCAGCGCGGGGTGGGCAAGGTCTGCATGGAAACAAAAACTTTTCCTTTTATGTGGGGAAAAAATTCTGGCTGCCCAGAGGTGGGGGTGGGGATGGCCAGGGGAGTTGCTAGGGTGGGGATCGATGGACAGACATCTAGTAGACAGACATGGAATTCTGGGAAACAATGGCTGGGCCAGGTCCTGCAGGTTGGGCAGATGTTATCTAGGTGATGGAAGGGCATCCTCGAGAGAACGGCAGTATCATGTGGCAGGCCCTCTATTGCCCCCATTTATAGATGAGAAAAGCACAGAGACATAAAGCGGGTTGCCTGAGCTCACACAGCAGGCACCAACATCTGAGTCCCTAACCACCATGCTTCTTGTAGATGGCAGGACCTGTGTGAAAAGAAGTGGGAGAGGTGCAGTTAGCAATGGTGACAAGGAGCCCCAGATGGGACTGGAGGTGGCGACAGTCCCTCTGTGTAACCCCCCCCACACACACACACACTCAGGGACCTGAAGGCTGGAAGGGGAGATGACCCTTCTCTGTGGGGTCTGTGTTTCTGAGGTGTGCCTTATCTGGGGGTCCACTAAGATGCCAGGGCCTCAGCACCAACTTGTCCCTAGCAGAGAGCACCCAGAAGGGGAGGTGGCCAGAAATAAGTCTGCATGGGGAGGCCTGACGGTGGGGGACAGAGAACAGCCACTGAGGTCAGAAGGTGCATCTGAACCCTCACAGAGACCCTGTAAAGGGGCCCTTCTTGTCCGAGGCACAGGAGGTCCAAGAGCCTTGCCCGCCCGCGGTCATCGTGGAGCTTGGACCCCGAGGCTCGGAGACCCCAGGCCTCTACAGGGGCAGTTCTATGTCCTCCCTGTGAGCGATGAGCCGTCTTGAGGGATATCTACAGCACCGCCCCGCACACCCCACCCCGGACATTTCGAGGCTGAGGATAGACTTGGGGCTAATGGGCCTGTACGTCAGGCAGCATCTCTCTTCTTGGGTGGGGAGCTTTTCCTCTTCCTAAGACCCTTACCCCTCCCTGTCACCCACGCTGTCAAGGAGCTCAGGGTGGCAAGCTGAGAATTTGGACAGCGTGCGCATCTGGGATCCTTGTGTCCCCACCACAATTTGGGGGGCATCTACTTCTAAAGGGCATGGCCCTAGACTGCTTCCTCTCTGAATCGGCCTCCCCAAAGAGACATGCTCCCCCAACTCCCCTGGCCCCTTGGGGCTGCCGGGAGCTCACGGAGGTGGTGCGCTGGCTGCCCTCCCGTGCCCCACCCACCACCCCAGATAGCCACTTATCGCTGTTGTGTCTTGCTGGCTGGGGGCTTCTTGCTCTCCAAGCTGCTGGGGGCTGGCCAGGGCAGGCTGGAGCTCTCCTTTGCCCCAGGTCTTGGCAGTAGCTCCCCTGCCCTCTTGCCATCCTGCCAGATCCCCGGGGCCTGGAGGACCAGCTCATGAGTCTGTCTGAACAGGCAGAGCCCTGGGCGCTGCCAAAAAGCCTGACTGACTTGCTGTGGACCCGTAGCCCGTGGACCCGTAGCCCAGACCGGCTTCATTACCTCCTTCTGGGCTGAGACACTGGGGGTCCCCTACGCGTATGCGTTCTTATTCCAAATGTGGGCCCTCGAGCTCTTCCTGGCGGTTCCTGGGATGCACGGAATGGTGGTATGGAATGATAAGCAGCCAGCCCTGGCCTTCTGTCCAGGGACCCCAAAGCCCTGCTACTTCTCTTGTTGCTGAGTGGCTTGGGACAGCCCCAGTGCTGGTTCTCACCCCTGCCTGCCAGGACACAGAGCACCCCAGATCCTTCCTGCAGCCCACAGGGAAGGGCTGGAACAGCCCGGCATGCCCAACGGACCCGGCGCCCCAAGACCCCACTTGCCTGTCTGTGTCTAGCCCCTACTCTATGATGTCTTTCAGGCAGGACCCCCACCTCCAGCCTGGCCTCACCTTGGTTGGCTTCAGGGTACAATATCTGAGAAATCAGTCGTTCAGACTGGGTGGGGGTTGGAGCCTTTTCTGTGAGCCCCTGACCCCTTGCAGGGACCCCTTCCCCCACTGGCCCATCCCCCAGCCAGCCACAGCTCCCTCCACACCCTACCCTGCACCCCACCTTGGCAGGGGAGGGAGATCTGAGCGGCAGTCTCCCACCAGGGCCAATAAGCCAGAATCACTCAGCCCTGGGGGTGTCTTAAAGGTGCACATTTAAGGTAGGAGGGCTTTGGCTGGTGGGGGTGCCAGAGCCATGGCTGAGCCCTGAGCTTTAGGGCCGGATGTGAATTCGGAGCCAGGCCCCATCGCTGACTGGCTGAAGCACTGATGTGGAAGGGAGGCATCGGGATAGCTGGGTAGGAGCCCAGAGGACAGGCTTTCCTGAGGGGTGAGGGGTGAGGGGTGAGGGGCTTTCTGGGGCCCCTCGTCCCAGTCGGACCACATAGGTGACTCAGCCCAGAAGGCCGGGTCATGATCGGGTCTCAGGCGGTCTCAGGGGCCCCCATTGGCCCAATCCTGGTGACCTTGGCATTCCTTCCTACTCTGGGCTCTAATCTCCCCTCTGCCTGCTCTGGCCACCCCCGTCCCCCTGCTCTATCACCCGGTTGGGGGCTCCCTCCCTCTCTCCTGTCTCTTCCAGGGCTCATGGCCTCTGCCTTTCTCCCCCCCACCCCTCCCCGCTTTGCTGGCTTAAAAACAAATACAAAGAAATAGCGTCTTGGAAAGACGCACCTTACAGGTGCATGTATCTGTTAGCCTAGAGGGAGGGCGGCACGTCAGGCTGGGCTCCCCTGCGTGTGGCGTTGCCTCGGCATCTGGTACTCATAGCGGCCCCCGTTTGTAAGGCGCCCCCTGCTCCGGGTGCCCAGCACTGACTGGGAGCGCAGCACCGGGCTTGGAGGTTCTGTGCTCCGCGAGGCAACCCGAGCAGGGAGGGGTGGCTATTTTTGCTTTACAGGTAACGAAGTTGAGGCTTGGCTGGTGAAGTCACTTGCCCCAAACCACCACTGCTTAGGGCCAGAATTTAGTCTGGGGCCAAGTCCACTGGCCCCAGAGCCCGAGCTTTGAACCACAATGCTGAGGCAGCCTCCCTGAGCCTCAGTCCCCTTGTCTGTGAAATGGGGGCAAAGCATGTCCCTTAAAAGGGGATTTGTTTGTGTCCTATCTGGCATGGTACCAGGTATGTGTGTTTCTTTCTCTTGCTGCTCTCTTCCCTCTGGGGTTCGATTCCCCACTGCTACCTGGACATGACCCAACGAAGTCTGGCCTTACCCCTGCTTGGAGCAGAGGTGAGAGGAGGAGGGCAGGTCCCACAGGGTGTACCACCCCACTCCCCTGCCCGCTGCACGAGGGTCTGGCAGCTCCAGTCCTACCCACAGTGCTCAGCAGTGGGCCCCCTAGGACGGGGAGTGAGAATGCTGTCCTGCAGACACTCCCCTCTCCTGCCCCGTGTAGCCCCATCCCTGCCCAGCCCCTGTCCCCTCGCAGGAGTCCGGAAGCTGGGCTTCTGTTTCAGCTGCTCCCGAGGCTGCGTGGTGGGGAGGGGGGTGCCCGTGCCCTGGGAGCCCTTCTGGGCCTTTAGCGCCATGTGAAGGCTATTCCTCACATCCCCTCTGCCACCAGTGACCCTTCAGCCCATGGGATGCCCTTGCCACACCTCACCCTGAGAAAACAGAAGCCACTGCATGGGGTCTCCCCAATTCTTTCTTCTCAAACCCCAATCCACTCACTTCCATCTTCTCATCTCCTGCTGCCAGTGGGGAAGGGCCCTCCTCCCCCAGGCCAACCCTTCCTCTCGGGCCCTGCGCCCCAGCCCCGTGACTTCTTGAGGACTTTGTGCTGTATGGCCCCTGTCTCCTGGCCCACCATCCCAGGATGGGATCTGGCAGCCTCTAACTATGCTTCCTCCTCCTTCCTGTCCCGTCCAGGCTGAGGTGTTCCAAATGGGCTTGCATCCTCTCCAGCCTGACCCTTGGGCCACTCTCCCTCTTCATCTTCTCAGGGCAGGGCTCCACGGCAAGGCTGCCAGGCCTGGTTGCCTCTTCTTTGTCCCCATCTTACTCCATCATCCTCCTTCGTAGCTCACTCCTCACCCTCTCACCCTCTGGCAGGGCCTGGTCCTCGGCCCTGTCCTTGCTATAGGGACACCCGAGGGGAGCCCTCCAGGCCTGGTGTGGTGCATCCCAGCCTCTCCCCAGTTGCCAACTTGACGTCGCCACTCAGGTGTCTCCCGGGTACCCCAAACCCAACAGGGCCAACCAGATTTCTCAATTGTCCCTTGCCCCCCCCCCCAATCAGTCACTTGTGCAGGAAATCTGGGCCTCGACTTGACTCCCTTAGCCACCTGCCCACACTCAGTCCACCAACCAGGACCATGAATTCTAATTCTGGAACCATCTTGTCTATGTTTGTCTGCTTCTCCCTGTCCCCAGGCCAGGGCCTCACAACAGGCAGCTGTCACCACCCCCACATCACCTAGCGGGATCCCTTGTTCTCTGGTCCTCTGCACCAGCCCCTACCCTATCCCTGTGAACAGAGGGAGCTTGTAAAATGAAGAGTGAAATCCTAACGCGTAGCCTCCAGAGGCTCCCAGCCGGGCCACCACCATCAGGCTCGCCTCTGCGCCCCTCTCCACATTCGGGCATCCCCCCGGCCGCTCTGACCCTGCCTCCACACACACACACTTCTTTCAAAGCCAGAACGTGCCTNTCAACGCCAGAACGTGCCTGGTGGCCTCCAGCCTCAGCACCTCCGTACTGGCAGTTCCCTGTGCTCTCCAGTTAGCATCCGGGCCACCTCGGCGTCTCTCTCACTTTACCCACTGTGGCCCGTGGACTGCCTCCCTCCTGTGCTCTCCTCTGGGCCTCGCCTCGCTTGGTCTCTCTTGTGGCTTAGCGGGTCTGGCCTCACCTCAGTTACAGGCAGAACAGCCAAGCTTCACGGCGAGAGTCCTAAGACGGAAAGAGCCTCAGTCCAGCCAACCACCCATTCCTTTGTCCCTCTTGGGGAACCCCTGTCTGGGCACCCAAGCTAGCCTGCCAGGGTGCACTGTGGGGCACTGTTCCATGCAATGGAAACAGCAGAAGCAGACAGATCCGAGTTTGCATGCAGCCGTCAGCTGAGGACTCTCGCCTCTTACCCAAGCTCTCTGAGCCTTAGTTTCCTTGTCTGTAAAATGGGCTAATAAGTACTTACATGCAGAGCTATGAGGATGAAGCAAGTCAGTAAAGTTTGTAAAATGCCTGACTCATGGTGGCTTGGCAACAAATGATCATTTTCATTATGATTATGGGGCCCTTGGTCTGGGAGGGCGCCTTGACGTGGGTGGTGGTGGGGGGATGAGGTAGGTCAGGCCAGCAATGTGCCTGCTGAGTGTATAGCCCAGGGCTTCTGTGAGAGAAGCAGAAAATGCCTCCCCGCCTTCCGGCAGCCAGCACGCCAAGAGGGGTCCCGGAGAAAACATCGCGGACTCCCGTATGCTGCTCTGAGCCATGGCTAGACGGGGCTGTGACTGTCCTGGCAGTGAGAGTCAGAGGGTGACGGATGACCAGGAGGACTAGGGGTGGCGGGGGTGGCTCCCCGGGTCAAGCTGGGACTAGCTTAGGGGCCCGGCATGATGGCTGGAGTGTGGGTACCTGGAGGGACTGGAGAAGGGCTCCATAAGGGTCCAGGCCAGAGGGTGAGTATGGTTTGGTGTAAGTGGGGAATAGTCAGGAAATTGGCCTCGCATGAGCCAAGGCTCCACATGGGGAAGAAGTTAGAGGTGGAGCTGGGGGATAATGTTGGCCTTCAACACCCAGCCAAGGAGAAAGAGAGGGAATGGCAGGAAAGAATACTGGCCCTTAAACACACATACTCTCATGTGTGCTTATCACCACAGACATTTGAGAAAAACAAGGCTTAGAGAGGTTAAGTGACTTGCCCAAGGTCACACAGCTACCCTCAGTTGTAGAGTCCAGATTTAATCTGGGAAGCAACAGAAAACCATTGTGGGCAGGTTTTTACGCTGGGGCAGGGCAGGGAGAAAGCAGCCTAAGGCCAACAGAAGCAGGAAGCAGGCGGGCTGCCCGGAGGCAGGGGGCTTGGAAAACTATGCAGGTTAGAGGGGAAGGGTGGTGGGAGGGGGTGTAAATCTGGGAGACCACTGGCCTCTTCACTCCCAAGGAGGCAGATGACACCGACCTCTTAACTTCTGGCTTCTCCAGTTCCCACTCCTCTACTGTCCCCCACTGAGCGCCTTGGGGCCAGGGCGGCCCTTAGAGCCCAAGCCTGCCTTCTGGTCTGGACCCAGAGAACAAGGCCCAGGGCTCTGCTCTGGCCGCCGAGCCTTCTGTACTCCAATCTGATTGGTGAGTACTCAAACGCACCCCAGCCGACAGCTTGGCTGCGGGTCCTACCGCAGGCAGATCCGCTTCCAGATGTTCCAGAATGTTATGCATGCTTTAGGAAGACCCCCCCCCCAAATGTTTCCTTCCAACCCCAGGATCCACTGAGCCTATCCCAGGGGTGGCTTCTGCCCTAGAAACTCCACCCGGGAGCTGATTTGTAGGGATGGGAGGTTGGGCTCGTGGCTGCCCTGCCTAATCGAGACACAACACTAATCCAAAAGGTAAGTGGGAAGTAAGACCATGGGGGTGGGGCTGGGGTGTTGTGTAGCCAGGTGGAAGGGCAAAGGCCAGAGTCCCGGGTGAGCAGGGAGCCCGGGGAATCTGGGGGGCTAGAGCAAGGAGCTGGTTGGGGCAGGCACCCTCAAGCCCCTAATGCCGTCCACCCATCGTGGATCCGTCCACCTTCCAGTAGGTGCTGTGCCCAGCCCTGTGCCAAAAGTCCCCCAGGGCAGCTGCTGGGGACATGCACGGGCACTTAGACATCAGTGCCCGCGGAACCAGAGCCCCCAGCAGGTTGTCCATGGAAAGTGCTTGTTTCCTGGTGTGCTTGTATCTGCTACGGGCACTCACGGGAGGAAACGGTGCGTTCTTTCAGTCCAGAAACCCTTTCCGAGCACTTCCTATAGGCTGACGCTCCCGCAGCACCGGGGTTTCAGAAATAAAAAGGTGGAAGGAAAGAAACCCGTGTTCATCGATTCTCCTGCCCTGTGTCACAGGTGAAACACGTGCTTTTCCCAGTTGGTGTGAAAGCCCCGTGTGCCAGCTAGCGTCCTGTGCGCCTAAGCTCTGACTTTCCAGCCTGTGACCGCTACCTCGTTTGTCACCTCGCCTCTCCACGGTTTCCTTGCAGGGTCACACTGAGGATCAAGTGACATACTTCACATACAGCGTCCAGCTCCGTGCCAGGCATATGAAACGCTTTTCTCGAAAGATGAGCAGATGAGGAAGGGGGTTTGGAGAGGTGAAGCTACTTGCCCAGGGACACTGACCGGCAGGGGAATGAGCCTCGGTTTGAACCCGTGCCTGAGGGATGCTGGAGTCCCAGGAAACCTGAGCCCTCTCAGCCGCTTCTTCTTCTGGCCCCCTGGCCTGTCCATTTGGCCACACTGACTCGCTTGGCTTTTGGAGAGCCACGCCCTGCGGTATCCGTGGGTGACCCATCTGAAGACCCTGCAAGGTCCCCAGGGTGTACTGAGCCTAAGCTTGGGGCTGGTCCCTTCTGTCGGGGTGTCCGGCGCCTCCCCCAAGCCCTCCAAGCAGAGGGAGCAATTTCTTCTACCATCCTGTCGCAGGGCTGCGCCGTGGCCAGCCGCCGGGTTTAACGGTAATATTTAGTTTGAACTTGATTATGTTTGTTGGAAGAAAATGCTTTAAGGGGAAGGGCAGGCGAGGGCGTGAGTCAGGCGGAGGGGCAGCCCGCCCAGCCCCTCAGTTTGCTGAACCCCTGCGGGCTTCTCTCTGCCTGGTGAGCTCCCTACTCTCCAATCGTGTGCAGCCACGAAGAATAGGTGTCAAGAGCTCCTGGCAGGTGAGCAGACCCAGGAGGCAGGGAAGACCATTGGCCTCTTTGCCAGTTTCAGGCTTGACTTGCTGGGCCATCTTAGGGGCGAATCCCTTAAGCTCTCCTCCCCAGCCTGAGAGGTAAAACACACGTGCCAAGTGCTCGTCAAACCTCATGACCGACCAATCCTTTCTGCCTGGGACTGCTACAGTTAGCACTGAAAGTCCTGCACCCCGAGAAACACCTCAGTCCTGGGCAAAGCAGGATAACTGGTCCCCCTACAAGCCTTGGGTACAGAATTGTCTAAGGCCTCAAGATCGCCGTAAGGCACATAGGTCATGGGTCACCATCCCATTTCACAGGTGTGGAGAGCGAGGTTGACAGAACTTTAGTTTTAGATGGTGAGTCATCCTGCCATCATCGTCGTGTGACAAGTGCTTGGAAAAGCACAGAGGTCCACGCCAGAGGCCAGGGCCGGTCCCACTCGGATCTTTCTGTCCCCTGGGGTCCAGGAATGAGAGTCAGCTCTGAGTGGGCTGTGGGCTCTAGGGATGTGCCCGAGTGCTTTGGGGCTCGCCGAATCAGGAAGTCCTTGAGAATGAGAAGCAGGTCCCCTGGGCTCCTGGGCCCCACCCGAGAAGGTGCCCAACGGGG
This sequence comes from Ailuropoda melanoleuca, assembly GCF_002007445.2. Lineage (NCBI taxonomy): Eukaryota > Metazoa > Chordata > Mammalia > Carnivora > Ursidae > Ailuropoda > Ailuropoda melanoleuca. Next base: position 99,348,847 of record NC_048219.1, on the reverse strand, counting down.
AAGCAGGAGCTCAGAATCCCTACCTCCAGAGAACCTGCTACTTGAACCAGCTGTCCCGGGTAGCTCTCTGGCACCCCCTGGTTCAGCAATTCTTCATGAAATAAATGTGGAGGGAGAGCCCACCTGTGCCAGCCAATGTGCCAAGTTCTGGGGGCTTGGTGAGGCATAAGAGGCGTGGCTCCTGCCTTCAGGGAGCTGGCACTCTAGCAGAAGAGAGGCAAGAAGGCTCAAACAGAAGCACAGTGATTTTTTTTTAAAAGATTGTATTTATTTATTTGATGGAGAGAGAGACAGCCAGTAAGGAAGCGAACACAAGCAGGGGAAGTGAGAGAGGAAGAAGCAGGCTCCCAGCGGAGGAGCCTGATGTGGGGCTCAATCCCAGAACGCTGGGATCACGCCCTGAGCCAAAGGCAGACGCTTAACCGCTGAGCCACCCAGGCGCCCCGATTTTTTTTTTTTAAGTAGGCTCCATGCCCAGCATGGAGCCCAATGTGGGGCTTGAACTCACAACCTTGAGTTCACGACCTGAGCTGAGATCAAGATTCAGCTGCTTAACTGACTGAGCCACCCAAGCGCCCCAGAAGCAGAGTGAGCAGCGATGGTCATTGTCGTGAAAGAGAAAGGGGGCTTATGCAGGGGGCCTCAGACCTGGTCTGGGAGGGCCCTGAGAAATGTGAGCTGATACCCCGAGGGTGACCAGGGAGTAGCTGGAAAAGCACTATGGGCTTGTGACTAGGCTGGTCCCTTTTTGGCTGTGGGACCTTGGGTGAATTGTTTGGCCTCTCTGAGCCTCGGTGCTTCTTCTGTACCATGGAGATGGTCCATATCTATTCCCAGTTGATGGGAGGCTTCAGTGGGTACTGGGGGAGGCAGCTGCCAGAGGTCAGCACTTCATTCGAATAAGAGCTCCCTTTGATTGGCTACCTGTGGGCCTGGCTGGGCCTGGGGAGGGGTGAGGGAAGGGAGGTGGCTATCAGCTGCCACCCAAGGTTCTGGCCCAAGAGCAAACACCATCCAAAAGAGCCACCTGGCACTACTCTGGCTGACAACTGGGGACAGGGACAATTACAGGCCAGAGAGATAAGGCTACTAAATCCTCAGCAATTAGAGCACAATTATGGGCTTAATTGTGCCCTCCTGCTCCTGGGCTTCCAGGGACCCACCCAGAGCTGTCCCCCGGAGCCCAGCAGCTAGATTTTCCCTCCTGTCCATGAGACTTGTGAATTGTTAAAATGTCAAGCTCTCACTGTGTCCTCAAAGTGTGGACCCCAGACCAGTAGCCTCAGCCTCACCTGGAACTTTTACAAATGCAGATCCCTAGGCCCCCATCCCAGACCCGTTGAGTCAGGGGCTGGGGGCAGCACAGCCCTCCAGGTGACGCTGATGCCCCAAGTCTGAGAACCACTGGGCTAGGAGGTTCTAGACGTTCAGAACTCTGTTCCGTCCCTCTTACCAGTAGCAGTAATGTGACAGTGGGAGCTGATGTGTTTTGAGCATTTTCTGCGTGCAGTCCCACCCTGAGCACCTGACACGCATTGTCCCCTAACAGCCTGTGGGGCAGTCATGGTCACGACCCCATGTCACAGATGGACAAACTGGAATGCGACCAGGTCACACAACTGGGGCTTTGCACCCAGGCACTGGGCTCCAGGCTCACAGCATAAACTGCCAGGCCCCCTGAGGCTCAGCAGACTGTGACGACATGGTCAAAGTCACTGGGCTGGTGAGCTAGCCAGGGCCCGGATGCCCGGCTCTACCACTCATTCACCTAGCATTGTGACCAAGTGTAACCAACTTCCCTGGCCTCTGCTTTTCCATCTGTAGAAATGGGACAATGGCACCCGCCACAGGGGATCGTTGTGAGGATTCCACGAGGTAATGAAGGGAACAGCCTATTGTCAGGAGACACTCAATGTGGGCTGGGGCTCTCCTTTATCTTGGAGCTTGCAGAGAGACATCGTCGATCTGTGCCTCATTTTACCTGTTAGCACCAAGGGAAGGAAGTCCTCTGGACCAGGGTCAAGTTGGGTGAAACAAGCGCTCTGAGGGGCCATCTCTAGAAAGGGCACTGGGCTCCCAGCGCCTCTTAGGCAAGCCTCAGGCTGTCTTCTCAGCTCTTCTGTCTCCCCAAGGCTGGAGGTGCCTGCAAGTGGTTCATCTGGGACTCCAGCTCTGGCCTAAAGATGGCAAGATAGCCAGTTGAGTCTACTCTCCGCTGGGAGACACAACAGAGGGGCCCGGGAGGGCAGGGCTGAGGTGAAGGGCAAGGAGCCACACGCTGACCTCATCGAGTCTACTAACCGATAAGGCCCGATGAGGTTGAGTGAACTATCTCTTTCTTCCCGCGCTCGCGGGGCAGCCGGGTCTGGACGGATGGAGCCTGGCCTTGGCACGGGGCTGGTGGGAGGGGCTCTCCTCTGCCAGGATGAGTGAATCCAACCCTTCTTCCTTTCCCTGAGGCCCGGGGGTGGGGCAGAGGGCCAGGCTGTCCTTCCCCAGTTGTGTGACTTTGGATGGACCACATCGCTTCCCTGAACCGGTTTTTTCCACTGCAAAGTAGGGTTAAGGACTGCTGCTTCGCAGGACCCCAGGCGCAGAGTAGACAGTCGCCACAGAAGCATTTTGTAAGGCTGAGCACCTACTGTATGCCATGGTGGGGACGGAGATGCTGGGCTGATAAGGCCTTCACCCCAGAGGGCCCTCCCCGCACTGGGCAATCTGGCCATCCCCAGCACCTGCCACACTAGGACACTCGTTTGAGGTGGCCAAGCCCATGTGGGCCTTTACAGGCCTCCTTGACTTCCCAGAGGATGCCACCGTGTCCTGATGTCTGTCCACTCTGGGTGCCCCAGGGAGGAGGGCCTTGGGCTTGGTGCCTGAGGCGGGGAGTCTGGATGGGGGAGTCTGGCCTTGCAGGTCTCTGCACTGGACCTTTCTGCGTCTTCCATCAGGCAGTTCTGGGGTGTCTGTACCCCCCACCCCCCCACCCCACTCACTACACCCCTCTCCTCCATCCCCACCCGGGCCACAGAGTCAAGTCCTCATCCTTCCCAGGCCTCAGCCAAATCTTCTGCAGAGGCCGGGGAGCCCCACGTCCTGGCCACAGAGGAAGTGTAGAGTTTGGACTCAACCAGGACTCATCTTCTCATCTGAGGACAACCTCTGACAAGGGCTGGGGGTCAGTGAACCTGACTCGAGCATCCTGGGGTGTGGGCCAAAATGGAATGTGTGTGCCTGCTGTAGGGGAAGATGAGAAGAACCACCCCCCCACGGGCTTACTTTGAAATGCTGTGTTCATACTTTCCTCCTGCCCCACCTGTCCAACAAAGAGGTTCCAGAAGGAGGCCTGACTCCTGATCCCCAAGGACAAGCCCCCAAATTGCTTTGACAAGGTCCACAGGAGAAGGAACTGCCTTGTGATTCACGAAGCATTTCCAGCTCTGGGATGGGGCTTCCAGACCACTGCTGCTAGAAAAATGTCACTGCGAACGCAGATGCTAGATCTGGGAGGAGCGGCTGGGCTGGGCTGGGGGCGGTGGGGGAGGAGGCTGAAGGCCTGGTGGAGAGAATGCAAATTGGCGTCATGAATTATGCATCAGCCCAAGCTTCTCACACGTTTGGGGCTGAATGAAATCATGCTAGCCCGGAGAAGGGGGAGGGGAAGATAGGACAAAGATGAGCAGCCCTGGCCCTGGGCAGTCAGACAGGATGTCTTGCTAGGTTTCAGGAGGGGCCCTGGGAAGGTGCCTGGGCAGGAGTTGGAGGCATCGTCCCGATGGCAGCCTCTTTGCTGTGTGACCTCAGGCCAGTCCCTTACCCTTTCTGATCAGTGCATTTCCTTATGGACAGAATCTGAATGAGAGCCTCCGCCCTGTCTCACCATGATTGTGAGGGCCACTTCACCTGTATAATTTTGAGTCATCTGAGAATTATTATTATTTTAGAAAATAAAATGTTTATCACTGCCTTACTATTTATTAAATTCTCACTGTATGGGTGCAGAGCTAAATGCTTTACACTTATTTTTCATGTGATCCTCACAACCGTCCTTGTACCCATGCACTTCTATTGTCCCCATTTCACAGGTGAAAGGAATGGGGCTCTGAGAGGTTAAGCCACCGGCCTAAGGTCACGCAGCTGGGTAAGAGGAGAGCCAGCCCTGGATTCCGCCCTTCTGGCTGCAGGGATGCCCTGTTGTGGGCCTGGGGGAGGGGGCAGCTCTCCTGGCCTGAAGCAGGTCAGGATGGCTTCAGGGGAGGAGTGACCTCTGTTTTCCTGAGTGGTGAGAATCTGAGGCCTTGCTGGGGCTCTTGGTGAGGCTGACGCTGTCATGGTTGGTCAGCGTGCCTGTCAAGATGCTAGTCCTGGGAAAACCACTTGGTTAGGACTCCCTGAAATAGGTGTTGATGTTGACTAAAAAGAAAAATAAGAACCAGCATTTATTGAGCAACTACTGTATGCTGGGCCCTGTCCCAGGTGCTCCAAGAGGGCTAATAGACCATTGCGTGGTGGGGGGTAGTTACCCACACTCCTGTCTTTCAGATGCAAAAGTAATGTCCTTGCATTCCGTTCATTCTTAATCAGACCAACGGAATGTAGACACTTAGCATGAGGGACAACTTTACTTTGTTATTTCAAGTTGGGGACCAATAATTAAATTGGTGGGGGTGGGGGTAGCAATAGTATTGTCTCATTTCTAGATTGCGTTTGGAAAGAACATTTGAATTTTGTGACCAAAATAGTGATGGTCAAATTAGAGGAAAGGGCTAGAGGAGTTTAACTGACTTTCTCTATTCATAGGAAAACATATTGTGCTTCTGGTTTGTTTCAAAATATTTCTGTGATCTGGGTGGTCACTTATCATTGCACCCAAACCTTGTACCCCAATAGCGTTCCATCCATCCACTCATCCATCCATCCATCCATCCACCCATCCCCCCATCCCCTCACCCACTCATCCATCCATCTATCCATCCATCTACCCCTCCACCTGCCCGCCCGCTCATCCATCCAAATAATCGAGTGGGAGGGGTGAGGCCGGAGAGCTAGCCTCTGCCTTTACGTGTTTCCCATCGATTCACCATCAGCAGGATGCAGGGGAGTCTGCTTTTCAGTAGTCCCTCAATGGCTACAGGCTAGGTTTAGATTTTGAAATAGCGTAATTTTCATTTATCATTAGGACTCCATCCAATCGTGCTGCCTCCATCTGGGATGTATGGCCACATCTATCCCAAGTGTCTACAGTAACCGATAACACCCAAGTCAGAGCGAGACATGCCCCAGGTCCTTTGGAAGATTGTGCTTCGAGGTGATTCCCTGGTGACTCGAGAGGTAAAACCTGTGTGTCCTTGGAAGTCCCTATCCTGCCTTTGCAGGCTTTGGGATATCCTCACTTCGGTGGGGGCGGGGTTTGGCCACCTCCTCCTGGCCGGTGAGCCTGAGAACGTGGTGGCCCATGCAGCCCGCTGCCTTATCGCTGCTGTTTGGTGTTACTAGTTATCTTCTCTCGTGGGAGAGCTTTTCCTGCCTTGCCAGCTTCCACTCCCTCCACGCCTGCCTCCTGTCCTCCCACTGCCCCCATGGCCACTGGCGAGGTCACTGATGACCTCCTAATTGCCAGATCTGACAGGCACTTGGGGGTTCTTATCACAGTTGCCTGCTCTGTGGCATTTGAGGAGGCTGAACCCCCCTGCCCGCTCTCCTCCTGGCTGCTCCTGGCTCCTGGCAGCTGCTGCTCCCTGGCCTGGTGTGCTCCCATCCCTTGTGCCCCTGCCGGCTCTGCTCCTTCCACCCCTTGTGCAGTTCCCAGGGCTCTCCCTGCATGCTCTCCTGGTGAGCTTGCTCCCATGGCTTCCTCTCCCCCCTGAAAGCCTCTGGGACAGAGGGACTCTGGGTTCCTAAATGCCCAGCCCTCCCCACCCTGCAGCTGGCCAGGCACGCTGAACTGCCTAGGAGTCAGACCCCCGGTCAGTTATCCAGTGGGGTGGGTTCCATTTGCTCCATGAGTTCCGTTCTGCGGCCGAGTAAACTGAGGTTCTGTGAATTTAAATACTTGCCCAAAGCTGCTTAGGAAGAAACTGGTGAAATGGGGATGCAGACCCAGGCCTGTGGACCCGCGTACCCACCCATTTCCCCGAGACTGCCTCCTTCAGCGAGAAAGGCTAGCGGACCCCAATTAAACACGTACAGAAGATCTACAATCCTATTGCTCAGGTCTCTGGTCGGTCAGTAGGCCTTCCTACCTCCATTTCACAGTTAAGAAGATAGAGGCTGGGTCAGTTAAATGACTTGCCCCAGGTGTCATGACAGTCAGGATTCAGAGCAGAATGTTTAAGAGTCTGGACCTTGGTGCCAGGGCTTGCCTGGATATCCCAGCTCTAACAGCAGCTGTGTGACCTTGGGTACGTTACTCACCCTCTCTGTTCCTCAGTCTCCTCAGGGGTAAAGCTGATTATTATTCTCGAGTGGGGACCAAATTTGTATGTCCTGGTAGGTCACCATGAGGATTAACTGAGCTTAATTCCTTAGAAGAGTCCCAACACAGGGTGACACTCAGTGATACTCAGCTGTCATAATTCTGTACCCCTGAAGCCCATTCCCTTCCCACACCCGGAGGAAGTTAGGCTTTTTAAATCTTCATGTTCTTCTTCATGCCATTCCCTTTGCCTGAAATGTTCTTCCTTCCTTAGCCTTCTGTCAAATTCATGCTCATGCTTTTAAAACTCTGCCCGAATGTCCCCTCCTCCAGGCAGAAAAGCACTCCTTCTGTTACAGTAACCCATCAGGCCAGATCACAGGGATGCCTTCAGCTGCAAGGTGCAGAAACCCCAAATTAGCAGACTTAAGCGGCGGGGTACCCTGGGTCTCACAGAGCTGCGGGTCCGGGGACAGGGGCTTTGGGGGAGGCTCAGTGCATGTTGTCCACGGTAATCTTGGCTCTGTTTCCTCTGTGAGCTGGCAGCCTCTCTGGGCAGGGAGCGAGAGCCCTGCGGAGGCTCTGGGTCCGTGCCTCTCCGGGAGAGCAGCCGGAAGAGGAAGCAGGGGGTCGATTCTGGATGCTCTCTGGAAGAGAGATGAACCAGGGTGCAAAAGCCCCCAGAAACTTCTATTCCAGTCTTGGTGGCCCACATCTGCACCGATCACCAGCAAGGAGCGGGTGCCGTCACTACTGGGTGGCAGTCAGCCCCCTGCCCCCCCACCAGCCTGGGGAAGGAACACAGGGCAGCTTGTGGGGTGGTGGGATGTGGGCGCAAGACCAGGGAGGGTGAGACAACAAGGCTCGGCAGACAGGCGATGAGTGGCGGTAGGGTCTGTTATATTACTTTCTCATCTCTAATGGACTTGTCTTCTTGCTCGTTGAATGGTCTTGTCCGGGGATGGCGGGCACGGCTGGTCTTCTCCTCTCAGTACCCTTGCCCCCGCACATGTACGCGCTCATACAGGCACCAGCTCCTAACGCTTGTGGGGTAGGTCAACAGCGCCCTTCTGGTGTATGGCTGTCAACCGTTCACTCACCCGCTCATTCATTCCTCCATAACTGGGAGCCCTTCCTTCAGATGAAATACTTGGCAGGAGCGAAGAGCCTGACGGAACGGGGTCGGGCCCCTGCACAGCACAGCCTTCTGTCTCCAGGTAAGCCTGCAGATCCTGACACAGACGATTCATTCCACATGGGCGAGGCTATGCCATAGAATTCTTGGTGGCCCTTGCTGGCTCAGATCCTTCCTGCCTGATGTCAGCTAAGAGCACTGTGCCCGGAGGGGGCCACATGAGTTTGGCAGACGAAGTGGGCTCCAGTGGGTGTCCGGTCAATCCCCGTTGGATGAAATATGGAACGAGCTTTGCTCTTCCTCGGGCTGGGGGCAGAACACCCTCCAGGGAGCTGCAGCTTGGCTCGGGCTCTGGTCTGCTTGCCCAGATGCTGACACTGAGGCTGTGGCTCCCAGGCCCTTCTGTCCCCTGATCTGGGTCCAGCCCCTTGTCTGAGGTGTCATGGCGACGCAGAGGTCAAAGGAAAGCGCTCCGAGGCGGGAAGTCGTGGTGGGGCCTGTGTTTCTGGGCCAGACCTGAGCAGCCCTGTCTGCATTTTATGTTTGATCACCTCCTCTGACAGCAGCGATTCCTGACATTTATTGTCCTCTCTAGGGCCCTGGCAGGGCTCATCTGGAGTCAGCAAGTCTTGTGAGAAATGGGAATACAGTGGAACCTGGCAGGTCTGGGGGGCTGGTGGTGGAGAGGAATTGCCCCCCTCCCCAGGGCATGGCAGGGTTATCAGATTTTCCCTGCAGGCTGTACCTGGATATGAGTCAGGCCCTGCGTGGGGCTGGGACCCTTCCCGGGGCTTCTCTGCTGGAGGGATGGGGGGTGCTGCGGGAGACTTACTATGTTGGGGTGTCCCCTCTTCAGGAGAGATGACCTGAGGACGGGCCCCGGGTCTGTAGGCTCTATTGATGGGGTAGTGACTGATCATTCTTTTTCACCTGTTGGGTACATGCATGTTTATGTTCTTTAATAAATGCACATATATATTTAATACACACTTTGATATGGGTAATATAACTTCACAAATAAAATAATTGAAAAAGAGTCCCTTATTGCCCTCTAGACAATTACTTAAAATGCCAAGAAGGGGAAGTTTGTGGCCCTAACTCCTTTTAACACAACTTCCCCTCTACCTCTCTTCCCTTTGGCAGACGCTGCTAATTTCATACCTAGTATTTCTTCTCCATAACTTTTCTTTTTCCTAACAGAAATGATTTTCCTTAGGTGGAAAAGTTCCCAATTCACGGATCATGTCTTTTCCCCCTTTACAGCTAGCATTGACCGAGGAGATGTGGACAAAAGTTGTTGGGTGGGAAGGTACGCTTTTTAGTGCATTCTCTCTTTTCCACCCCAATTCTTTCTGCTTCCTGCCTGGAATAAAGACTTGATGGCTGGAGCTCCACTGGCCATTTTGGAATATGAAGCAACCTTAAGGGTAGAAGCTGTACTGAGGTGGCAGCACAGAAAGATGGAAGTCTGAGTCACTGAGGACTTTAAGGAGCTGCCCTATCATTTCTGGACTTCTTTATATGAGAGAAAAAAATAAAAGCCTCTCTTGTTTAGGCCACTTATGTGTGTTTTCTATTTGGGGTGGGTCGACGATGAAAATAGCTATATCATACATGTCTTCCTATACTGACACTCTTCACAGGGTGACTTTGTAGCTCTCCCACCTGAGATGGAGCTGTTTCCTCTCTGCTTGAATCTGGGCTGGCCTTGTGACGTGCTCTGGCCAACAGAACATAGCAGAGGTGACCATGGAAAAGTTCCAGGCCTTGGTCTCAAGAAGGCTTGCATGCTTCTGTTCACTTTCTTGGAACCCTGCCCAGCAGGTCTGCTGGACAACGAGAGACACGTGGCTCAGTCCCCATCATTGTCCTAGCTGACCACCGGCCAACCTCAGACATGTAAGATGCTCCATCCTTGTCCAGCCAGCCCCCCGCTGACCCATCTCTGATGTGCGAACAACCTGGCCAACATCAGCCTCCAGCCTGCTGAGACCAGAAGAACCTCCCAGCTAAGCCCAACCTAAATTACTGACTAGCTTAATGTTGAATTAAATCCGTGGCTATTGTTTTTTTTAAGCTTATTTATTTATTTGAGAGAGAGAAAGAGAGAGAGAGAGAGAGAGAATATGCAGGCAGAGGGGCAGAGGGAGAGGGAGAGGGAGAGGCAGGCTTTCCACTGAGCACAGAGCCCGACGTGGGGCTCGATCCAAGGATCCTGGGATCATGACCTGAGCTGAAGACAGACGCTTAACTGACCTAGCCACCCAGGCGCCCCCAAGTGGCTATTGTTATAAGCCTGGAAGTTCTGGGGTGGTTTAGCTGAATGATGCACTCATATCCACCAACGGGAACCATCACAGAGACTGTGAGATATTAAAAGGCAGCCGTGTTTGCCACCTGTTCTCACCACCAAGCCTCCAGTTACATCTTCCCGCCACCTCTACTTTCCTTCTTTTCCGCCTTCCATCTATTCATAGCATCCCAGAACCTTAGTGTCGGGATGCGCCTTCTCATTTAGTTTGATTTTCTGTTTGCCCGTGGAGGGCAAGTTACTCGCACACATGGTCATGCCACTTGGTATGTCTCCGACACATAAGGGCCTACCACAGGTCCAGACACATTTAGGGGGTGTTGGAAAGAGGTCTACTTGCCTGAGAACCTGGCATCTAAGTGCCGGAAGGCACACCATCCAGCCAAGGTCTGGCAAAAGCAAAGACCCACATTGATTGGCGGGATGAGCACAGAAGCCAGGGGTTGGCAATAGGGAGGGGTGGGGACTGCATCAAACTGTACGAGCATCTCTATAGCGGACGGCTGCTACTCACTTGCCACAGATTGGTAGAGGATTGTTAGAATTTCAACAATCTCCTGATTTTCAAATGTTGACAACTAATTTGATTTTTAAAAAGTCATTTGTGGACCAGCATTGTATTGGCCAAAGACAACACACCTGAGGGTCAAGTTCAGCCTTTAGGCCCCCAGTTGTATGACCTCTGATTTGGTATCACCCCCATCCCCACCCCCAGTACAGGTGTCCCAGCCCTCGTTGTTCAGCGGTCCTGGCTGCTGGCATCAGCCCTCCCCAGGTGACAGGTCCTTGGCTGAAAGGACACCAGCCCCTCTAGGGGGCCCACTGTGGGCCCTGCACTTCTCTGAGCCCTGCCTTGGTTAGGAAATTCTTCCTGAAGAGGGGCCTCTGGCAGTCAGGGCCTCTATCTCCCTTTGCTATTTTACAATGAACCTGGGGCTCCAGAGGGTCTTACCTCTTCCTTCCATTCCCCAAACCTCCCCAGACCCAAAGCACCCAAGCACCCATCTGCAGAGTCAGATAGACCCAGTTCAGACGCTAGCTCCGTGTCATCTTGAGATGCTGTTTAACCATGTCTGAGTGAGTGAAATGAAATGTAGTCAGGACAGGGTCCGGCCCAAGGTGGGGCCTTGGGGGTTTGCTGGACAGACAGCAGCTGTCTGGGGAGGTTGAGGAATGAGGTGTAGGGGCCTTCTCAGGTATCAGTCTCTGTCCACAGGCATCTTCCAGGTTAGGGTCCTGGAACCCTCTCCCTGCCCCCAGCCTGCAGATGTTTCCTTCTTCCCAGGGTCATTCTTGCCCCCGGCACATATGTGGATGTGTTCATGCGTGTGCGTATGTGTGCATGCATGCGCACGTCTGGTGACAGCACAGCTCTGGCCACCTCTCGGTCTTGCTGCTTTAAAGAGCTGCAGGACTGCGGTGGCTGAATTGCGAATCTAGAAACTTCCTTCAGGGTGGCCCCTTTCTTTCCACCTGTGGCCTCCTGAGACTTCTCTCTTCTGAGCCAGGCCAGGGTCTCCAAAGGACCTGGTCCCTTGGCCTCTTTTTTCCGTCTGAGGGGGAAGACCTGGGACACGTGGTTTCAATGCTGGCTCTGCCCCTTTCCGTTTGCGACCTGAACCACTCTGTCGGCCTTCCTGACCCAGGGTTTTCTCATCTCTACCAAAAAGGCGGTGAACTAGGAATTAATGGCTATCTTGCAGGGTTGTCGTGGGGGATACAGGGGAAGCATGTGCATAAATCTCTCGGCACAGCACCTGGCCCACTGTGGGGCTGCTGCTGGGGTCCCCTCACACCCTGGATCTCAGCAGGGGCTTGGTAAGGCCCCTGGCAGGCAGGGGGAGGGGAAGGATGTTTCAGAGGGGTAGGCTGCTTTTGGGAGCCTTCAAATCATTCTCCAGAGGCAGCTGCCTGTGCATAAGGCTGCAGCTGACGCTGAGCCAAGAGTGGGGGGCTCTGAGCGAGCTCCAGGGACTCAGGCACCCACCCACTCTCTCACTCACACACGCAGGGCACTTGGGGAGTGCTGGTGGAGGGCGGAGCTGTGTGTGCACACTTGGCCATGTGCACGTGTGTGCTCTAGGGTGGGGACTAAAATGTTATGTGACTTGCATAAGTTCGGTCGGTCGGTTGGCGCCCATGCCAACGCTCGAACCAGATAAGCGTCTCATTGGAGGCAGGGCAGCATGCCCCTTTCCTGGGCTTCCTTCTAGCATTCTCTGAGAAGCATTGCCCACAGGGGCTCACCATCCAGCTAGGCAACGGATCACCCTGTCCATCCGCCACTTTTCCTCTCTCAGGGAGTCATTGATGGATGGGGGACGGTTGCCACGAGGGGCCTGGAGCCCTGAAGGCTGCTCTCAGCTCTGCCACTGGGCTTGTGATGACCTGAGCCTCAGTTTCCCCAGTTGTCAAGTGGGGATGACGGCCCAGGCTGCTGACCTTTTAGGGCTGTTGTTGGGTCCTGCATGGGAAATTACCTGTAAAGGATGCTTCTTGGGATATGGAGGTGGAAGAAATTCTCCTCTGCCTTCCCCTGCCCTGGCTGGGCCAGAGGTGATGTAGGGAAGCTGGGGGAAGGACCTCGTCTCCTGGTCCTGAGGCTGGCGGGGTGCTGGATATGTTGCTGCTGGTGAAGGCCCCGGGCACACAGAGGGTTGCCTTTGCTGGGCAGACCCCAGGCTGGAAGCTGTCCCAGGGCTCAGGAACTGTTGGCTGGAGCACAGGTGACCCTAGGGGAAGGCCAAGGGGTTCTGGGAAGGCCAAAGTCAGTCTCCATTGCCCCATGTTAAGAGGGGCATCTGAGTCTCGGAGCAGTTGGGAGGCTCCAATGGCCTCTCAGGGTGATGGTGAAGGGGGTGGGGGTGTGCAGAATGAGGGTGCTCTGGACCCTGCCCAGCCTGGGAACGTCACTTTCAGGCACAGAGCCTGGGCAACACTTGGACTGATTTAATCTTTATACTTGCCTTGTTCCAAAGAAGGATCTGAGGAAGGTTATCTGAGCACACACTCACCAAATGCTAGGCAATTCTATATGTCCTCATGGAGCGCTGTCTCTGTGGTTCCCGGCCTGTGAGGGACACAGTATTTACGAACTTGTTCGGCAGCTGAGTCATCATTCACAAGCTCATTTATGCCACAAAGCTGGCTCTGGTCACTGCCGGTGAGGTGGTCATACTCTCTGGAGCCCCCAGTTGGCTCTCTGTGGCTGCACCTCCCCCCCCCCCGCCCGGGGGTCACACGCAGGTCTGTGGCCCATCCCTGGCTCAGCCCCAGCGCCCTGCTCAGAGCCTGACTTAGGCTGGAACTTGCTGAGGGGTGGGGATGTCCTGTAAAATGGATGGCAGACACGAGGGCAGGCATGCGGCTGCAGAGGGCCCCCCCAGACTCCCTGAAGCTGGCCACTGGTCTTGAGGGCTGTTCATAACCGGTTATTCAAGCTCAGCTGTGGGGGACTACGGTTTCCCTCAGCCCAGTGGGATTGGACCACACGGGGCAACACTTCACTGGACAAGAGGAGCCTGGGATGCGGAGCGGCAGGGGTCCAAGTGCTGGTTATGAAACATCCAGGATGGGGGACATCCCCAGGGCCCTCAAAGCACCAGGAGACCTCACGAGGAGACTTTTCAACAGGAAGAGCAGGTCAGAGGGGAAGAACTCCAGGGGTAAGTTCAAGGCCTAGCTCTGTCCCCCGGAGCCCGAGTGACCTTGGGCAAACTATTCCACCGCTCGGTTTCCCATCTGTACAATGGGCACTATAGTAGTGCCCACCCCTAAGCCGGCTGAAGTAATACAGGAAAGCGGCCCAAACAGGCCCCAGTGAATTGCAAGTGAACATTAGTATGTCTATCACTCATTCATTCACTCACTCCCACAAGCGTTTATCAAGCACAGATGCTGTGGGTGACTCTGGGGTATTGCTCAAAACAAGGCCCAGTCCCTTGGGGCTTAAAGACTCTAGTACAAGGTATTCATTGCAATAGCTGCTTTGGGGCGATGTGAGTTCTGGGCATAAAGCTGATTTTTAAATTGCCATGTGTTAGTGATGAAAATCACACACCCCAGGGCCCGGACGGGAAACGGGCATCTTTCTCCCCGAATGCCTCCCAGCGGCTGGCCGAGAGAAGGATGCCATGTGGGAAGCGGGAGGAAGACGCCCCGTCTGTTGGGGCCACAGGTCCCCTGAATGCAGAGTAAACCAATAAGGCCAGGGAAGGGGCTGGGTGCCTGCTGCTGGCCGGGCCGTTTTGGTTTTGAGGGGAGAGAGGCAGCCATCCTGGACCGGAAGCCTCCAGAACCAAGGCTGCCGAGGCTTCTGGGCTCACCTCCATGCCTCTCCCCTGCACTCCCCCTCCTGGGCAAGGGTCACCCCCTCTGTCTCTACTTCCCTTTCCCTTCGAGGTTCTGTCCTCTACCTCTGCGCTCCGGAGCTCCAGAGGCTCCTGTGGCTTTTTCTACCTTTGGTTCCAGAGCCACTGGCCCAGGCCTAGTTCAGATTGGTCCAGCCTTGCTTCCACGGGCTCTAGACCCTGCATCGGAGGGCCATCGGCCTTCAACCACCTTAAAGCTACGGCCAGCCAAGCCCACCCCCAACAGCCGAGCCTGCTAGAGCGTGCGGGACTGGACTGGACAGGGGCCGTGGGGAGGCACACCCAGGACAGGGCCTAAGGTCAAGCTCAGCGCTCACCAAATGCTCCCCCCAGGAACAGGAGACTGTGAAGTCTCTCCCTCTCCCTCTCTCAGCTAGGATGGGGCTCTGAGTGGGCACCCAGAGACACGGGAGCCCACAGACAGGACCCTGACCCTGCCTTAGGGAGCTTGGAGTCTCCCAGGAGAGGCCGAGATTGCCCTGAATGATGACGGGCTGGACACGAAGAAGCCGGGAGGTCCGGTCAGGGCTGGACCGTGTGACCTGGGGGGCCAGGCCTGTGAAGGGCCCCAGACGGCATGAAGTCCCTTCTCCCCACTGCTTCTGGTCAACGTGCCCAGGAACACAGATCTGGGAAGTGCTGTTCAGCCTGGTGTTTTTTTTTTTTTTTTTTTTTTTTTTAAAGATTTTATTTATTTATTCGACAGAGATAGAGACAGCTAGCGAGAGAGGGAACACAAGCAGGGGGAGTGGGAGAGGAAGAAGCAGGCTCATAGCGGAAGAGCCTGATGTGGGGCTCGATCCCATAACGCCAGGATCACGCCCTGAGCCGAAGGCAGACGCCCAACCGCTGTGCCACCCAGGCGCCCCCAGCCTGGTGTTTTTAACAGGAAACAATGGAATGCCTTAGGGAGTGTTCACACCCCGCACCCCGCCCTGCCCCAACCCCCCAGGGAAATGCCAGGAGCTCTTGGCTTTCAGGCTCAGCTTTTATGTCCCAACTGAGCAGCCCTTCACCCCTGCCCTTGAGGGGTGAGGTCACAGCTCCCCACAGCGGGTCTGTCAGTGACACACCCTGGATCAGAGGCTCCTCCAGGCAGCACAGAGCAGGACGGGCCTCAGAATGTCCTGCTTCCCCTGCCTGGCCGGCAGGGACCCTCAGAGCTGCCCCCACTTGTAAGGCAGGCATGTGATTTCTATCCTAACTGAAAGAGTTGCTCTCACCTCAGGGAAACTCACAGGAAAGCATGGAACCAATGCATGGTTTCTCATTTTGGGGGTCAATTTGATCATGGTTAGTATGAAAGCTCTTTTTACTACCTGGCAGTCAAAACTTTTTCCCAAGCTTCTCTACACAACAGGAAAAGCAAGCCAGGCAGAGTGACATTCATTCATTCATTCATTCATTCTTTCATTCAAAAGTATTTGTTGACCACGGACCATGTGTTGGGCACATTGTGGGTTTCCACAGACCACAGCCCCAAGGCTAGCGACAAGCCCTCCTTCTCTGGCTTTGCTACATGGTCAGACAGTGTCCAGAAGTAGGTGGATAGGTCTGTGGGTCTCTGGGGGCCCTTTAAAGGCTGACCATCGCAGAAGAAAATAGGACAACCAGAGGACAGAGGTCCCCATCTTCCCTAGTCCATTCAGAGGAAGGTAAAAGAGGTGTCACCCCCCTCCCCCTGCCCCCGCCAGGCTGACTAGGCAACTGTAGTTCAGGGATGCAATTCAGCCAGGGATCAGCAGTGTGTGTGTGGGGTGTCACCCCTGTGCCTCTTGCCGTCTCACCAACCCTGCTGCCTCTTGGGTAGTCAAAGGTGTGTACGTTGCACACCTGCCCTTCCAGGTCTAGCTGGAGAACAAGGAGACTCGAGGAGAAAAAAGAGAGTCAAACTGATTTGCTAACACACACCCTCCAGGTCAGCCTCGATCACCTGCTGAGTGGGGGGGGGGAGGGGCAGCCGGGAAGGAGGGGAGCTGATTTTTTCTCCGCAAACGGATTTCCTTTCTGTCTTCCCTTTTCTGTCTTCCCGAATACAAATACAGCAAATTCATTTTTTATATTTATTCTTTTATTTATTTTTTAAGTAAGCTCCATGCCCAGCGTGGAGCTCAAACTCATGACCCTGAGATCGACCTGAGCTGAGATCAAGAGTCCGACACTTAACCGACTGAGCCACCCAGACGCCCCACTGGAAAATTCATTTCAGCGTTCATTCATTCCTCATATTCTTGTTGAACTTGGCCTGGGACCAGACACTGGGGATTTGGCAGGTAACAAAAGAGAGGGAACCCCTGCCTCCATGGAATTCACGTTTTGGTGTGTGGGTGGGGGTGCGGTTGGGAGAGGTGAGAGCCAGATAAATCTGCGTACAAGGTGGCAGGTGGCAGGAGGGGTAAGAAGAAGAAAGCGAGAGTGCCAGGCCTGGGCGCTCCAGAAGGATGCCTTGGGGGAACCTATGCCCTCCTCCATGGGCCTTGAAACACCCAGCTGGCTAGCCCTAGCAGGGAAGTGGGTCCCCCTTCCTCCCACTTCCCAGCTACCTGGGTTTGGCCCTCCCCCCCCCACTCTGTCCTGTCTTCTAGGATGCTTTCTGTTTCTGCCAGTCTCGGTATGAAGGGTATGAAGCCCGTGCAGCCTGTTGCTCCCCTGGATGTCCGAGGCCAGCTCCATGGGCCTCCCTGCTGGCCTCACTCCTACTGGGCATGGACCCTTGGTTTTAGCCATACCTGACCTTTCCCCAACTCACAGAGCACCCTTGTGCCCTGTGCTATTTTGTACACAATTCTCTCCACACGGACTGTCTTTCTTGCACTTTTGTCCTTCAGGACCTGATTTTACGTCTCTGAGCCTCAGTTTCCTCATCTGTGAAATAGGGACGGCAGGCTATGGTTAAGATAACATGAGGTGCCGTGTGTGAAACGTCTACACGGTTTGCAGCTCACAGAAGGGGCTGCATAAAAGCCAGTCTTCTCACACTTCTTTCTGTGAGTGACAGGGAGCCATGGTGGGCTGAAGAGGGAATAGCGTCATCTGAACTGCGCAGGGAGGGTCTTGAAGGCAGAGCTGCTCAAAAGCCTGGGTGCTGGTTCAGGAAAGCAGTGAGGAGAACCTGAGGCCAGGGGGCTGTGGTAGGAGGGAGGTGCGTACCACAGACCTCATGACCCTGATTGGGAGAGGACCCTAAGGGAGGGACAGACAGACAACACCACAGCTTTCCATCTGGGGCCTTGAGTCAGGGATGGAGCCGGGCAGTGGTGCTGGTGCGGTCTGGGAGGATGGAGGCTGATGGCGGGTTTGGATGAGTGGGGGTGGGGGGGACATCCCAGTGGCAGGCAGCTGGGAAGTTGAGTCAGGCCTCAGGCGAGAGGTCAGGCCTTCTCAGAAAGAGATAAAGTCGGGTTTGGGCAACATTGTGACTCTGGACTGGGGGCCGATCCGTCCAACAGGGCTGGCTCCAAAGATGGCAGGAATGTGTAAGAGCATGAACAGGGTGGCCCGACTGGGCAGAGCCCAGGGTCTGGGTGCTAAGATGTTCACTCCACAAACCCAGCACCCACCTGGCAGACCCACAGCCCTGGGCACAGGGTGGCTTCAGGGGACACAGGCTTGGCTCAGGGTGCTTGGGGTCTGCAGGCGTGGCAGATGGAAAAAACACATGGTTACCATAACAACACAGGCACCCGAGACTGTGGGGCACCCCAGAGAGGAGGGGGGTCAGAGAGGGCCTTTTGTTGGAGGTGATGCTTGAATCAAATCTGGCCACCTGTGCCATTCTCCAGAACTTCCTACACCAGTACTCATGTACTATTTTTCTTTAGATTAATTAATTTTTTTTTATTTTATTTTTTTTTTATTTTTTTATTTTTATTTTTATTTTTTTTTAAAGATTTTATTTATTTACTTGACAGAGATAGAGACAGCTAGCGAGAGAGGGAACACAAGCAGGGGGAGTGGGAGAGGAAGAAGCAGGCTCACAGCAGAGGAGCCTGATGTGGGGCTCGAACCCACAACGCCGGGATCACGCCCTGAGCCGAAGGCAGACGCCTAACCGCTGTGCCACCCAGGCGCCCCTAATTAATTTTTTTTTAAAGATTTTATTTACTTATTTGAGAGTGAGAGAGAGAGACAGAGAGAGCATGAGTGGGGGGGGTGGGTAGAGGGAGAAGCAGACACCCCGCTGAGCAGGGAGCCTGATGTGGGACTTGATTCCAGGACCCTGAGATCATGACTTGAGCCGAAGGCAGACACTTAGCTGACTGAGCCACTCAGGCGCCCCAGATTAATTCATTAAAAACAAACAAACAAACAAACAAACAAACAAAAAACCTTCAGTTTGGAAAGAAACCATACCACTAGCATACACAGAAAACCTTATTTATCATCTGCCATTTACAGGACGGAGCTTACAAACAGAAATGACTCTTTAATTCTAGCTTTAGACGGTTCTGAGCTTGAGGCCGGCCCTCCTTGTTGAAAAGAGGGACGAATGCAATGTTTGAAAGATGTTCACGCTTGCTAGCCCCAAACCCCTTGATATAATTAGCAGCTGTTGAAAAAGAATTGATTTAGAAGGGAGTAACTTTCTCCCGGTAGCATTGGCATTCTCCAACAGTTAATGGCCCCACGCTGCAAGAACGTGCGAGTGGAAATTTGCCTGGCTGTGTATGAGCGTATGTGTGAGTGTGCATACATACGTACAGGTGTGCAAATGGGTGTGCATGTGACAGCGTGTGCCAGTGGGAGTATGGTAATGAGTGTGTTGGGGGCGTGGGGCCTCAGGGACGCAGAGCTGAGAAGTCACCTGAGCGTGTTGAGGGGCCGTGTGTCCCCTCAGCGATGCCGCAGTGATAGGTGCCATGGCTTGTGGCTGAGGGTGACAGGAGGTGCAGGTCAAGCCCTGCAGCCCACCACCCCAGGGAAACTTGCGTTTTGCTGGAGGTCAGAGGAACTGAGCCTGGTCGTGGCTGATCTGTTGACCCAAGGCAGCATCAGGGGCTGGAGGCTTAGGGGGCTTTGGAAAGAAGGGGATGTGTGGAAAGGACATCCTCCAGCCTCCGCTTCCTCCAGAGGCCTTGCCTGGGCCCCTGAAGCCAGCTCACGCTCGTCCTGGGAGGAAGTGCCAGGCCGGGGGAAGCAGGTCCCTCACCTATATCCAAACGCCCCCAGGGGCTCTATGACTGCGAGCACGAGTGTGTGCCCATCCAAGTGTGTGCCCTCGGGAGTGTGAGTGCCTGCCTGTGTGCCTCCACATGCGGTACCAGCTTCAACAGCCCACCCCCCAGGGGTGGGGGGCGACCTTCCTTCCCCGGGAAGCTTTCCCACCGTACCTGCCTCTCTGGGTCCACGCTTACAGAGGTGGTGTGACCTGCCCCAGGTCCCGTGGTACTGATGCCATGTCTTTTTGCAAGAGGTTTATTTGAAAATTTCTGGAACTTCAGGAATTGGGTGGGGGGGCGGGTTGTCTTCTGCTTTGAGGCAGAAAGAACAAATGAGATAGGAAAAGTCACTTGGGACCGGCCATTCCATCTGCCTGTCAACTTCCCAGGCCCAGGATGGTAGGGATGGGAGCCGCTGTGGGAGGCAAGTGTCTCCCTGGGGCAGGCTCCTTCCCTGGCCAGGCTGAGACAGAACAACTGGGCCTCTGGTGAGGGCGGATTCAGAAAATTACAGCTTCTAAGGGACAAGAGCTGATTCTTCGTAGAGCTTTAGTCCCTCCATCTATTGGATGAGGCCAAGGCAAAGTGCTTGCCCCAGAAGTTTGTGAGGATTGGATGAAATGAAGCCTGAGGTCAGTTAGCACAAAACAGAGAAGGAGAGACACCTGGCTGGGGTTGCACTGTCTCTGAGTGAGAGCTGGATTAACCGACTCGCAGCCCCCACCCCTCCCCTGGCCTTGCTGCTGTGGACAGGGATTCGTTTCCTAAAGCGTCCTGCAGAGTATGTCCTGGACGTCGCCTGGGTCCCTTGGCTCCTGCTGCCACAACAGAGGGCCCTGAGGCTCCAGAGGGGGGCGCGCTGTTTCCGAGCCCTGAGAACAGAATCCCTGGGGCTCCGACAGAGGCCAGGTGTCCCCTCGGGCCTTCGGAGAGGGTGACCCCACAAAGGTCAGTGCACAGAGAGCTTCTGTGGCAAAATCTTCTGCTCAACCAGCCTTTCTCTGGTATCGAGGTCTGCCTTCTGGGGAGAGAGGACACTTGGCAGCCCTCCGATGCCCTGAGCAGTGGGGCTGGCGGCTCAGCAGGCCCTGGCCCCCCGGCACCCAGTCACCGCCAAGTCCCGTTGGCTCTCTCTCCAGCGGACCTCGCCTGTTGCCTCACTCGCAGCATCTGGTCTGCACTGTGGGCCTTGCCCCTCACCTCTGTTGCCTAGGTGGCTTTTCGAAGGCCGGAGGCCACTAGTGCCCCCCACTGTCTGCAGGGTGAAGCTCAGGCTCTCAGTATTCCCCAAGGTCTCTGAGTCCCTCTGTTCCCATTCCCTTGAACGACATGTCCCCACCAGAGAGCTAGTTGGCATTTGCTAATACTGTAGGGTGTTCACACCTTCGTGCCTTTGCCAAGCTGTTCCCACGGTCCAGAATGCCCCTCTCCCTGTCACTTGGGCCAGTACTCCCCGACCTCTCAAGACAGAGCCTGCCTGCCCTGCCTGCCCTGTGTTCTTTTCTGAGGCCTCTCCCAGCCCCCAGGCGCCCACCACACTCCAGACACTTGAGGGCAGCTGTTCGTGGAGTGCCGGCTGTGTCTTCAGACACCAGGGCAGCCTCTGCCCTCCAGGAGGTGCCCAGTGAATCTCTGCAGCTCCCAGATTGGCTGGGGGCGGGGGGCGGGGGACAAGGTGCAGTGTGCTGGGCTGGTGGGGTCCCGCTGCCAGGCTCCGACCCGGCACAGGGAGCCGGTTTATACCTGTTCTCACCTCTGCAGCACCGAGCCAGAGCCACCTGGGAGCCTCTCTTCTGTCTGCTCTTGCACAAAGCCTTCCAATAATTCCCCACGCCCTCAGAAAACAGAAAACTCTATTAAACGCGGAAGACAAAACAGCCCGGTGGGGCACACACCCGCTGGAGCTGGTCCACTGAGGGAGCGTGCTCTAGAGGGCACGTCCCTCTTTGAACCTCCCGTCTACTTGCCTCCTGGGCTGTCCTGGCTGGGCTTACGGTGACAGAGGAGGCTGTCCTCCAGCAGGGATGTGCTGGGTCTATGGAGGGGGTGCCTGGGAGCTGCAGAAATTTCCCACCCATCACCACCTGCCAAGCCAGGGCTCTATCTCCATCAGGTAAGCCTCATTCTTGTCCTGGCCTTGGGTCCCTGAATCTGGCTTCCCCTGGGACCAGCCCAGGTGTGGCAAAGGAGGCCCGGGTTCCTCCTCCCCTTTATCAGTCCTGGGGAGGGGACCAGACCTGGGGTGGAGGCAGGCAGGGGGCCCGCAAACTGGGCTGTCCTTTTCATGCAACCTGAGGTGGAGGCACGGGGTCCCAGGGAGGCTTGCCAGGCCTTCCCAGCTCCTGGGCTGGCGGGGTGCGGTGCTGATCGAACCACTGAGGTTATTATTTGATCTCTCATCCCTCTTCCTGGAACATTCTCCCTGGCTCCTCTGTACTGTTCCCTCTTACTCATCATCCAACACCCGCACAAGTGGCCTTTCCCCAGGGAACTTCCTCTCCAGCTGGATCCGATGCCCTCTCCACGTGCTTCCAGACCAGAGGCTGAAGCCTGGGGAGCAGCAGGCCCCAGGCTCGCTCTGTTTGCTCAGTGCAATTTTAGAAACGTTCGAATTAGTTGGCAATGTTTTAATTAATTATTTAAGATAAATCTGTTTATTTGAGAGAGAGAGAGAGAGAGCATGGGGTGGGGGGAACAGAGGAAGAAGGAGAGAACGTAAATTCCTCCAGGGAAGGCCCTGGAGTCTCGCTCCTCCCTTTACTCAGTGTCAAGCACCAGGGTAGCACATGGGCGTAGAGAGGTGGGAGAATGAGGGGATGGGGAGGGGAGGGACACCCAATAAATGTTTGCAAGATGTATCTGAAAGAGGCACGCACAACAGGGGAAGGAATTGTTTGCAAGAGAAAGGGAGGCTGGGCAAAGGTTGAGAAGATGTGGCAGACACAGGAACATCTGGAGAAGTGCCTTCCCAGGGCAGAGGCTCAGAGGTAGAAGAGAGCATGGCACCTTAGGGTAGCTGGAGGTGGCAAGACCTGGCTGCTGTCCAGGTGTCTGTGGAGCCATGGTGGTGGATGCGGTTGGAAAAACCTGAGCTGAATCTTGAAGGGCAAGTGGGTATTTATGAGGAGCTAGCTAAGCCTCAGGAGAAAATTCCAGGAGAGAAGAGTCACAATGCACAGACACAGGGCGTGAGAGGAAGGGCGTCCCTTGTGTTTGTGCATGGCAAGGAGTTCACGGTGGTGGGAGCTTGGGGGGTGTGTTAGGAGGGGATGGAGAGGGGACGATCCATTGGAGGAGGTGAGCCAGGCCTGGATAAGAGAGGCATTAGCCCAACCCCAGCTGAGAATTTGTTTCTGTCTCTCTTTCTCTCTTTTTTTCGGAAAGCACTGGGAGTGATGTAGTTGATTTTTGTGTTAGAAAGACTGTTTTGGTAAACTGGTAGTTGTAGCTGTCAGTTTTAGTACGTCTTAGAGACTGATCAACCAAGCAGACCAAACACGATGTAAACAATTGATAGGCACAATTAATAAACTCAAATTTATATAGGCACATAAAATATTGCACAAACAGAGAATGCAAATGTTATTGAAGCATGAATGGAGCATTTGCAAAAATCGTCCTTGTGCTGGGCCTCAAAGGGGGCCTCAATGCAGGCTCAAAAGAACCAACTTCATAAAACTATGTTCTCTGATTACCACGCAATAAAATCATAAATCAGGGACTGAAGGATCATGGCAAACATTCTGAATGTCTGGAAACTATATAACATCCTAGTAAATTACACCCGGATTAAAGAGGAAATCACCAGGGGGAATTATGTAATACCTAGACTTGAATGACCATAAAAATTCTATATGGCCAAATTCTGAGACACAGATTAAAAAAAAAAAGACTCACAGGAAAATATACAGCTTCAGATACACTTATCAGAAAACAAGAAAAAATGAAACAAACACGCTAGGCATTCAGCTCAAATAGTTGGAAAAAAGCAGTAAAGCAAACAGAAGAAAGAAAGGGTGAAATAGTAAAATAAGGAATTTGAGGAAATAGAGATCAAAAAAGATAAGCACCAAGTGCCCAAAGTTGCTTCTTTGATTAAATCAATATGACTGATCAAAAAAATAGAGTATGAGTAAATGAGAAAATACAATGTATAATAAAAAAGGAAAATAACTACAAAGGAATGATATTCCAAGACTATAATAATAGTAAGAATAGCCACTTGAATATAAACTGATACATCTAAGCAAAATGAATAAAATCCTGGAAAACACAAAGTGATGAACAGGCTGGAGAAGAAATAAAAAACTTCAATGGTCAAAAGTTATTTAAAAAATTGAAATGATAGTGGAATTCTTTTTATGAAAAAAGTCTAGGTCCAGGCAGTCTTACAGGTGAGTTATATTAAACCCACTCTCTTACAAAATTTGTTCCAGAGTTAGACAAAGAAGGAAAGATGCCAATTAATTTACTAAGGCTAGTTAGTATAACCTAGATTCTGAAATATTATAGGACAGGACAGAACAGGAAATTATAGACTTATTTAACTAACGAGCATAGTGGACATGGGGTTTGTTCTCGGAGTGCAAGGATAGTTTGACATCAGAAAATCTATCATGCAATTCTTCCCATTAATAAGTGAAAGGACAAAATCATCTGATTATTTCAATAGCACTTAAGAAATTCTAGCATCTATTTCTGATTAAAAGCCTCTAAGAAAACCAAGAATAGAAGGGAGTTTCCTTGATAAAGTCTATATACCAAAAACCTACTGTAAAATCATAATTAATGGAGAAATTTTAAGTTCATTTTTATTAAGACTTATTTTTTTAATTGATTAATTAATTAATTTTTAAAGTAATCTCTACACCCAAAGTGGGGCTCGAACTCATGACCACAAGATCAAGAGTCACACGCTCTTCCAACTGAGCCAGCCAGGTGCCCCATTCTCATTATGATTTAGAACAAGACAACTATGCTTACACTGTCACTACTCTGTTTTTTTAACATAGTATTACAGGGATTGGCAAAAGCTGTAAGGCAGGGAAAAGCCATACGAAATGTAAGGATTGAAAAGGAAAAGACTGCCCTTTGTGGAAGACACTATTAATCACATGGAGGGCCAAATAAATCAACAGAAAAACAATGAGAACTGGTAAACAAACTCTTGACGTGGCAAGATGAAAGACTGACTTAAAAATATCAACAACATTCCTTTATACCAGGGGCTGGCCAACTATCTATAAATGGCTAAATAGTTAATGATTTTTGGCTTTGCAAGGCACAGATGGTTCCTATCCTTCATTCTTTTTCCTTTCCTTTCTTTTCTTAACAACACTTTAAAAGCATGAAAACAAGTGTTAACTCCACGGGTCATATGAAAACAGGCCATGGGCTGGATTTGAGCTGCAGGCCATAGTTTGCCACTCCCTACTCTGTAACTATAATACTGGCCGGAACATATAATCAAGACGGAGATACTATTCACAACATCATAGGACCTATCAACTATCTAGGAATTAATCTAATAGAAAGCAAACAAGGTGCCCTTGGAGAGAACAGGCTGTCTACTGAAGGAAATTTTAAAATATTTTAAAAGATAAAGAGCTTTCCTATATCCACAAATGAGATGAGTTGACATCTTAAGGATGTTAATAACCTCCACAGTAGTCTGTAAAGTGAAAAGTAATCTTAAGAAAAAGTTTGCTGGATTTCTCAAAGAAGTCAACAGATTCATTCGAAAGCTTAGATGGAAAAATAAATGTCCATGAGTAGTAAATGAATTTTGAAAAAAGAATAGCAAAATTGAGTGTGTGTGGCAGACACTTCTTTTTGTCCCTCCATATTCTTTCTACACTTTTTTCTTTTGTATAGGACTCCTCAGTTTTAGCCCAAGCACATGGCTGCCGACTCAGCCACCATATTTCCCAGAATCCTTTGTAGCAAGGTGTGGCTTGTAACCAGGTTTAGGTCAATGAAATGTGAGTAGATGTATGGGCAACTTTGGGGTCATGTCCTTTAAAGGACATCTCTCTCCTTTTCATATGCTAGAATAGTGAGCCATCTTCTCCCAGTGGATGAGGATCACGTCCGAGGGAACAGAGGAACAATAGAGTTGATGGAAACTGGAAATTTGGGTGACCATGTGTAGTAGAACTGCCTACTAGCTCATAAATTTATACAAAAAAGAATTAACTTTCATTTTGCTAAATTTCCTGCTTTATGATCTCTTTTAAAACAACCAAACCAATATCCTAATTCTGGTACTTGTTCTGCCAGACATAAGAATGCTATAAGCTGTAGTAGTAAGATGGGGTGCTGGAGCAGGAACACACACACACACACACACACACAGAGCCAATAGGCCAGAACAAGGAGCCCAGAAATCATCTCATGAATATACAGGGACAAGATAGAAGGTTAAAGATAGCAACACAGGACAACGGGAAAGAACAGATTTTTGTAGATCATACTGGGACAACTGACCATATGGAAAAAGATAAAGTTGTATTCATGCACTAAATCATATATAAAGGTAGACTCCAAATAAATTGAAGATTTAAATGAGAAAGACTAATGTATAAGGTTAACAGTAGAAGGTATAGAGAAATTTTTGTGTGTGTGACCTGGCATGGGAAAAGGCCATTATATTTTTTTACATTTTTATACCTACACAAAAATGATAAGAACTCCTTGGTTTAATATTATTATCTCATATCCAGCTTGAGTTCAAATGGCAAAGATTCTTTAAACAATATATAAAAAGTATAAACCACAAGGCAAAAAAAAAAAAAAAGACAACAGTATCAATATTAAAGATTTCTATTTAGTAAAGGACATTGAAAAAAATGGCAGATTAGGAAAATCAACAAGGAATTCTATCTAGAAATGCACTATGTGAAAATTCTGGTTTGCAAGGAGATGTCAATCAACTATGGTCACTAAACATACTATTTAGCTGAGATTTTTGCTTTTATTCTTGATGATAGAAGTAAAGTACTTTGATTTAAAAAACATTTCTTAGACAGGCAGCTGGTTCCCTCTTTGAGCAGCACTGATCAAGACTGTTCAAAGAACTCCAAATCAACAAGGCAAAAACAGGAAACCCAATACAAAAATGGGTGATGGGGGCGCCTGGGTGGCACAGCGGTTAAGCGTCTGCCTTCGGCTCAGGGCGTGATCCCGGCATTGTGGGATCGAGCCCCACATCAGGCTCCTCCACTATGAGCCTGCTTCTTCCTCTCCCACTCCCCCTGCTTGTGTTCCCTCTCTCGCTGGCTGTCTCTATCTCTCTCGGCAATGCTCAGAAGAGGAATCCCAAATGACTGAAACATGTGAAGAGATGCCCCAACTCACCAATAACCAGCAAAACACGCATCAAAACCAGGAGTTACCATTTGTATCCATCAGAATGGCAAATTAGAAGGGTGGAAGTTGGATACCAGGTGTTGGCAGCTGTGTGGGGAGCTGACGACTCTGCACACTGAGTGTAGGAGTGTGAACAAGTACAGCCAGTCTGGAAAAAATTCTTTATTGTAATTAAATATATGTATGCTCTTTGGCTCAGAGGTCCCATTGCTAGGTATATGACCCAGCAAAATTCTTCAAATGGGGGCATGAATGAGGCTATTTGCAGGGGCATTGGCTATGGCAGCCAGAAATCACTGGCATCCTGGTTGTATGTTCCAAGGGAGTGGATCTGTGAATGCAGCGGGCCACTGTGGAAACAGAAGCACCCTTAGAAGTGATGAACAACACAATCCAGGGAGGAGTCTCAAGATGCTTGCCGAGTGTAAAATCATGGAAAGAGGAGCTCAATCACATTATATCAGCAATCCTCAAACTTTGGTCTCAGAACCAAATACTTAAAAGTTATTGAAGATCCCAAAAAGATTTTGTTTATGTGGGTTATAGCTCTGTATTTATCATAATCAGAAACTGAAAATTTCAAGCCATTTATGAATTTATGAAAAGAGACAAATCTATTACATGTTAACATATTTTATTAAAAATAGTTTTATTTTCCAAAATAAAAAAATATAGTGAGAAGTGACATTGTTTAACATTTTGTAAATCTCTTAAATATCTGGCTTTATAAAAAACAGCTGGATTCTTATATCTGCTTATGGATTCATTCTGTTCTGATAGAACACATCATGTAGAATCTGGAAAACCCCACTGTACATTTATGAGAGAATGAGATGAAATAGGCTAAATAATGTCCTAATATTATGAAAGTAGTTTTAACCTTGTGGATCCCTGGACCATACTTTGAGAACCACTGCATTAAATGTTTATTGATGACACATAAATACACACCAAATTTCACTACACATTTTATCCTTCAGGCATATCAAGGCTGTAGATCAAATATATTGGATCAGTGCCTGCAGGGTACAGGAGGGGAATGGGAGGGGGATGAGACAAAGGGGAAACTAAAACACACAAAACAAAGCAAGAAAAAGTCTGTGTGTGCTTTACTGAGGGTTATGATTAACTCAGGTCTCTGCACCTGAGGGACAAAAATGCTGTAAAATAAAGTGATATAAGAAGACAGTCCAGTGTGGCTGCCAAGTGGAGCATGACTAGCCAGGGCTTTGCAGGAGGCAAGGAGGCCAGTGTGTGTGTGTGTGTGTGTGTGTGTGTGTGTGTGCGCGCGCGCGCGCGCGCAGGTAATTGGGGCAGAGCCGTGAATTTATCCAGGCTCAAATCTGAGATGGTGGGCCAAGAGATGGTGGGCCAAATCTGAGATGGTGGGCCCCCTTTCTTCCGTTCCTGCTTTCCTGGACACGTCCCAACTCCTGAACCAGAGCTGGATACCCTCAGACAGACCCAGGCCTCCTGGGTTGAGGCTGGCCAGAGTGGAGAGATCTGTCCTCTCACCTGTGCCCCACTACTGCAGGGTTATATACTCTATAGCAGGGCTGAGGAAAGATGTTCTGGGTGACCCACAGGCCCTTCCAGACATCTAGGCCATGACATGATGGTCATTTGGTGGCCTCTGAATGGGGGGGGGTCCAAGCTCTGGGTCACATACCACTGGGCTTCTCCTTCCTGGTCTCCACCCTACTGGGTAAGGCTCAAGCAGGCAACGGGTAACTCATATCCCTGCATGCCAGCTGTGAGCAGTGCCCTGTCTGAATTGATCATCCCATTTACCTCAAGGCAGGCCCCACAGCTCTGCCCAGACCCCCTGGAGATAGCTAAGGTCTTCCCAGGCTCCAGCTGGGAGGTAGAATTGAATGGATGCCCTGCTCTAAGGCTTACCCCAACCACTGATCCCATTGCTGGCAGGCTAGTTCACCAGTGGCCCTGTCCTGACCTACCTTGCCTGCCGATTGTCTTTAAGAAGGCAGGTGTCCTGGAGAGACTGCCCATACCTCAACCTTCTGTGTTCTACACCTTATCACCCTGCTCAGTCTTTCCTCCTCTTTATCCAGTTCATCCCTACAGGCCCTTTGTCACTTTTTGTCCAGCTGCCCTTCTTCCCTGATCTAAGGTTCCTCCTCCTGTGGCTGGCACCCTGTTGTCCCCTGGCTACAGTATAAGAGATTGAGAGCAGGAACATTCTTCCAGTCGTTCCTGTGTCCCTAGGGCCCAGCACTCAGTGGAGGCTTGGTGTTTGAGGAATGAACCATAGAAGTAAAGAATCATTCAGGAGTGCTGTCTGTAAGGGACAGGGGGAGCTTTGGTTAGAAAGGGTGAAGGCTACTTCCTGCCATGTCCCCTGTTCCACCATGGCCAGGTGGCTCTGCCTCCCTGTCCTCTACTCCTATAATGGTCAACACCCTTCCTGCCTACATCCTTTTAAAAAGTACAAAGTATTTCAAACAGGCAGAAAACTTGAGAATATTGTAATTAATTAATTAATGTAATTAATACTCATGAATCTCAAACTTGTATTCAGCTGGGATGTCCAGGTTGTTAAAATACTAAACTACATTCATACAGGCTCGTAGCTGCCATCCTGAGCCCTTGGATTACCATGCTTTCCAAAATGAGGACCTCCTAGATCTCTCTGCCACCTGGCAATTAAAGGGTTAATGCCTTGCCCAGCCCTCGGGTGGGATGTGGGGCACACCTGGGTGCCAGTATCTTAGGGGTTGTTACATACTTGAACTATCCCCCTGCAGGACCCATTCTCAGCTTTGTCGGAGTAGAACATATTTTTATATTTATTCCAGATTTTCTTTAAAGACATAAAACAACTGGGAACATTGAAGCTCTCTATGGACCCCTTCCCACTCTGTCTCCGCCATAATGAATTCGCTGTTCTTCATTCCCTTGCATGTGGTTATGTTTTTGCTACATAGGTAAGTATCCATAAACAAGATATTGTACTGTTTTGCATAATTTGAAACTTTATATAAATGCTACCAAGCTGTACATTTCCTTCTGCAACTTGCTTTTATGCCCAATATTGTTTTGAGATGGTCCATGTTGACACATGTAGCTTCAATTCATTCATTCTCATTGCTGAAATGTATTCCATTGTATGAATATATCATATTTTTAAAATCTACTCTTGATGGAGATTTAGATTGTTTCCAATTGTTTGTTTTTTGCAAGCAGTGATACAATAAACATTCTTGTGCATATCTTTTGGTGCACACGTGCATGGATTTCTGTTGGATGTGGTTCCAGTTATCTGTGGCTGCATAACAAACTGTACCCAAACTTAGTGGCTTAAAACGACAACCATTTTATATCTCACAATGCTGTGTATCAGGAATTTGGGGCAGGGCTTAGCTGGGAGATGCTTCTGTTCCATGTGGATTGACTGTGGTCACTCAGGGGGGGTCACTCAATAGAGTTACTCTAAGTTGGTCCAGAAGGTGGTTTGGCTGGAAGACTAAGCTCAGTGGGACTGTTGACCAGAGCACCTATCTTTGCTCTCTCCTGCATAGCGTCTTTGGGTAATCAGACTTTTTAGATGGGGGCTCAGGGACCCAGAGTTCTCTATCCCAGCAGGCAAGGCAGAAACCGTGTGGCTTTTTATGTTACTTAACATCACTTCCACTGAACTCATTGATGGAAAGAGTCATAGACCCATACAGATTTCAGGGGAAGGAACATAGAGCCCACCTCTGGATAAAAGGAGTGTCAAGTAATTTGCATTCTTAAAAACTGCCTCACTTACATCCTCAGGAGCACGGTGCCTGCATTGTAGGGCATGGGCATCTTTGTACCAGGAATTACCCAGTTGCTCTCCCAAGTGGAAGTATAGGCAAGGTGTGAGGGTTTCTGGTTCTCCATATCCTTACTGACACCTACTATTGTCAGACTTTCCTGTTTTTATTTTTTGAGAAATAGTAATTAACTATGGTTTTAATTTATTTAATTTTAAATCATAATACATCAGGACTAATAATGAAATTGAATGTCTTCTTATATGTTTATTGGCCACTTGGGTTTTCTTTTCTCCAAATTGCCTGTTCATATCTCTTGCACATTTTTCTATTGGGTTGTTCATCTTCTCTAATTTTATTTGTAAGAGTTTATTATATGTTACTTAGATACCAATCCTTTGTCAGATAAATGCATTATAAATATCTTCTTTTAGTTTGTGGCTAATCTGCTCACTTTTAAAATATCTTTGATTTTGATGTTAAATTTATCCTTCTTTTTCTTTATGGTCTGTGTTTTTTGTCTCTTGACAATGCTTTCCTATTTCCTTAGTTAACCCAGTATCACCTGATATTATACCTCTATGTGTTTGATTTCTCCAGACTGGCTGGATTCTGACTATTCTCCCCCTCACCCTGGTCTGACCTCCACATCTTCATTCGTTTGTCATCTCCACTTGGAATGTCTCTCCTCCAAGCTGGCCATTCAATCCTACCACCCCTCACAGCCTGCAGTGATCCCTGTCCCACCAAGCACATTCCCAGAGACTTCTTCTCTTCTTCCCCACTACCCTCCTTTCCTCCTCTCTTTTCTGGAACTCCCAAACCCACTGGTGCCTGTTTTAGGTTCTCTCTATTCCCTACACCTCATGCAGGCCTGGATTTGCAGGGCTGGATTTTTAGGGTTGAGGTTTCCTTCTCAGCACTGTGCCTGCACCCAGGAAAACTGGTTCTGGAGTTTGGCTGCAGAGGCCCAGGGGTTGTACAACCTTGAGTGTCATCAAACTTTTAACCATGTTCAAAAAACACAGTATTAAAACAATTAAACATCTTTACAACAGAATATTAAAATAATAGCATAATTTATTACCTAAACAGCCTAAGACACGGAAACAAAAAAGGAATACAATTTAAAGCAAGAGTTAAAGAAATAACTCTGCTGTGATTAACTGAAGCTTGACATTTCTTCTGATTTTGAGGCAAGTCATCCCCCTTGGAGTTTCCAGGGCCAGTGTATGGTCACTTCTTCACAGCTTCCCATGGTGGGGGCAGCTCTGGGGCTTCTCTGGCCATGCTAGGAGCACAAAGCTCCCAACAGGTACGCTTTTGTGTTCCTACAGGATCCTCACTCTTGGACCTTTTCCTTAGGTGCTTAGCCTCACATGGAGTTCCCTCTCTTTCCTAAAAGCAGTGCAAAGTCTCTGTCATCTCTAAGAGGAGGTGGTAGCAGCAGAAGAAGATGGGAGCATGCTGACCTCCCCTCTGAGGGTGGGAGTCAGAGTGAGGGATGGGGTAACCTCAACTGGCCAGGAATGTTGGAGGCTGGAAGCAGAGGGATTTGTCAGGGGGTGATGGAATTGCCAGGGTCAGGGAGAGGCAGACTAAGGTGCTGGGCAGGAAGGGCAAGGGGAGAAAAGTGAGGATGAATGGGGCTTAGCTGGCCCAGGGGAATGACTTGAGGAGGGGCAGGTGGGCTGTTGGTGTAATGAAAGCCTGTCCTCCCCATGGTCAGCCCAGGGGTACAGGAGGCTGAGGATGAGGAGGATGGGGACCTCTGGGTTTGAAGGGTGGGGGCTGGGCAGGGACAAGTTTGGTGCTGGCTTGGGCTCAGGGTGGAGCTGGCCTAGCAAGGCATTAGGAACACAAACTGTGGCCAGACCACCTGGACTAGATGCTCTTGCCCTTTTGTGCCTTAGTTGCCTCACCTATAAAATGGGGGAAGGATAATATGACGTACTTTCTAGGGTTTTAGGAAAATTGAACTCATTTTATTTGTAGAATGATTAGAACAATGACCAGCACAGGTACAATTTAATTGAACTGCTCCCCCCTTCAAAACAAGTACCTATTACTCCTGAGAAGTAGATGGTGCAGGTCATGTTCCTTATTTGAAAAGTGGGAAAACTGAGGTCCAGGGCTTGGAAGTGTTCTTCAGGAAGAGACAGAAACCCTGTTCAGGGTTTTCCCAGGAGGCAGGGTGGAAAGGCATTCTTGCCCAAAGTGGCTCCGAAGCCTGCGGAAGCTTCCACGTAGACTCTTGCTGTGATAACAGTGTGGCCTTCAGTCTTATGCCAGTAGAAGGCCTGAGAGCAGAGGGAGGGTTGCTACCCAGTTTGTTGCTGCGAGGCTTGGCTCCACCAGGAGTGTGGGGACTCTGCTCCTTGGGAGGGAGTGGTGTGGCTGGCCTAGAGAGGGCAACATTCCCTGGAGCTTGGGAAGAGACACTCCCACATCCTCCCAGCTCAGGGGCTGCCCTCAACATCCCCTTCCCAGCACTGTTCAGACCACAGGGTGCTCAGAGGGATTGGAGATTTAAAGGTTGGTTGGGTGAGGGCAATGCTTATCCTGAAGGAATGAATGGGGAAACTGTGGGATTTCGGCAGCAGCAGGGAGGCCCGAAGAGTGGGGGTGGGGCTGAGCCTTAGTTTCCAGGCACTGATTAACATCATCCTAACTCCTCCTGACTTTTTGCCCTTTGGGCAGATGCCAGGAACAAATTAGTGATTAACTTTAGGCATCAGCCCATTTCCTGCAGTCATCCAAGCTTGTCCATTCACTTGTTTATTATTTTCTTCATTCTGCATCCATGCATTCTTGCACCCATCCATCCACCCACCATCCGTCCATTCATCCATTCATCCACCCATCTACCCATCCAGCTACTCACTTTGTGCTCATCAAGGGACACCAAGGTCCAGCTTGAGGAGCCAGCAGGCTGGGTTTGCAGTACTGGACCTAGCGTTTACAGGTCGGCTGCCCTTGTGCAGGTCACTTCACTTCACTGTGCCTCAATTTCTTCAATTGTACAATGGGAATGATGGTAGTACTTGCTTCATAGGACCTTTTGCGAGGCTTGGGACACACTCTTGTTGGAGTGCTCAGCACGCACACAGTGTTTTATGTATTAGCTGTTATTTCTTTGCTCTTCAATTCACCCATTTATTCAGTTTCTCAATTCACCCTGTTCCCTTATTCATTTATTTATAATTATTGCCCTATTCTAGGGAAAAGAACTTGATTTTCTTCTTGGTTCTTTTTATACCCTTCTATCTCTAGCTTTTGGTCTGAGGACTAGAGCTTTTCTTTTTCTTTTCTTTTTTTAAGATTTTATTTATTTATTTATTTATTTATTTATTTATTTAAGAGAGCATGATCGGGGGGAGGGGTGAGGGAGAAGCAGACTCCCTGCTGAGCAAGGAGCCCAACTCGATGCAGGGCTAGACCCACAATCCTAAGATCATGACCCGAGCTGGAGGCAGACACTTAACTGACTGAGCCACCCAGGCTCCCTATGACTGGAACTTTTCTTAAAAAGCAATGCTCCGAGCTGATCCCAGAGGCCAGATTTTAAGAAGGACCAGAATGGGGGAGGACCCTCAGCAAATTCCCAGAACCTTGCCCACCAGTCTCAGTTGTTGACCAAGTGGGCGGCTCTTGGGTTTCTGGGTCCCATTTACCCACCTTTATCCACTCCCTTCCAATGGCAGAGATCCAAAGGTGAGAAGGACAAGAGAAGGATTGCCAGCCCATTTTCTAAGCTAGGTTTTTCACTCATCTTCTCTGATTTAATCTTCCTTACAGCCTTTAAGGGTTAGGGTTAGTCTCATTTTCCATTCAGAAAACTGAGATTCAGAGAGGTGAAGTGACTTGCCCCAGGTCCCAGAGCATGTAGGTAGCAGAGTTGGGATTCATTCCTGGCTGTCCTAGGTCCCAAATCTCAATGCCCTCTCTCCAACTGCAGTAGCCCTCAATGCTGTCACTGGTTTGGAGGGCTGCTCAGAGTTGGGTTTCTTGCCTGTGGCTTCCTTACCCCTACCCTGCCAACTACCTCAGCTCTCCCTCTGAGGTCAGTCTGCACACCCTCCTGACTTGCCCATTGAAGTTCCAGGAGCTGGTGGAGATCTGCAACTGTGTCAACTGAAGTTGTGTGGTGTGGGGGACGGTGCTTGACTCTGGGTTCTCCTGGGAGAGCAAGGCCACTGTGGTTCTCACCATGACGGCAAGGGTGGCCAGCCAGCTTAGGAAGCCAACGGGAGTAGGTCTGGAGACGCTGTTCCTCTGCTTTCCCTCCTCGCTCTCAGCCCACTGATAGGCCACGTTTTGAAGGCCTGGCCTGAGGGAACCGAGACTCGGTCTTCTGCTGACTGTTGCAAAAACAGGCACAGAGTCCATCCTTGTCCTTGCCAGGCCGGAACCTGGCCTGAGGCCCAGGTGGATGCAGACCTCTGGGAGCTTGCAAGCCGTGTACCTCTCATGGTCCTCCAGCCCCGGGTGGCACCTCTGTGTCAACTCTCTTCAATTCCATCCATTCTACACATACTTCTGGAGCCTGAACCACGTGCTAGTTAGTTCCATGCCAGCTACAGACAGCACCTGCCTTCAGGGGATTAACTTCAGCCTCCTGCCCATAGAAGACCCTAATGTGTCCATTGGGTAGTCAAGAGTAGAGCTCTCCAAGGGGACAGCCATCAGGGAGCAGGGAGCACGAGGCCAGGAGCCCAGGATGAGAATTTCATGGCAAAACTAAACAACCAGGCTCTTCACACGGGCCTCAGTGTGTGTCTGCCTTCTCAAACAGTCTGGTTCAGGTTTGAGCGAACCCAAAATATCCCAAAATATCCATCATTAGGACACTGGGTAAATAAACAGTGGTGTTACCACACAATGAAATACTACATAGCAGCAAAAAAGAACAAAGAACAAACTATCGCTCCTTGTAACAACGTGAGTGCCCCTTGCAGCCCTAATGATGAACCATGGCAGTCAGGTAGTGCACACACCGTCTGATTCTATCTATGTGATGTTCAAGAACAGACAAACTTGAGTATGGGGATGGAGGGAAGAAGGATAGGCACCTTTGGGGGCATCTAGAATGGGAAGGACTGGCTATCTATATCTTGAGCTGGGTGCTGGCTACACAAGTGTATTCACATGAAGAAATTGGAAATGTGTCCTTTTTGTATGTCTCTTATCTTAATAAAAAAGTAAAAGCAGACAAACAAAAACCCAAACCATCTCGTGAAGAGTAGTAGCGGACGTTTGATGTGCTTTGATTTATCGGCTTCCCTATTCTGATTTGCAATGCCCCAAATTCCTCCAGGAGATACCTACCCTCCATCAGTGGACGCCACCTCAGGTGGGCACATGGCTGTGTGTGGCCAACTAGACAATACTTCTTGGAATGTGCATTTTGGTCAGAGTAAGGAGAAAGGCCTGGAATGGTAGGAATTCTCCGACTCCAGAGGCTACCTGTTGGCTGGCCCTGCTCTTGGACACCCATGGAGGCTGCAGGCTGATCTGTTGGACAATTGGCTTCCCTCCACCCTATGGAGTCCCCAGGCTTCCAACCAACTCCACTTGGCCTGGGTCAGTGGGTCAGTGTCAGAGAACCAACCCCACTGGCACCTGCACCCGCTTTGTACAAACACTGGGTCTTGGGGGCCATGGGGGTAAGGATGGGGAAGCTCAGGCTTGACTCCTTAGCCTTTTGGACACTACTCTTTGAAGAAGAAAATCAGGGCCCTTCTGAGATGCCCATCTAGGATCTGTCTCACCTTCCATGGACCAGAGCATGAGTCGGAAAGAAACCTTTGGTGTTCCAAGTTTCTTAGATTTGTGGGATGCTTGTTACTGAGATGTAATTTGGCCTGACTCTGCTGACAGCCGCCATTTGGTATCTCAGCCCGGACCTCTTTTCTGGACTCTGGGCAGACACATCCCATGCCAACCTGTCCACTTCGAGGACCTCCCGCTCATACACTGCCCATTAACTGTGTTGTCCATCCTCACTCTCAGGCCGGGAACCTCTCATCATCCTTGGCTCCCCCCAGCTTCTCCCTCATGCTGGCGGTGGTGCTTCTGGGCATGAGCTAGCCCGCTGGCCACACCCCCCATCCCCGGCGTCCTGCCTCCTTCACACAGCGCATGCGTCTCGTAGACTGCAGTGACATCTCTCAGCCTGGGTGTGCTGCTCTCCCCTCTCTTCCCCTTGGCCAGAGTGAGCTTTGTAAAGTCAAAATTGAATTGAGTCACCTGTCTAAATCCCTTCCGTTGGCAATCTTTGCCCTCAGCTCCCAAGACCCTCACTGGGTTGTGCAGGCATCTCCAGCCACGCTGGGCCACACGGGTCCCCTTTTGGTGCCACCCCCTGGTCCAAGAGCACCTGCATTAATCCTGTCTTTTATCTTTTGTGTTCTGTTGTTTTAACATCTGGGGCATGGCTGACCCTGGAGGGGCTGCCCCTCTACTTCCTGCTAGAATACTGGCCTGTGGGGTGCGGGGGTGGCTCATTTGGTTAAACGTGGTACTCTTGATTTCGGCTCAGGTCGTGATCTTACAGTCATGAGATCATTGGGCTCGTGCTCAACAGAGTCTGCGTGTCCCTTTCCCTCTGTTCCTCTCCTCTCTCTCTCAAATAAATAAAGAAAGAAATAAGATCTTTTAAAAAAAAGTCATCTGTGAGTGGCTTTTTCATATACGAACCAATCCATCCAGAGTCCACACTCCACCTGCTCCTCTATGGGTTCTCACACTCCTGGCCATTATCTTGCTGTCCTGATCCCCCAGGGCCAGGCACCAGGCAACCAGGGGCAGTCCCGGTGCCCCCACAGCTCACTGGGATGATGCAGAGTAGGGAATCCTAAGCCCGCCCATGAGGCCTCACTGTCCTGTGGAAATCACTGTAAAGGCCCTGGCCCCCATTTCCCCCCATTCCCTCTGCCTCCTGACCAGTGGCAGTGCTTCCTCACGTGGTCCCCCATGACATGGGTGCCCCCTTCTCTTGGGATCTGTCAGTATAACCAGCTCTCTCTTCAGTGGCCATGGCCTCCTCAGCTGTGGCTTTACCATACCTACCAATAATAAAAGGTGTAGAAAGCAGCATCCTGCCCCTCTCTGCCTGGCCAGCTCCTTCCCCTCCTCCAGCCTCCCATTTGGGGTCCTGTCTGTGGAGGCCCTTCCTCACCTGGAGCCCCTTCCCTGTGCTCTGAGACCCCCTAAACACCCTACATCACCCTTGACCGTAATCAATGTCTTCAAAGCTTGTCTCCTTCGGAAGGGTCTAATCTCTAGAACAAGTGCTACTTTCTTGCTCGCTGATTGCATTCCTGGCTCATTGTGTGTACCCAATAAATATTCATTCTTGAATGACTGAATGTGTGAACCGGTGTTGACCATAGCCACCCCATGGACCCTGGCCAAGAAGAAGCAGGAATAAGAACTAATTAAAGATGGCTGCAAAGTGTGGGTCTGTTTTCCCTCCCCTTGGTTATGAGCTACCTTTTGACCAATAGAACGTACTGGAAGTGACGCCGTACCTTCCAAGCCCAGCCCTGGTCCTTATGAGATCTGCATTGTCTTCTTTTTCATCTTGGAACATTCCTCCTTGGAACTCAGCAGCCATGGGGAGCATCCATTTGTAGGAGAGCCCATGCCCCCCAGCTGACAAGCCCAGCTGAGTTCCCAGCCGGCAGGCAGCATGGACTGCCCGCCACGGGGGTAAGGCCATTCTGGACCGTCCAGCTCAGCCACAGGCCAGCTGAAGCCGCTGAATGAGCGTCCATTGATGCTGCGTGGAGCAGACCTTCTTCTCAAACCCTGCCAAATTCCTGACCCATGAGAATCATGGGCTAACGGAATGGTGGCTGTTTTAATTGCTCAGCTTTGGGGGATGGCATTAGGCAGTGAGAGACGAGACATCCTGCTGCACGCAAGGCCATGGTTTTGCATTATTTATGAAGCTCCAACGACCCTGAGACGAAGATATGATCACCATGCTACAGATGACGAAGACTGAGGACCAGGGATTAAATACTTTGCCTAATATCACCAACTTGGAGAAAGTGACAGAGCAGGCTTTTGTCCACCTCCAAACCCGCCCTCCTTGCATCCATCCCCCTGCCCTCTTCTTCTGGGAGAGAAGTGGCTTGAGACCTAGCAGATGGGCCTAGGGGTGGGATTGGGGCTGGGACCCAAGAGCCACCGTGGTGGGAAGAGGAGGGGAAGAGGGTGTTTGGGGGAGACACCCCGTGACCGGCCAGCCCAAAGTGGCCCCAACCCTGGATGGGCATGAATGCTTGGCTGTGGGCCTGGGGGTGAAATCACATTCCCCCCACCAGGCCATTGCTCGGTCGCAGCGTGCCCCTGGCCTCACACCGCCTTGCTCCCCTTGGCTTTGCCTGGGAACAGACGCTGTCAGCGGCAAGAGAACACCCTGAGGCTCGGCCACGCTTGTCGGGAGGCATTAGCGTGGGGCTTTGAAGTGGGGACCTCCCGGCCTTGCTCAGATGCTCTTTGCAGGGCTTTCTAAGGGCCCGTGGGGGTGGGGGCCGTCCTGGGCCAGCGTGGGCACTCGCAGCTCTGCTGGTCTCCTCCCTGGCACTTGGCTGCCCCAGCCCCCTTCATCCCGGCAGGGGCTTGGAGGGCTCAGCCCGCTGCATCGGCCAGCACAGGCTGCCAGCCAGGCTTCTCTGACGCCCCGGGCTCGGATTAAAGCGGCAGGAGTAGGTGGGGACCTCGAGAAGCTACCCCACAGAGGACCAGTACCTGCGACCTCATCCCCTAGGAGTTACCACCGGCAGGGACCTCTCCAGTCTCTCGTCTGTTTTCGTCCTGCCTTCCTCTTTTCTCTCTTTCCTTTCTTTTCTCTGTCTTCATTCTTTTGTCGCCTTCCCTCCTCCTTTCCCTTCCTTCTTACCCCTCTTTTGCTGTTTCACTTTTTTCAAAGCAATTTCACACGTATGCACAGTTTAGAATCAACTAGTTTTACAAGGCTTGTTACAAAAAACAACAATCCTAGACCCTCTTCTCTCACTGCCTCTTTCCCAAGGGGGTCTGTTGTAACTGCTGAAACTCATGATTCTGCCGCTTACCTCTCTGTCTCTAAATGCCACGTGTGTAGGACTAGTTCTGGGCTTCGTGGTGTGATCGTCACCTATTCACTTCCCACCAGGCAAGAGGAGAGTTCAGTTCTTTATCTTCCTTGCCAAGCACGTGCACGCACACATTCCACCCCCGTCCTCAACATACAGTTATTGTGTTATTTTGCTTAGATATCATTTCTCTAAATTAAATTATAGCTGTGACCCCTAGTTAGACGTGAGCTATGCAGAACATTGTGAATATTTTCCCTTTGCTGAACGACTTACTGTTTTAGTAAATCTCTCTCTGGGTCTCTCTCGGTCTCTCTTTCTCAGTGTTTGCTTTGTTTTTAGAGTACCTATCACGAATTGTACCGCAGACTCTGTCAATCTTCTAAATCTTGTCCCAAGATGTTCATGTACGTGGAACATTCCGTCATCGCTCATCCACACGACCTCCCTCCCAGAGCCTCGACTATTCCAGGCTGGCCTGGCTACCTCTCTGCAGGGACACGGCTGCCGTCCTGTGGCTTCCCTTCTCCGTCAGCCAGGGGAGCCCCTCAGTCCCTCTCCCTTTGATTTCTGAATCCTGGGTCTTCCTTCTTCTCTGCTCACTCCCTCTCGATAATGGAGGACAGCTTCCGAGCTTCCCATGAAAGCACGTGAGCCTGCTTTGGGAAACCCTGTCTGGCTGAAAATGTTGTTGCCCTTGATGGCTGGTTTGCTGGGGTCTGACATTCCAGGTTGGAAATAGTTTTCTTTCGGACTTTTGAAGACTTTATTCTTTTGTGTTTTGGCTTCCAAAAATGACTGGAGTCATTTGTATTTTTTTTTAAAGATTTTATTTATTTATTCGACAGAGATAGAGACAGCCAGCAAGAGAGGGAACACAAGCAGGGGGAGTGGGAGAGGAAGAAGCAGGCTCCCAGCGGAGGAGCCTGATGTGGGGCTTGATCCCAGAACGCCGGGATCACGCCCTGAGCCGAAGGCAGACGCTTAATGACTGAGCCACCCAGGCGCCCCTGGAGTCATTTGTATTCTTGACCTTTTTAATGAGACTATTTCTTACTCTCTCTTAAGAGCAGAGGATCTTTTCTCTGTCCCAGAGAATAACCAATTAATGCACTTGGGGCTAGGCCTATTTTCACTTCCTTGCGGGGTCTTTTGTCTTTCTTTCTAGAACTCATGTTCTTCGGAATATTCTTGAATTATTTCAGGGGCAATTTTCCCCTCCTGTCTTTCTGAAATGCCTATCATTTGAAGGTCTTGTGGGTTTGGCTGCAAATTTTCTTATTTTTTCTTTTCTATGTTCTATCTTTTCTGTCCTTGTGCTCTAGGCTGGGTAAGTTCTTTTTCTTCCCCTTAATTTTGTAACTTCTGCCCTCATGTCTTAATTTCCTAAAGCACATTTTTTTGTTCTCTGAATGTTCTTTTTATCACTTTTTTAAAGGTTTTATTTATTTATTTTAGAGAGAGAGAGGAGCAGAGGGAGAGGAACTGTGCTGAGCGTGGAGCCCAACGCAGAGCTCGATCTCACGCCCCTGGGATCATGAGCTGAGCCGAAATCAAGAGTCGGACACTCAACCAACTGAGCCACCAGGCGCCCCTCTGAATGTTCTTTTTGCTGGCATCCTCTTCTTGTTTCTGGAATGTAATGGAATCTTATCTTCCGAGGGTATTAATGATCGTTCCTTGTTGCTTTTCTCCAGCCTGCCTCTCTCCCTTGTTTGTTTTGGTGAATTTTCCATTAGAGGCAGTTCCCAGGTGTCTGGAATCCTTGGTTTTTCTGTGCATATTTAAGACGGAAGATTACAGAGCTGAGCAGAAGCTCTGCGTTCCCAGGTGTGGTCCGTGGGCTGGGAGTTTCAACAGCGCGTGAATAGCTACACCATTTGGCAGATACCTGGGTCTTTCTTCAGATTCCACAGAGATTAATCTGATTTCTTTCCTAGGGGGTAAAGGCCTGGCCGCCAGTATTCAGCAGGATAACTACGGCACAGCATGGATGCCCAAGGTCATCCAGCTAAGTAAGTGGTGGGGCTGGGGTTTGAACCCTGACAGGCTACTCTTGTCTCCACTGCGCGATCTCAGGTTGCACACAGGAGGGCTCATGACTGCACAAAGCTGCTGCACTTTCCTAAAGGATACAGACATTGTTAGCTACTTTCAAGTTAACGTCCGTAGCAGTATAAAATTTATACTCACATATCCCACATCTTTACTTCAGTCTTGCTACCACTGAGGTTCTGATTTAAATAAACCAAACTTTGACAGCACACCTAAAACTATCAGAATAACACAGAATGTGCAAGAGAGTGACGCCTGGGTGGCTGTTGGTTGAGCGTCTGCCTTCGGCTCAGGTCACGATCCTGGGGTCCTGGGATCGAGTCCCGCATCAGACTCCTTGCTCGGCAGGGAGCCTGCTTCTCCCTCTGCCTGCTGCTCCCCCCTGCTTGTGCTCTCTCTCTCTCTGACAAATAAATAAATAAAATCTTAAAAAAAAAAAAGGGATGTGCAAGGGAAAAGTGCTAATTTCATAGTTTGGACTCAAGACTTCAGATAGGTGAATTAGGATGCCCAAATCACACAGCAGAAGCAGCAGGA
The DNA here is from genome assembly GCF_002007445.2 of Ailuropoda melanoleuca. Classification (NCBI taxonomy): domain Eukaryota; kingdom Metazoa; phylum Chordata; class Mammalia; order Carnivora; family Ursidae; genus Ailuropoda; species Ailuropoda melanoleuca. The sequence continues at coordinate 99,306,650 of NC_048219.1, read as the reverse complement.
CTGGGGGTTCGATTCCTAAGCTCGGAACCACTGCCTTATTCCTTAATGATACCCTTCGCCCTGGATCACCTGGTTTCCTGTACTCTTCTCATTGGCCTCAAATGCCCTTTTGTTTTCCCTCCCGGGGTATGTCTGACTTCTCTTTCACCTCACAGAGCTCCACGCAGTGCCTGGCACATATTTCTTGAGATGAATGGAGCCCAGAGATGAGAAATAGAAGCTGAGCGAGACCAGCGACCTCTTCCAGGTGGTCATAGCACAGGGACCAGGCCCTCTGACTCCTGGAGACCTAATCAACATGCTTAAACCCTGGATAAAACCCAGCAGGGGTCAACGGTTTGGCCAACAAAGGCCTTGTGTGTTGGGAGAGCACCTGCTTGGGCGGGGTTCTGGCAGGGAGAGGGGCCAGGGAAGCTCGTGCCAGCTCCCAGGAAGTAGTGGGCTTAGCCAGAGCCTGGAAGGAGTGCAACACCGCCGAGTGGCCCTTTTGTGTTCTTCTGAGTTTTCACCTTGGCCTTGGGGCTACGGCTGCCAGAGAAAATACAGAATGCCCAGTTAAATATGAATTTCACATAAGCAACCAATAGTTTTTGGAATATGTATATCCCATGGGATATACGTATACTAAAAAAACCCAGAAAAACAAAAAACCTGCTCATTGTTTACCTGCAGTTGAATCTAACTGGGGGTCTGATATTTTTCTTTGCTAAATCTGGCACCCTCCCTGGTGCCTGTGGCCCGGGAAGGACAGGGGCCTCCATTTACGGTGTCATACTGCTTACCGGGCTATGTTGCCTCAGGCACGCTCTTGCCCTGAGTCCTCATTGCCAGCGAGGAGGTTATCCAGGTGCTGCAGGCCCAGGAGATGAGGTGGACCCCAAACAGGGCCGAGGGGTGGCTCCACTCCTCACAGTCCCCTCAGGCCAGGGATGTGGCCTTACTTCCGGTGTAGAGACCTATCTGACTCCAGTCATCTCCGTCAGCCCTCTCCGCCCAGCTCGCCCTCCCATTGCTTCCAGCTCACTGCCCGCCTTTCCCAGCAGTGCCACCTGGTAGACCAGACCCTCCCACCACGAAGTCAGGTGCCCCGCTCCTCTCAGTACAGGGCTCCCACCCCATGTGGAGCAAATCCGAGTCCTTCCAAGGCCTTCACCTTGCCCTCCCAGCCTCCCCCCAGCCCTGTGTGCTCCCTGGCGCCCCTGGGGTTCTTCAGACCGGTCCAGTGTTCCTGCCTCTCCTGTTTCCAGACACTCGCCCAGCTTCCTTTTTTACCCCACGGCAGCCATCATTGTTTGCAGTGCATTCGTATTCGCTTGCTGTTCTGCTTCCTGACTACCCCCTAGACTGAAAACAGGAGGAGGGTAGGGCTTTGCTTTTTTTCTGTGTATCTATAATTTATCTGTGCACATTTTGCCCTCGAACCCGGAACACATAGCAGGACTCATGGTGGGTTGTTGAAGGAAGGCGTGAGGCAGCTGAAGGTCAGAGCGGCTTGCTGGGCTGGTCGAGGCCACGCCGCTGGCAAACACTGGAGGTGGGGTGCACTTCGTCCGTTGGAGCCCCGAGGACGCACGCTGACAGATTTAAGCTGCACTTGAGGATTTACTTCGCAGTCTAACGCCGGAGAGGAGAGCCTCTCTCCCGGGCCTCAGTCTACCCATTGGTGGTAGGAAGAGCTGCCTGTGAAGCTCTCAGCTCCCCCCCGCAGCCCGCTCTGGGGTCTTCCTCTGCAGCTGCCTGGCCGATGGCTGACACCCCACCCCGCAGGGAGAAGGCAGAGGGGAGCTGGGGGCTCCCACCCCATGGACGGTGCAGCGGGAGCCGTGAAGAGCTGGGTGGCTCTGGCCCGGGCTGTCCCCCCAGGACTGACAGTAGGAAAGACAGTCAGGATCTTTCCGAAGCCTGGTTTCCCTCCCTCCTTCCAGGATGCCAGGGGCCCAGTGGGGGATTTACTGCCCCCACAACTTGGGCAGAGGGGCTTGCCTGACGCAGGCGTTACATGTTACATGTGGAATGCCCCACTGCTAGGGTGCCTGCGGGGAGGGGGCCGGTCTGGGCTACGGACGCGCTCACGTGCGGGGGTCAGACCGGCTGCTGAAAGAGTGAAACCTTTCCACACTGGTTGGTACAGAGCCTTGGTCTGCATATCAGTCTCACCAGTCACTCAGTGGCATTGCTGGTGGCCTCTGCGGTGGGTAACAGACCTGAGGGGCCCGTGGCTGGCTGAGTGGGCTGAGGGGCAGCCTGGCTCCCAGGGGAGCGGCGGGAGAGGCCAGGTACCCTCCCTGATGGTGGGTTGTTGGCGGGGCCCAGAGCAGGCTGCTGGGTCAAGGCCACGTGGGAAGCTTTGGGTCCAGGTACGCTGGCCATCTGGGCCCTGAAGACTCTCCCTGTGGGGGTGGAAACGTAGGATGCGTGTCCCTATATCAGGTCAAGGCTCAGCTCAGATAAAGGGCATTTTAAAATCTGGAAACGGCCACGGCCCATGAAAGATCTCACCAACCATGTCTGGGGAAGAAAGGAAGGGAAATTCAGATCGACTTGGTAAGTAATCTGTGTTACAACTTGTATCCCTTGGTAAGTAGTACTGGGGAAAGTTATAGCATATTTGGCAAAGAAAAGAAAATATTTTAAAACTTTGGGTGGGTGTTTTAAGCTACATAACTGTTCCAGGTGTTAAACATTTTGAATATCACACCTGCTGTGACTTTTCCTGTTCCTGTTGGGGGAGGGGTGCCCAGGGGGTGTGCACAGGCTGGGGTCACGCACGTCCCTGCGCTGGCATATCCTTGAGGCATGGCAGGGGCTGGGGTGGAACCGTGGACACCAACCCCCAGCACTAGAGTCTGGCGGAAAAGAGCTGGCAGGGCCCAGGCTCCCTTGATCCCTGTCCTTCTGGGTACAAAGGGTCATACTGAGGCCCGGCTTCTTGTCCCATGTCTGTGTCCTATGTGTGGGAGGGAGCGGGGGCCAGTCTGAGCTCCCCGGCTGGCCAACAGCCCCCTCCCCAGACTGCTTTCTTGGTGGCTTCCTGTGGTGGGCAGCCCAGCCCAACCCCTGCCCCCAGCTCCCTGCCTGCTAAGAGGCAGCTCTGATGTCACACGGTCTTGGGGTCCAATCCCAAGACTCATGAGCTCAGGAAAGCGATACAAACCTTCTGGACCCTCAGTTTTCTCATCTGCAAATGAGCTGAACCACAGAATCACAGTGCTGCCTTCTCAGCGTGATTTGGGGCATCAGGACTCAAACCCCGCACACAGTAGCAACTCCGTGATGAACACGGCTGTGTCCCAAACTTCCGTTCACATGCCTGCCACCCTCTCCCCACCTGTGTGCGTGAGTAAGACCCCTTCTGGTGACTTGTACCTTACTCACGATCCAGCCTCAAGTTCTGATGGGGCCACACGGCCCCGCCTCTTCTCCCTCTCACCCCCTACTCCCCTCCCTTCACAGGCTCCCCTCACTCACAGGCCTCCTCCTCACTGGGTCTCAAGCCCACCAGACATGTCTACCTCAGAGCCTTGCTGTTCTCTCTTCCTGGAGCTCCCAGATTATCCCGTCCCCTCACCTGGGCCTGGTCTCTGCCCATGCGCCCCTCATCAGAGAGACTTTCTCCCCACTTTTTCCCCTCTCCCGTTCGTGCTCTCACCTGTTACCCATGATTTTGTTGTCTCTCGAGGAGTCGCCAATAGCAAATGTGTCCCTGTGTTTGCTCGTCTCCCCCCTGGAAGGTGGGCTTGGGGCATGGGTCCCAGCCTGCTCCCCTTCCACTGTCTCCTATGGTGTGTGGAAGAGCAGAGGGAGCACCCACCAAGTGAATGAGAGAGAGGACTCCCCGGCACAGGAAGGCCGCATCCAGGAGGGCCGTCCCAGGGCCCGGGCACCGCCATGTTGTCCTACAGCACAGTGCCAGGCCTGGTGAGGAAGTTGGCGTTTGGCTGTGGGCTCTGGAAGGAACAGAGAGAAGCTAAGTCCCCGTGGGAGGTGGCAGAGGAGACCGTGGATCTGGAAACACCAGAGTCACCACCACATGCAGCAGGCCAAAGATGGGCACTTTGAAGGTCACCATGGCCCCAGAGTGAGGCTGGGCAGGCTGCATCCCCTTCACTGCGGAGAGCATTAATGGCCTCAGCCAGCCTCTCGTCCGCTCCTGCGGGACGCAGCGCTGGCACACAGCAACCCCACAGCAGCTCTGCCCTCGTCCCTGGTGGAGGAAGCCTGGAAGGCTGAGGGTCTGTGGGGCCCATGAGCACTGGGGAGGCCTGGCCTACAGTGGGGGAGGTGAGGCTTAGCAGAACATGGGGCCAGGGACCCCGTTCTCTCTGCAGGCAGCCCTGTGGGGCCCTGCTGACTGTCCAGTGGTGTCTGGCCTTTGGTAACACCACCTCCAGGCACAGCTGGGTGCAGGACCAAAGGCTCGGGCACTCCTGGCCAAGGGCACTACCTTCTGTGGTAACAGAAATCCAGACCCCGTGGCCTAATTTTCCCATAGGCCGAGAGCCCACCCTCCCACCTGCTCAAGGACTAACTGAAATGGGAGGGGCCAGGTTAGAAGGTTTCACGGAGATACAAAAACCGCGCAGAAGACATGAGCCTGGGAAGAGTCATGTGCTCAGTGTAGTCCAGAACACACAGGCCTTGGGAGAAGGGAGCCCAAGATGGCGCCCTTGCTCGTGCTTCCAGGAGAGGGACCCATTCTCTGGGCCTGAGGGTGGGGAAAGCCCACAGGGGCCTCCTCAAGTAACACCCAGTGGGATGGGGCGGGGAGGCCCTGTGCCTCGGGATGGAGGGGCTGGGAGGGGCTCCCTTATCTGGACACTGCCCTGGAGCAAGACTCTGGGCCAGATGTCTTCCCTCCACAGCCGTCTGCAGGGCTCACGGCCACTGCACAGCAGGTGCGGTCACTGCTCCCGATGGGCAGACTGTGCTTAGAGAAAGAAAGGACCCAGGTCACGAGTGGCAGGCTGGGACAGGACCTGGGTCTGCCTAAATCCCAAGCTCCATCCAGAACCCTCTGGAGCTTCCTTCTAGACGTCCGTGCCCATATCCCTCACTCTACAAAGAATGGAAAGGAGGCCCAGAGGCCCAGGTCACCTGCCTCAGGTACCCCTCAAGGGAGAGTGGAGCCAGCCTGGCCACCGCGGCTCCCTGGGGGCAGTGATGCCACTGGGGGAGGACGCTGTTCTCTCCACCATCTTGTGTTCCCTTACTCCTTGCTGCCCGCCCCCCGGACCTAAAATGCTTTCTTTGAGGCAGGTAGGGCAGACATGGTTGTCCATGCCCATCTTGCAGGTGAGGGAACTTAGCCCAGAGAAGTAAAGCTAGCCATCCAGGGTCACACAGCTTGGCTGTGGTAAAAAACACGGTCTTTGGATAGAGCCTGAATTCTTAATCCTGACTCCACTCTGTGAACTTGAACAGTTGTTTAAACTCATTTTGTCCCTTTTTTAAACAGGAAGAGTTGTGTTCCGGGGTGAGGCTGGGGCCCTCAGCCCCGCATTCAGAAGTGTCCCATGAACATGGCCACCTCTCCTTGAGAGCCAGGGGGGCAGGGGTGTGCAGGGTGGGTGCCCGCCAATCTCTGACCCGATCCCGTCCCTGAATCCAGGCCCCACCTGGCCCGAGGCAGCCCTGAGAGCTGGGGCATCTAATGCGGAGTGCTGTTCGCCTCCCCAGGGAGGCGACAGGAGCGCCTTGGGCCCTCCGGGGGCCTTGCCATTGTTTTCTTCCACCCCAATCTGTTTTGAATAAACCACGTTTTCATCATCTTGAGCAGTAATCCCCGGCATCAGAGGAATATTGTGAAATGTCAGCCCTTTCTGGAGGAATCTCAGCAACATGTTTTTTAATGCTCAGCATCACATATGGGGACAATAAATACCGAGACTATGTGGAACAGAACAGGATGGGAGCGTGCTTGGCGCTCAGCTCTGCTTCCCGCCGCCCTGGAGCCTGATTTTTGCATCACAATAAATTAGCTGCGGGTGGGGGAGCCCCAGAGGCTCTGTGTGAGCCCCCTGACCCTGGGGAACCAGGTCTTGGATTCCCAGGCTCGGGTCCTCAGACCTCAGGCAGCGGCTGCTGCTGGGTACTCCCAGTGGGTCCCTGACGGGGCTGTGTGGGGCACGTCTGTGTGTACCCTGGCCAAACCTGCAGAGCCAAAGCCATTTGCCTCTTCTTGCAGAAGAGGACCCTGATGCCCGAGGAAGGGGACCTGGCTTGTCTCACGTTAAACTGCTCCTGAGTCACAGAGCTGAGGCTCACGGCTGGCTTTGAGGACTCGGGGTCCGGGGCTCTGTCCACATGAGCGTCATAGACTTTCAGCTGTCAGAGCTAAGAGGGTCCCAGAGACCAATCTGCCTTGTCCACCCTCCTCAACCCAGAGAGGAGGAAACCGAGGCCCAGGGAGGGTGTGTGTGGACTCCCAGCAGGGCATCTAGTATATTCTCGATTTGGAGGGCCTGGGTTTGAGTCAGGTTCAGCCTCTTATGGGACGTGTGACCTGGGACACAGCATTTCACCTCCCTAAACCTTATCTGTAAAATGGAGATGTGATCCCTACCTTTTCCAGCTGCTGGGAGGGTGAGGGGAATTACCCACAAGAGACTCCCAGCTTGGCTCCACAAAGCACTGCCCCTCTTCCTTCCTCCCCCACTTTCCTATCTGTCGCACAGGGTCATAATGCGTGCCCTGCCTACCCTATCTGAAAGGAGATAACGGCTAGGAATGTGCTTCAGGAATGATAACGTTCTGGTCACTTGTCATTGAACATTAGTATCATTACTGGCTCACCGAGCTGTCCAGGCTCCAGGCAGTTGGTGTCTCCCCACTGGACCTGCCGACAGTAGGCACAAATGCCCCCCACGGAGGGCCCGGCATGGGGGGGGCAGGTGGGCATCTTTCTGCCAAGCGCATCCTGTCTTGTGGTTGGAAGGTCATTCGGGGAGCGTGTGCTCTTCCTTTTAAAGATGAGAAAGCTTGAGTTCAAGGCAGGGAAGGCACTTACCTCTGAGCGCCCACTTTGACGGATGCCCCATGCCCCCAGAGGCCAGGGCTCCCTCCCCATGGGGTGAACTGGCCCCTCCTTGTGCCCCCTCCTTGCAGGTGCCCAGGGAACCCCCTGCTGCCGGCTTTCCTCTAGCACTGGCTACCTGTTGGCTAGCGTCTCTCCGAGGTCTCCCGAAGAATGCATATCTAGCTGCCCCGAGGTCTAGCTGCCCCCAGGTGTGGGTTTCCGCCAAAAGAGGACCCGAGTCAATCTTGATCGGGCCCCCTGCAGCCCTGTGACCTTGGGTCGCTCTTTTCGCCTCTCCATTCCACATTTCCTTTCCCGCAAGGTGAGGCTAACCTCTTTCCCAGGGTTGCTGGGGATCACACTGATTGAGGGGCACCCTTGCCTGCTAGTAGGTGCTTAGTGGATGAGTCATGGTTGCTTTCTGGAACGAGTCCCCAGGCTGTTCCTCTCGGATCAGCACTGGCCCCACGCGGGTGGGGCCTGTTTTGACCTCGTCCCAGCTCCGCAGGATAACCCTGCTGGAGTGATTTTGGCTCTTGTCTCCAGCAGCCCCTCTGCCCAGCCCCCTCCTGCAGCAGCTGGCTCACCAAGGCCATGCATAAGTGAGTCATCTGTTTTGGTCTGGGTCCTGTCGGGAGCACTGCCACTGTGGCCTCAGGTCAAGTGACCCGATTCCTCTCCAACAAATGACAGGAACTACTTCCCGCTCACGCTCACGGCCTCAGCCCCCCAGCCTCCTGTCACCCACAAACCATTTACCCGATCCCTCGTCCCCCACGCCTGTATTCATCCCTGTGATCCGTCCTGCAGGTTTGCATGTATTCCTCCATTGTTTCTGTGTTTATTCAGCCAGTTCACTACCCAGCGCAGGGCCTGGCACGTAGTAGGTGCCCAGGAAGATGTGTTGACTGATGAGCTCACACGTTTATTCCTTTGCTCCCTCACCCAGCCCTCCATTCGGCAAATATTCATCCAATGTACCTCCTGGCTGCTCAGCAGATTTTCAGGACTGAGTTTCAGCAGGGGGAGCCCCGTGAAAGAGTCAGAGAAGGAGAAAAGAGGGGGTCCTGGCAAAAGGGGAAGGAGGAGATGGTTCAAGGTGTCAGTCAGGGGTGGAAGATGGGGAGGGGAGTCTCTTAGAGAAGATTCAGCTGAACAGCAGGGTCAGGAAGAGCCCAGGGGACGTGGGAACCCGGGAGGGGCAGAATGGACGTTCTAATTATTTAGACCTAGAGTCTCCTGGGCCGACGGTGGGCAGGGTAGGTGGGGGCTCAGCCAGGGGGAGCTGAAAGGGTGGGAGAAGGCTGGAGGACACCTGGCAGAGGAGGCCTGGAGCTAGCTGCCCACGAGCCGTTGGCCTGGGCAAGGATAGAAAGCCAACTCTCCTCCGGGACAAGAGTGGTGACTGTAGGGGAGCCCAGTTGAATTGAAGGCTTGCTCAGTGGTCAAGGAGGGAGGGACTTTAAGGGGGAGCCACCTGGTGGCAGCATACCCAAATTACCGACTAAACCTTCAGATGAAATAGTCTCTGAGCACACAGAGCTGCCCACACCAAACCTGGGCACTGCTGAGAAGCTGGACTCCCTCTGAAGGACTGAAGGGCCCGCGTCCACAGAGCCCCACATGCTCTTATCTGCATGAGCCGGAGGTAATGAGGGAGCAAGGGCTGGTGGCTCTGGCACAGCCCTGATGAATCTGTCTGGCCCCAAATCCCTTCCCTCTACTGCTGAAATTATCATCATTCAATTTCCCACTTACAGAGCTTCTGGAAACTGGACCAAGGAGTCCCTGACTTCGGCAGGACACAGGGTGACCTGGCTACCTCTGTCCCATCGGGGAGATCCCAAGGGAAGGGCCTCCCCCCGCTCCACCCGAGGGCATTAGGGAGTCGGGCTACCCCAGAGGTGGGCAGGGTCTCTCCAGGCGGGGCAGGAAACTTGGGGAGTCAGAAGTGCATGAACAAGCCAGGCTGCTCTCCACAACCCCCAGAGATAGTGTGCCCTGACCCTCCCTTCCCACCAGCATAGCCCAGGTCGGCCCGGGCCCTGGGGACAAGGCAACCACCTGCCCAGGCCAGAGGAGGACAGCTTGGTAGTCTATGGTGTGAAAATCCTCTTGGCTCTCTTCCGCCCAGCTCAGACGCCCCCAAAGTCGGCCTTGGCTGTGCTCTGTCAGCCTCCCTTCCGGACTCTGCGGTCCATCCCAGCTCAACAATGGTATTGGTAATGATAACATCGACCACGACTTCCTGGGCTCCAGGCTCTACTCTAAACCTCGGATGCAGATTTATTCAATCCTCACAAGAGGCCCCCCCAGGCAGGTGCTTCCGTGGGTCCCATTTCACAGATGAAGACACAGAGGCGCAGGGAGGTTGAGTCACTTGCCTGGGGTTACACACTGCTATCAGAGTTGAACACACTGGAGCCAGGGCCAGGGAGTTGGGGCCAGGGCTCTTGTCTCCCTAACTCCATCTTCCAACAGTGGCTTTGTCTCACAGCTTGCTCAAGGTAGAATGTCAGCAGAAGGGTAGTGGGACGATGGCAACAGGGTGTCAGTGGGAGCTGCGGAGTGGGGGGATCCAGGCCCTCCTTGGCCCAGGAGCTGCGTGCGGTAGGTGTCCTTGCCCCTCAGAAGCTCCCCATGGCTGCAGGCTCAGGTGGGGCTACCAGGGAATCTGGGGGGAGGTGGCTTTTCTGGGTGATCGGTGCCCTGATTCTCCATTCAGGGCTGGGTTCTGCCCGATAGCTCCACGGATCTACTGGAGGCTGGATACTTGTCCTTCCTCAGTCCCTCAAGCTCAACAGGAGGCTTCCGACTTGGCTCGCCTACACTCACGTCGGAGGCCCCTTCCAGTCATGCTGTTGTCACAAGCAGCCTGGCCATTGCAGGGGTCCAGCGTGTGCCCCTGTGTCTCGGCCGTATTCTGCCAAGCCTCACCGGTCTCCTACCTTGGAACCCCTCTAGGCTCTCCCATCTCCCAGCCCTAGGGGCTCTCCTTCACAGTTCTTCATGGGCTCCCGAGGCCTGTGGAGTTCTATCCCAACTCTTTGCCATTCAAAGCCCACGGCAGTCAGACCCCAATCAATCATTCCTCCTGATATTTCTAGGGACCCAGCCCTACATACCCACTCCCCATGTCCATGCCAGAGTTGATGCTGTTCCCACCACCCAGAAAGTCTCTCTGTTCTGCTCTTCACCTTGACTTACTGATGCCCTGCCCATCCCTGATGACCCGTTCCAGGTGCCTCCTCCTCCAGGAAGACTTCCCTGACCTCTCTCCTCCACAGGGGTTTTCGATTCTGGGTAGAACGCACCCAGAGGGCAGGCATGCCATCTTTTCCTGGAGACAGAACGGAATAAGCGCTTCTACTCCCAATTCTGCTTCCTCCAGGCTGGACAATCTTGGGTACATTAGTCGACCTCCTGAGTTTTAGTTTCTTCAGCTACAAAATGGGAATGACAGTATTTACCCGATACAGTGTGTGTGAAGCATCTAGCATACAGTTGGCACTCATAGTGGCTTCTATTATCATTTCTCATCTCTGTATCTTTCCAAAGCCTTGCACATTATAAGGGCCAAAGAAGAATCAAATTAGGGGCAGGACGGGCGTCTCAAGCCAGCTTTCTGCTAAATGGTGATGCTATGAGAGCCGGTTTGTGAGCTGTGAATGTCTCCTTAATTTCTTCCTTCTCTCGGGGGCTTGTGTGCTGAGTGGAATGGTGGGAGTGGGCAACAGGGGCACCCCAGGGCTCTCAGCATGAGGAGGCCCCCACGGACACATCTGTGGCTCCAGGGGCTTGTTGAGAAGGGGCAGAGCAGGCAGATGGCTCTCTCCCCACCCTGCCATCCCAGTGGGTGAGGACGTAGCAGGCAGGTGAGCCCAAATTGGTCAGTCCAAACAGGAGAGATACTCGGGACAGCCCAGTGCCCTGCATCCAGCCCAACAAACTAGGGGAGCAAGGTGGTGGAGTGGGGCGTGGTGGGGGGGACAGTGGTAAGGTGGTCTAGAAAGATAACGCTGCAGCCCTCGCGTCTCAGGCCCTCCACCTAGCAGCCATGGGGCACAGCCCGTGTGGGTCTCAGCACCAGGTGGGTCCCACCTCTGTGCGAGGGAATTCCAGTTCTGGCTGGAGTCCCCTCTGTACTCTACTCTCCTCCTGAGAGCTTGCAGGGGCCTGGGCCTTGAACTCTGTGGAAACACCTACAGCCCCATCTGCCTGCTCTGGGCTCTGCAGCTTTGTTTCCCGCCCCCAGGGCTGGCGGTTGGAAACTCGGTGGCCATGAACATGGGCTGGGGGTGGCAGCCAGGACTCGCTGATCACATGACCACACTTGCTTCTTTCCCCTGGCACTGCTCTGAAGAACTGAAGCAGAGGGACTGGGAGGGGAGGGAGACCAACAAAAAGCAAAGTGGGGTGGGAGGGGCTTGTCCAGGAAGGGAATTGAGACTTACTGAGGGTTCCGTCTGACATCATTGTATTTAATGCAAGAGATAGTTAATTGAGCAACCGGCCACGTGCTGGGGCCACCTCAGTGATCTTCCCTTCACGTCACCACCGTGTCCTACCACAGGTGGGTCAGGCATGAGCCTCATTCCCAGGTGAGAGGGTGTGCACCCCATTGGCTTTTTCACTATGCTTGCTGAGGACTGGAGGCCTTTGACTGCTGCCCATTTTCTTCCCATAGACCTCAATTCCTCCCCTGCCTTCCTTCCTCCCTCCTCTTCTTCCACAAAGCCCCCGCAAGTGTCTCCCCTGGGCCAGGTCCCGTGGCAGGTGCTGGCCATGAGAGGGGATACTGGCCACACCCCGTCCTGCATGGGGTGGCGGTGCGGGTGGAGGGTGGCCAATCATGCACATGGGTGATATCTATTTCCTGCAGTAGGAGGAGGGGGGGCCAGGCTGGGAAGTGAGAGCAGGTTTCCTGGAGGAGGTGATGTCTGTGGTCAGAGAGGGCCCCCACGGTTGAGTAGGAAGGAAGAAGGGCTGGACCCCAGCGTGGGCTGGTGGGAGGAAGCATGGCTCGGTGGGTGGCGTGTGGACAGCATGGCGTGTGGGCGCAGGCCTGGCGGTCGTCACAGTCCTGCTGGAGGCCAGGGGGTAGATGGTCATCAAGGGGGTGCAGAGAAAGGACAATGTCCTCCTGGGCTTACCCCCCACTTCTTCCATGCTCCTTTCCTTCTGGGTCTCAGTCACAGCTGGCAGCCCGGGAGTCATCCTGCCCCCTCTCTCTGCAGAATAATCCCCACATCCACTCAGTTACCAAGGAGCAGGGAACTACCTCCAGGATATGTCTTAGGCCCTCCTCCTCTCTCCACTCACTGGTCCTATATCTTAGTCCAGGCTGCCCTCATCTGGCCTAGGTTACTGTAGTTGCCTCCCAGCCGGTCTTGTCCCCTCAAACTTGTCCTCCACGCCTCAGGCAGAGGGAACCACCTAGCCTGTAAATCAGACTATCTTTGTCCAGCCTCCAAAGCCTCCAATGGCTCCCTACTGCTCTCAGGGTGAAGTCCAAGTGCTTCCGTGTGATCTCTAAGCTGCTTCACGATCAGGCCCTTGCTAGCCTTTCCAGACACGTGGGGGACTTAGGAACCCCACAGTACGGTGCACAGGGTCTACAAGTTTCCAGACCTGGGAAGCCAAGAAGAATCCCCCCATTTTGGACCTGGGGGCAAAGTGGGTCTCTGACTCTGGAAAGAGGCCATGGCTCCATTATCAAAGCTTTAAACTCACACGGCGTGTCAAAGCAGGGTGCACCCTAACTACGAAGGGCTCCGTGTCCTGCTCCCGGGCACCCCAACCGCCCTCCTGAGTAGTTTAGGTAAGGCCCTTCTCTACCTGGATGAATGCTGCATGCGGGGGCGGGGGGGCAATGCTCAGCAAGTTAATTAGGGCCTGTTTGTGGCTCTGTTGCGGAGGCCGACCACCGGCTGGTTCAGCGAGGCCGGTGACACCACGGACTGTCCTTTTGGTGAAATGTTCACTGAAGCTGTGTCCGAGCTGCTCAGGGAAGACTGAAAGCCTCTGGCCCAGATGTGCAGGGAGTCCCATGTATAATAAAGGGGGGGAGAGGGGGGAGGTCTAACCCTCACAAAGGACAGTGGCAGCGTAAACACGACCCTGCCTGTTGATTCACAGTAGAAGTCCCTATTCACAGCGATGCCGGTCTTATCTGTCATCCCCACGGGCTCGTCCTGCTGTGGGCGTGGTGGGCAGAGGGCAGCCAGCTGCACTGAGTCCCTGAGGCCCACTCTGCTCCTGGCAGCAGGCGAGCTGCCTGGGGTCTGTTGCACATTAACGGGTCCCAGGGTACGGTGAGGAGCAGGAAGGAGATGCTCCTGCCTTCTGGATTCTTCTCTTTGGGAGTTGACAGACTAATGGAGCAGTGAAGCGAGGCATTAAATTATCACAGAAGGGAGGGCAAGAGGAAGAGAAGGGAAAAATGTTCCCTGCTGGCCCACTTGTATTTGGGGTACTCTATAATTTATAATCTAAAGGGGATACTTCTGAGCATAAAGGGCACTGTTAATAACGATGCTGGAGTCACAGGAGGAACTTGGGACTGTCCCAGGTAAACTGGGGTGTATGGACTCCCTCCAGTTTATATGAGGGATCTCACTAATTCCGAAAATAGCCCTGTAATTGGATCTTGTTATCTGCTTGTGACTGGTCAATGGCTCTGAGACAGAACTGCTCAAAGTCACAAAGCCAGAGCTGGCATTTGACCTCAGATTGGTCTGATTCCAGATTTGCTGGTGTTCCTTCCCCTCAGCCTAAAATCTGCCTGTTCAGAGAAGAGGTTGGTTAGGGGTGGGGTTGGAGAATGATTGGGCTGGGAGGTCAGGGAGCTTCAGGCAAATGGTAGGCTGGAACGATCAGGAAGGTTTTTCTAGGGAGGTTGCTTGCAGAGCAAGCTTGGGGGCCAGTTCCAGGTCCGGGCTCCTTAGAGCCACAGAAAATCCTGAGGCTCTGATCTTCCCATGCTGGTGGGATCAAGCTGGCAGATCCGTGCCCCCCAGTCCGGTGGTGTTCCGAGCTCACAAGCGATGCCCAGGTGCGTGCCTGCATAAATTTGCACATGAGGTCACAACACAGGACAGTGAGGCCAGGGCAAGCCACACAGGTGCCACCTGCTTGGAACATGGGCATATGGATACCTATGACTTCACGGACGTAAGCAGCCTGAAGCAGGAATATACTCACACGTCAATGCGTGCGCACATACACACACACACACACACACACACACACACGTGTGTCCCATACACAGACCCAGTCACCCTTACCCCTGCCTCACATACCGTGTGTGCATACAGGCTTTTGGCTGAGACTTTCAACAGTAACCATGCACCTCACCCCCATCACACCCCCAGCCTCTCCCCTGGGAACCCCTGCCCCCCTCACTAAGGGTGGCAGCCTAGGGCCCCAGCCTTTATGCAAATGCCAAACCACAGCTCACTCCATCTTTTCTCTCCTCCCTAATTGACTGTTTTCCCTCCTTGCTGGGACTGCGGGAGCCCTGGGTCGGCATTCAGGAGGGCTCTCCCCCCACTGCCTGGCCCCTCCAACCCAGGCTCCCGGCGCTTTTAATCTAGTTACTTTTCCATCAACACACTGGGAGAAAGACACAAAGGGGCATAATCGTATCTGTGGCTGTTGATGTTCAATTAACCACATAACCTTTAGGCTCTCTCTCTTTCTGTCTCTCTCTCCCCCTCCCTGCACCCCACCCCCTATTTCGAGCCCGCTGACCCTCTGAGCCTGACTCTGGCTCATGGGCCCTTCAACACCTCACACCCAAACCCTGCGCTCCTGGCACCTGGGGAGGCACCCCAACTCTTAGGGGAGATAAGCCACCAACCCCAAACGCAGCCGCACTCCCCATCTGGCCGCTGCCTGCCCTTGGCCCCGCCGGCCCCTGCAGTTCACCTGTCACCCCTCCGGGCCGCTCCAGGCTTGGAGCGAGGGGTGCCTCTGGGAGCGAGCACCCTGCAAAACTCCGCTCTCGGGCCCTTGTCTGGGGCCAGCAGCTGTCATTTGCCGGGCGTTCCGCTTTCTCCACTGTACCATGCTAATTTTTCGAGGGACAATTTTTCGACAATGAGTCCTCCAGCCCGAACAGAAACCCTTTATGGGGCCGGCCCCAGGGAGGCCGCGGCGCTGCCAAGGCAAACAAAGGCTCATTGCTGCTGCGGAACATGCCTGCGCCTTTCAGGCCAGTTCGCAGAGCACGCCGCCTCCAGCCCGCGCCGAGGTAGCACCTGGTCCGCCGCCTCCTGGCGCCTAATCAAGATATCAATCACCGCGCCCGAGCAGGGGGGCGCGCGGCGCGGAAGGCTCCAGAAGCCGGCATGTGCAGGTAGCCGGGCGGCCAGGCGGCCAGGGCTGCTTGGCAGGGAGCGCGGGGGTCTGGGGGAAAAAAAATCAAGCCCCAAAGCTGAAGCACTTAATTAGGCTGATATCATCCCGCACAAATGTTCCTCCGAGAGGAAGGCTTCTGGGCACCAAAATTATTTTGTGATTAAAAGTGAAAACGAAGGAGAAATTATTCCGCCTTCTGAAGAGCTTGGAGGGGTTGGGAGAGGTGTCAGGAGGCTCTGGGGTAGGGAGTGAGCCCAGGGTGGCTGGACCCAGCCAAACTCCCCACCCGCCGCCCACCCCCCGACCACCATCGGTTTTCACACTGGGCCTTTGCGCACTGCCCAGGACATGTACGGATTTAAAACAGTGCCAGGAAATGTCCGGATCCCGTCAAAGAGGTCGGATCTTTGATCCTCTCACCGTGCTGGGGAGGCAATACACGCTTCCATCACTCTATTTTGTAGAGGAGGAAAATGAACTCAGAGAGGTGGCATCCTGTCCAAAGTCCTACAGCGGGTCGGTGGCGAGTGGGGAGTGGCGTGCGACCTATCCTGACAAAGGTTCTTGCCCCTGGAGGGCTGTGTTGCCCCGTGGATGCCTGACAGTCCCCCTCTGTCCTCTGACTATGGCTCAGGACGGAGGACAGCATCCCAGCTCTAGAGAGGAGGACCCTAGGGGTGGGGCTTGTCTCAGGCCACGCCTCCTTAGTGAAGGCCTCAACCAATCCCGGGCCCTGAAAATCATGCAGTCCTGCTAGCCATGTCCAGCACCTCACACAGGCAAGCCACGGACCCACGACTTCTACGGGGGACATGTCCTAGAGGACACCTCGGCAGGCTTGGCTTAGGTCCTGGTGCAGCCACTTTATCGCTGTGTGACCTCGAACGAACAGTTTAACCTCCTGTGCTTGATGTCCTCACTCCTTGCTGTAACATGGGACAATGGGAGTCCCTCCGGCCTCTTGGTGCTCTTTAAGGATGGAATGAGCTTGTCGGGGGTGTCAGGCTCAGCCCAGGGCTGGCCCCGGGTGTGCTCGGAAAGCTCCGTGTGTAAGGCAGCACCAGCCAGCAGGCTTTGGCAGTGTTACGCTGAGATCCTTCTGCAAAGTTGATGAAGGGCTGTGCCCAGACTTCTCCAGTGCCCTCTTCTCCCCTAGCCCCGTCGGTCCTTCCCAGGGACACGCCCCCAACCTTGCCAGGCTACAGCACTAATGGCGCCCAACAGGGGGCGCCTGACCTGACCAGCCCTAGGGGGATGTCCTCCCTGACAGGGGGATGCCCAGGCTGTACTGGTGTTAAGTATTTTGAATATTACCCCTGATTATACACGTAATAAAAGATTTCGCTGTTGACAAAGATCTATATAAATGACATGGAGACTCTGAATCTAGGCAATGTCCTAGTCAATCAACCAGTCATTCATTCATGACCTAAATCACTCACTTGGAAAGCTATTTATTATCGATTGAAGCATTGAGCTCTGCGCATGTTCCCTCATGGGCTCGGTTGTTAATTATGCTACAGCAGTCACTCCACCCACGTATGCAAATTCCCTTTCACGGGCCTGAGCAGACCGGGCAGGCCTAGGGGGGCCGTCTGGTGAGGAGCCTGTCGTCAGCTCTGGGGGATCAAGTGCGTGCGCCATCTCTAAACCGAGAACAAACAGGTCACTGCTGGGAGAGAAGGTCTTGGTGCTCACGGAGAGGGGTCAGGCAACTTCATGAGGAGGGGTTCTCTGAGCTGAACTTTGAAGGATGGACACGACGGTGACACGAGGGTCAGGGGGCTCTTGGCAGCTTTTGAGCAGGGCGGTGGAGCTGGTTAGTCGGGCACCGTAGACACAGTTATCTGCCCGTGCTGTGAAAGATGAATCCAAGAAGTCAGGACCTGGCGGCAGGGACTCCTTCTAGAACTCTGGGCTTCGGACAGAGGACTAACCTGCATTCGAATGTGACTCCTTCCTTAGCCAGCTGGGGGGACTCAGACAAGTTCTCGAGCTTCTCAGAGTGTGGGGCCGCTCAGCTACAGAATGGGGACAACAAGCCGATTTCATCCAGTTGCTGTGACAATTCTGTGAATACTCCAACTCTGCACCGAGAGCAGGGCACACAGTAGGTCCCTTGTCATCCGGTATGTGCCCTGTGAAGGGCTGTTAATGCTCCCAGACTGTGGGAATAGGGACCAGAGAACAGAGGACGGAAGCAAGAGACGCTTTGGGGTTGAATCGGCAGATTGGATGCAGTGAAGAAAAAAGCAGACTCCGTGATGGGGAGGAGGGGAGTGGCCCTCTCTGAAACAAGGACACTGGAGGACCGACAGGTCTGTACAGTGTGTTAGCTTGCTGTGACAAATTACTCCAAAACATAGTAGCTTCAAGCAGCAATCAACATTGAATGTTGCTCACAGTTCCTGTGGGCTAAAAATTTGGGAGTATCTTAGCTCGAGGTCTCTTGGAGGGTTATAACAAGATGGTGGCTGGGGCTAGGGTCACCCCAAAGCTTGAGAGGCTGGAGGATTGGCTCCTGGGTGGCTCCCTCACACAGTTGACAAGGCAGGGCTGGCTCTCGGTGACAGAGGCCTCAGTTCTCGGGGGGGGGGGGGCTGTTTCTTCACACACCCCAGCCAGGTCATCTGGCCCCTATTTCCACTGCCTGAACTGTCCCTCCCCCCCCCCCCGGGGAGTAGGCCCCCACGTCTCTCTTCCAAGCAATTAGCCAATGGGGGGGCCTCGGTACAGCCAGCAGGAAAGCATGGATGTTGTATCTCAGTTTGGCAGGGAGCCTCATTTAAAGACATCGAGGCTGATACCAGCTTCGTGGGATTTTTAGGAGAAATCAATGCTGTGGAGAGTCTGACCAGCTTTAGTATGAAAGTGTCGTGCTGGACAGTGTCAGGAAGGGTCAGAATCAGGGCTGCTCTGGAGAGCCCCGCAGGACGAGTCACGAGTCACGGCTTTTCCCTTCCAGCAAGCCCATAAATGTACTTGCGGCTCCCTTGCAAATTTCCGTGAGAAAGAATTTGATTGGTCCAGCGTGGTCAGGTGCTTTCTCCCAGACCAATCAGCTACGTCCAGAGGAGCACTGAAGGCAGCCCCTGGGGGTGCCTGTGTGTGTGCCCATGTGCGTGTGTGCACACCCGCCCGTGTGCGTCTGTGTGTGGGGTGTGTGTGTGAACTCCCAAAGAAGTCACCATGAGCCAGGCTTCCATCCCCAAAAGCCTCAGCTGGAGCAGGGGTAGGACCCTGTGTCTGCACAGGGCCAGATCGTGAATCTTTCAGTCCTCGGGGTCCCTGTGATTTGTGCTGCGATGACTCACGTCTGCTGTTGCAGTGCCAGAGCAGCTATAGGCAGGAGACATAGACCAAAAAGAATGAGGGAGACTATGTCCTAATAAAACTTCCTTTCCAAAGCAGGCAGTGGGCCAGACTGGGCCTGCGAGCCCTCGTGTAGCAATCCCCGAATTGAGTGCTAAAATTGCTCCATGTTTGTTTTTAAATTTTCATTTCCTGTTTGTGCTGGAAGGGGAGATGCACCCCCGGCCCCCACTCCCCTGTCCCGAGGCAGGTTGTGTGGCCAGCGGACAGCTTGGGGGGTCGTGTTCCCCAGGGTAGCCGCCTCATCGGAGCTCCTGGCTGTGCCAGGACAGCCAGCAACGGGGTGCTTGCTTGGAGACAGAGGCTTGGTTGTTTTGGCCCAGAGCACCCCCCCCCTTGTTGGCCCCAGGCTATGAGGGCCCTGGATCACAGTTCAACCTCCCCTCTGTCCAGTCCTATTGTTCTGATCATATATGCATTCCTTGGAGGAGAATTTTGTAAAAAAACAAAACAGCAACAACACTTTAAACTAGTAATGTCACATGAGTGTGGTACAAGGCATAGCTGCTCTGAGGGGCCGGAGGAGGAAGAGGTCTCTGTAGGCTGAGGCAGTCAAGTCTGGCTTCCTGGAAGAGGTGGCCATGGGACTGCCCTCAGAGGATTCCTTAATGAGTGCATTTGCTGGATGCTGCAGTGTGCAGGTGTTGAGAGGGGTGGCAGGTTGGGCTGTGGCAGCGGGTGGGCAGCGTGCTGGGTGGGCAGCGTGCCGAGTGGGGTGACCACATGGGCAGAGACCGCGGTGGGGACAAGGGCTCACCTAAAAGAAGGGCTGTTTGGCTCTCAGAAGGGAGGGAGGGCTGGTCCTCGTGCAGCGCACCGCGGGCTTCGTGCCGGAAGGGGTCTGGGGATGGCTTTGCCCACTCTGGGCACTCAGCCTTTCTTCCTGCCTGAGAGCCCTCTGTCCCTGAGTCTCCAGTTCTGACTGCATTGCTGGGCTTCCGGTTTTGTGTCACTGTGGTGGTGTGGGAGAAGAACACAGGAAAACAAGTCCCAGCTCCCCTCCCCCTCCATCATTCTTGGTCCTTCAGTCCCAGACCCTTCCACTGATCCCTGTGCCCGGGCCTGCCAGCGGCCCCAGCTGTGGCCAGGCTCCCAGAGGGCCCACAGTTCAGTGAGAGACACACCTGCATACTTCCCGGGGATGCAGTCGTAGGAGCCATGGCTGAGACCCAAACCAGGCGCCTGGGAAGGAGAGCCTTCGGGAAGGCTCCAGGGAGCAGGGAGTGATGTGGAAGCATGAGTGGGATGCCAGGAAGCAGATGGGGGAAGACCGGCCAGACGCGGGCCCTGCAAGGACTGGAGAGGGCTTCTGGGTGGGGATCTGAGTGAGGGCTCTTGCGGGGGGTGCGACTCGTGAGGCCGGAAGTGTAGGTGAGTGCCAGCCTCGACAGTGCTGGCTGCCACTTGAAGATGCCCCAGCTGTGTTCCTTAACGGCCTCGAGTGCCCCGCGTGTCGTAGCGACAGCTGGGGTCATCCCCAGGGTCAATACGGAGCCACAATGGAGGTGTTAGATATTTTGTCACGTCCATTTTATAAACCAGGCAAGTGAAGTCCAGAGGAAAACTGCTTCAGGCCGCACGGCCGGTCAGCGGCCAGGCCAGTTTGGCCTCCAGGC
The DNA here is from genome assembly GCF_002007445.2 of Ailuropoda melanoleuca. Lineage (NCBI taxonomy): Eukaryota > Metazoa > Chordata > Mammalia > Carnivora > Ursidae > Ailuropoda > Ailuropoda melanoleuca. Next base: position 99,286,286 of record NC_048219.1, on the reverse strand, counting down.
GTGGGGGCCCCACTCCCTCACTTCTGTGGGCGTTGGCACTCCGAGCCCTGTAGACTGGGGTGCTCTGAGCACTGTGCTCCAGTCACAGCAGCAGGGACAGTCAGCCCCTGCCTGAAATCCTCTGGGCTTGGGCCCTCCTGAAGGCCCGGGACATCTGCTTCCAAGATGGTCATACCCATTGTGTGTCCATTTAACCACATAGTGGCTCCAGTGGTACAGCCTGTGAGGGCAGAAGGGGGGGTTGGGGACATTTGGCAATAATCAATCACTCACCAGAGAGTTACTAAGTGTAGGTATGTGACAGGCCATGAATTCCATGGTGAGCGAGGACAGAGACATGGACCAAAAAGCCTCCCATGTGCGAGAACCCTTGACCCGGATATTTCTCCTCCCAAAAGTTACCCTGAAGTAAGAGTCACAGCTGGGCAGGGACGTCAGGAAGCCCTAGCACGTGCTGGGGTGCCAGCAAAGCGGGGGCATCCCCTTCCAAATGAGCGAAAAAGAAGTTTAAGAATGAATTTAATACTTCAGGGGCGCCTGGGTGGCTTGGTCGTTAAGCGTCTGCCTTCGGCTCAGGGCGTGATCCCAGAGTCCTGGGATCGAGCCCCACATCGGGCTCCTCCGCTGGGAGGCTGCTTCTTCCTCTCCCACTCCCCCTATTTGTGTTCCTTCTCTTGTTGGCTGTGTCTCTCTGTCAAATAAATAAATAAAATCTTAAAAAAATGAATTTAATACTTCAAACGAGGCGTAATGCATCAGGGGGAATCCAGAACTTTGCCAGCTGTTCGGAGCCTTATTTTACTGCTGGTATTTCATAGTGCGTCTTGTAGCGGGGAGGGCCAGGGAGAGTGCACCAAATGTTGCCAGGGGCTTGGGGGTCTCTCAAGTCTTAATCTGCCCCTAGGAGGATCACAAAGATAAAGCTACAAGAGTCATCGTGAAGAATTGTGTACATTAGGGGAAAATTCGGTGCAACCCCAATGCCCAACAATAGGGGATGGGTTCCCTAAATCAGGGCACGTGGCATGGCTGTGCTCTGGGTGTTGTTAGAAAGCACTAGGAGTTTTTAATGACTTGGAGACATAGCCTGCAGAACTCTGCCAGCTCAGCGGGTGTCAGAGCAGGGCTCAATAGAAGCCACTTTTTTTTTTTTTTTAAGTATAAAGGCATAGAAAAGCCTAAAAGGAAGCACTCCAGAATGGAAGAAGTGTACATCTGTAGCTAGTGGAATTGGAATTACAGGTGACATTTATTTTATATTATTTTATTTTTGCTGCTGATGTTTTCCAACTTTTCCATAATGAATATGTAGAACTTCGGTAACCAATGAAAAATTTTAGTGGCTCATGGAAGGCATTGGCCCAGCCTTTGCTGAACTCCCCAGGCTATGTTGGGAGCAGGTGGAGAGGCTCAGGTGGCGAGCTGGCCTTTAGGAACTCCAGCTTGGAGAGGCCTCCAGCCTTGGCTATGGAACTGCCCAGAACCCTTACTTTGAGCAGCCCTTGGGGATGAGAGCTCCCATTGAACGGGTGGGATTCCAAGCGATGAGGTGCCCCACACAGAAACTGCCCAGACTGGTTGTGAAGACAAAGCCACGGGGCTGCAGCCCCCGCTGGCAGGTTTCAACACCTGGTTCCTACCTGTTGACCTGCCCAGGGAAGCTCCGGGCGCCATGCTGGGCTCACCCACAGCCTGGGTCCCCCCACATGCACCCCTGCTGAGCATGGCCCAATGCCCAAGCTGAGGTCCAGAGGATGCGGAGTCCCTTGTGAGCAGGCAATGGCAGGCAAGAAGGTGGCCTGTCCAATGCCTCAAGGCTGGGTGAGGAGAGCCGAGAACACCAGCCCCCCATCCTCTGCTGGTCACCAACCTTCACCTGTCTTGAAGCCTCCGAGTGTCTTGGAGAAGTGATGTTGACACCACCATATTTAGTGTCTACTGAGGGCTGGATGCCATCCTGGGGGGCCTGAATGGGGAGTGTGACAGAATTCAGGCCAGTACATGAAAGAAGGCATTTACAGAAGGCTGGGGGAGACCAGCCCCCTGGGAATTAAGGTAGGCTTCCCAGAAGAGGTGATATTTAGAGCTCGCAGGACTCCTGAGACTGTCAAAGCTGCCAGGATTGATAAGAATGCAACAATGGTGGAATTGTAAGTACTCTGTCTAAAGGATAAAGGTAAGATTTGGGAGGTAGTAGGACTAGGGTAGACTTTCCAGAAAAACTACCTGTGTATGGGGTTTCCTGCCTTGCTCCTTGGGCCCCGAAGGACCCAACCCTCGCGCCCTGGGCCTCTTGGGCAAGAGAGCTCTGGCTGGCCTGCTCATTCATATCTGCCAGGGAAGGGACAGCAGCCCCAAACTGACTCCATATCCCTGTGTCGGCCCTGGCTTCAGTCTGAGGTCCCTGGTGCAGGAATATAGCAGAAGAAAGGGGCTACATTTAATTCAAGTTAAAAGAATATTTACTGCATACCTGCTATATGCCCATTGTTGTTGTAGGAAAGGGGTAGAGTTCAGGGGATAATTCAATCAGAGAAACTCTTGGAAGATAGTGTAAAATTGTGTGTACTCTGGGGTTGGGTTATGTGGGTGTCGGGGGTCAGTGTCTGATATCTGTTATGAACTGCAGGGAGGGCTTCCTGAAGGAGGCAGTCTTGAAGATTTGGGATGACAGGGAAAGGCAAGGGGAGGCGTGGCCAGGCAGGCAGGGAGGTAGATGCTATGTGTGAGGCCAGGAAGCAGATGGCAGCAGGAGGGAGCAGGCGCTGCATGAGGCCATAGGTGCTCTGGGAAGGGTGAGGGCTTTGGGGTCAGGCAGCCCTGCCCATTATCAGCTCTGTGACCTTGGGCAAGTTTGCAAGCATCTCTGATCTACAGTTCACTCACCTGCCATATGAGTCTGGCAACCTGGACACGTGCAGCTCCTAGCAGAGCACTCCCCCTGCCCCCGTGGGAAGTTTGGGCTGAGGAGTCTGGGATTGGACTCCAAGACCTGTAAGGAAGCAGTGAGTGGTGCCCTGAATTCAGAGTTTGCAGGGAGATGAATAGTGACGAGTGTTGGTTGCTGTGTGCGTCAGAGCGCAGAACTTCCTTACGCCTCTGACGCCATCATTCAGAAAAGTCCACGCACACTGGCCACGGCCTTCCCTTCCTTCCCCCCACCTCTCCCTCCCTCTTTCCCTCCTGGTTCAGAGGGAACCTCCACAGGAACAGGTTTGGAGCCCCCAGTCCCTCTATCACTCACTGTCCTGTCAGGATGCTGCTCTCAGCCTGAAGAGACCACCCCCCCCCCAAATGCCTCTTTCCTAGCAGCGGTTACTCCATTCAGACCACCAAGTGGGCCAAGATAATCTCTTCTCTTGCGGTTCCTCTTGTGTGAGTATATTTCAGTTGGCACCTTGCTTTTTGATTTCCAGCTTATAAAATATTGTCTAAGTTTCCTTATCTGCAAAATAAGGATAGTATTACTTGTTTCAGTTATAGGGCTCTGAACACGGATTTGTAGTTTGCCATCCAGTGGGTGTCCTGGGGATACTCTGTGCCTGTGTGGATATAGGGTGGACTCTGGTTAGAAGCTGAGAGGGGAGGTGGGACCCCAGTAACTGGCATCCAAGGAAAGGTGTAGAATATGTGAGCCCACTAGACAGTCCAGGGGCTGGAATTGAGGCCAGGTGGAGAAAGAGGCAGAAGCAGAGGCAGGGGGGCCTGGGGGAGACTCTGGGCTGCAGAGGGAGTGCAGGGGACACATCTAGCCCCCTACATAGATCCTGGCAAACCCACAGAAATAAGACAAGGATCATTGATGAGAGTCAAAGCAGAGGACCTGGGTGGGAATGCTGCTGAGCAAGTGGGGTGGGGGGGGGCAGGTGGAGGTCCCGCAGGCAAGTGGGGGAGTACACAGGGTCACCCTGTCTTTATCATTGATGCCAACATGGGTTCACCAATGAGACTGGAAAAGAGAGCTACGTGTTGATGCACCTGCAAATGGTAGCTCCCCATTTCTTCTTCTCCTTCCTCTCCTTCCTTCTCCCCTCCTCCTCCTCCTTCTTCTTTTTCTTCTTCTTCAAGTAGGCTCCACACCCAGCATGGAGCCCAATGAGGTGACCAACTCATGACCCTGAGATTAAGATCAAGACCTGAGCTGAGAGAGTCGGACACTTAACCAACTGAGCCCTCCAGGTGCTCCAATCCCTTTCTAAAATCTGCCTCGTTCTGGAATACGGGAAGTCTCTGGCACCAGGAGGGAAATTACTCCAGGCTTCACCAGAAGGTGTTCTGACAGTGCTCGGCCCAATCTAGGACTGTCAGGAGAGTGGCCCACCTGAAAACATTGGCAACAGGGACCTGAATGGCACAGAGTTCCTGGCCTCTGGAGGTAAAGAATGAGATCTGGGGCAACTTGGTGTTTTAGGGAAAACAGGGCAGTTCGGCAGAGCTCAAATGTGCCTGGGTCTGGCTGGATGAAGGGTAAGGAAGGGAAGGTTCCATTCAACAACTACATTTTAGAGCCAATGGGAATGTTTGGATCATTGGTCCAACCCTTCCAGGAATCCAGTGTCCTCAGAGGGGAGGGGACTGGCCTAAGGCCACAGCGGGAGATGTGAAGAATGGGGTCTGGAGTGTGGTGGCTGGAATTAGGCTGGGAATTATCCTCTGTACCCTGGTGGCTTCCTAACGGTGGCACTAAAAGGCTGCGGACTTGTCTGTGTGGTCAGAAATGAGACTCATGTTGGGGAGGAGCATGGTAGACCCCCACACCAGGAAGAGGAAGAGCCCCCTTCCCCTCTTACCTCCCAGGTAGGTGCTAGTGTCCTCCCCCAAGTAGAGGATGTTTTCGGAGCACTGAGTCCATCCTGTTGCTGGGAAGCCAGCCCCCCAGACCTGTCCCTGGTGTTGAGCTGCCACCTCCTCCTTCCCTGCCTTCCCCATGAGGGAGCCATATTAGGTGTGGATGTGCCAGCCCCACTCACACCTTCAGATAACTGCAGTCCAGCTGACATCTGGAGTGGAGTCTCATGAAAGGCCCTGAGCCAGAGCAGCCTAGCTTAGCCACTCCCGAATTCCTGTCCCTCAGAAACCTGAGGTAATAAATGCTTATTGTTGTTTTAGCTACCAAGTTGGTGGGAATTTGTTACGCAATAACGGAGGCAGTGTTAGATGAGCACAATGGCTGAGTGAACAGAGAGAGGGGCTGTGGTCCGGGGAGGCCAGAGAGGGGGCAGGCTGTGGTCAGGTGGGCCCTTGTGGGCCAGGGGAGGAGGATGGGCTCAAACCTAAAGCCCTGGGGAGCTCTGGGGTGTGTCAAACAGAGGTGTGGCATAGTGCAGCTTCACGAGGGCACTCTGGGATGTGTGGGATGGACTGGGAGCTGGGTCGGCACAAGGGGGCAGGCAGAGACAGCAGTCAAGAGGCTCCTGCAGCACCCAGGTGGGAGACTTGGAGGCCTAACTAACGGGGTGGCAGTGTGGGTAGAGAGAAGAGGATCTGAGAGAAATCTAGGGGTGAAGGAAGATGACAGGGCTTGGTAACTTGGATGTGGGGAGTAAAGGGGAAGGGGAGTCAGTGCTGATCCCTCCACTCCCGCTTGGGGCAGCAGAGTAGCCAGGGGACACCGCTGAGCAAGCCTGGGAGCCAAGTGGTGAGGCACATCTCAGGGGATGACGACAAGTTCAGGTGTCTGAGGAGTGCCATTGAGGGCCCTCCAGGGGACACATGGTGTGCAGGTCTGGAGCCGAGGAATGAGGACAGAGCTGGCTTATGGCCTTGAGGTGCTCGGCTTCAAGGGTGGGAGAGTGTGCCCCATAACAGACCAGAGAAAAGAGGGGGGCTGAGGGCTTGGATGCTGAGGGGCCTAGGGAAAGGCCAAGCATCAGAGGACTCATGGAACCAGAGTGGAGGTAGGGGTGCCATGTTGGAGGTCACTGAAGAGATGAGTAAATGAGGATTACAAAGTGCCCAACAAGCCTAGCAACCAGAGGGTTACAGGGGGCCTTGGCCAGAGCCATTTTGGTGGCTTGGGTGTGGGAACAGCAAGAAATCAGAACAAGTGGTTTGAAAAGTGAGTGAAAGGTGAGGAAGTGGATACCTGGGGTGTAGATACTCTGTCATGAAAGGAGGAGAGAGACAGGGCAGGAAGTTTCCATTCTTACCACAAGGGCCTCTCAGAGGGCTGCTTGAGTGTCCTTGCAACATGGTGGCTGGCTTGCCCCAGAGGGAGCAATCTTGTCTCCAGGCATTTGCAAGTGCTGTTCCCTTTTCCTGGAGTGAACTCTCTGTGCTCTCCCAATGTCACCAGCTAACTCCTGTTGATCCTTTAGGTCTCTGTTGAAATGACACCTCAGGGAGGCTCCCCTAACTACCACAGTAGTTGAATCCTCCTGTGTTATGCTTCCCCATTATACCTCTTCTCATTCTAGGAATGTGGATGTGGATATACTGCCTACTAGACTGTAAGACTCTGCTTTGTCAATTGTTACATTCCCAAAACTGTGCTTGATGGACAACATGAATGAGTGAAGGCAAAGGCCGAGCTGGCTGTGGAGAACTAGGTTTGCACTTTGCCTCCCAGCTCCTCTGGATTAAGCACCGTCCTTGCATTCATTAGAGGGAAGGGGAAGGGTCTCTAAAAAGACAGCCCCGCCTTCCCTCCCTACCACATGTGACTTTAAGCTCATAACACTTTAGCGGGAATTTGTTCTGCACAGAACTCTAGTCTCAGGAGTATCCAATCCAGCCCTTCTTGTTATCCAGAAGGCTCAGAGACATAGCAACAAGAACAGGATTGCACAGCAAGTGAGGCCAGGATTCTGGTTCTCTTTAGCTTTCCTCTGGACATTTGGACAGGCAAGGACAACTTGGGCAAGTGCTGTCTGCTGGGCATGGATGCTGGGGAGCTGGAGCTGAGGAGCCCTGGCCTCAGCTTGGCTGGAATACTGGGAGGGGAGACAGCAAATCGTCATGAGAGAGGTGAGCTTGTGGCCCTCCTGTGGAGATCCCTTTATACTTCACTCTTATCCTCACCCCCCAACCAATGCTCTCTTCTATAGATGAGCATTTGAGTGTCCACAGCCATGGACATTTGCCCATGATGATCTTCAAGTGGGTCCTGAAGGGTGGGCAAGATGTGCTTTGGATGGTGGACTCACTTCCTCTGAATCCTCCTGACCTCCCAGGCCTAGCCCAGAGCAGGCACAGTGGAATCAATGAATGAATGCATGCATGGATTATTATAGATGGAGAAAGGAAGACATACTTAGCCTGGCATTTACAGATGGCTGAGCAAGTGGCTACCACATCCCCGTGCACATGACTATGTACTATAAATGACAAAGCTTCTTCCTCGAATCATGACATGGGCAGCAGTTCAGAAGGTCACATGGCTGGCCATATTCTCTCAATTCCAGAGTCGGTCACACTGCTTACTAGAACAATTTCAGGTGTGGCTAGTCCATAATTAAGTGAGTGAGGTCATGAGTGCATGGCAATTGCACTGGGAAGGCATCGAAGTCAGAGCCTGTCCAGTCCAGGGAGGATGGCTTTGGTGGGGCTCTGATGAGGCATGGCCTCCTCAAAGCCCGGGCCTAACAGCAGATGACAAGCCACTCAGGGCTCCTGCTCAAGAGAACGCTCCTTAACCAACCAATAGCAGGAGACCTGTACACAGTCAACAGGATATGCTATAAGGACTTCCATTCGGCCAACACAGAGAAGATCGCCAGAAGATGGTGGGACAGGCAGAGTGTAGGCAGAGAAACCTCCAGCCTCTCTGGACCCCATCCTTCCAGAAAAGCAACCACTAAAAATGCTATACAAAAAATATACTCAAAACCACTACAGACACGTCAAAATGGAATTCTAAAAATGTTCAAGTAAACTACAGGAAGGAAAGAAACAGAAAACAGAAAAGTTGAAAAAAAATACAGAGTATAAACAGAAAACAAAAAATCAAATGGCAGATTTAAGCCCTAAATATCAACAATTACAGTAAATCTAAAAGATCTAAATATATCAACTAACAGATAGAGATGGGCAGAGTTGATTATAAAACATAACCCAACCATATGTTGCCTAGAAGAAATCCCCTCCAAATATAGTGATATAAGTAAGTTGAAAGTAAAAGGATGAAAAGGATGAATCATGAAAGCATTAATCAAAGGAAAGCAGAAGTGGCTATTTTAATATCAAAGTCGACTTCAGAGCAAAGAAAGTTCTTAGAGGCAAAGAGGGACATTATATAACATTATATAACGATGAAAGAGTCAGTCCGTCAAGAAGACATAGCAAACCTAAATGCGGATGCGCCAAACAACAGAGCTGCAAAATAGCGAAGTGAAAAATGATAGAACTGAAAGGAGAAGTAGGTGAATCTACAAATGCCGTTGGCGCGTCTAACATTCTTCTCTTGACTGACAGCCAGACAGCAAATCAGCAAGGATACAGAATAACTCAGCACCATCAACCGCCAGGATCCAGCTGATTGAACACTCCACCCAACAACAGCAGAACATTTGCTCAAGTGCACATGGAACATCTATCAATATAGATCAAATCCTGGACCATAAAAAACCTCAATAAATTTTAAAGAATTTAAATCCTACACAATGTTTTCTCTGACCCCAGTGGAATCAAACTAGAAATCAAAAAATAATCCATGAGTCGAAGGAGAGGTTTTTAAAAAATCTTTAAAAAGGGGGGGAGTCAGAGGGGGCACCTGGCTGGCTCAGTAGGTAGAGCATGCGACTCTTGATCTTGGGGTTGTGAGTTCAAGTCCCATGTTGAGTGTAGAGGTTACTTTAAAAGAATAAAAGATCTTTTTTAAAAAGGTGGGGGAAATGTCAAGGGGGGAATAAAAGTCTTGGCTCCTGGGGGGTAATAAAAGCCTTGGCTCCCCTCTGACACCACCCAGCAAGGTAATGGGGTGCCTGAGTGGAAATCTAGGCTCCCACATGGGTTTTGCTGGCAGGGGTGTGGCAGGGCCATTTTCTCCCCCTGTGGCATTTGACCAGAGTAGGGTGGTTACTGACTCAAAGTTTCCTGTCCTAATAAACTCTCAAATACATGGTCAAATGATTTTCAGCAAAGGTGTCATGACCGTTCGATGGGACATAAATGGTCTTCAACAAATGGTGTTGAGAAAATTGGATATCCAGACAAGAAAGAGTGAAGTTGGAATCTTAACACCATACGTATAAACTAACTCCAAACGGATATCAAAGACCTAAGGGTAAGAACTAAAACTATAAAACTCTTAAGAGGAAAACATAAGGGGAAATCTTCCTGACATTGGATTTACCAATGGTTTCTCAGAAATGACACCAGAAGCACCAGCAACAAAAGAGAAAATAGATAAACTGGAATTCATTGAAATGAAACACTTCTGCGCCTCAAAGGGCACAACCAACAGAGTGATAAAGGCAGCCCAGAGAATGGGAGAAGGTATTTGCAGGTCATACATCTGATGAGGGGTTAATAGCCAAATACATAAAGAATTCCTACCACTCAACAACAACAAACAAGCTGATTGAAAAACGGGAAAAGGATTTGAACAGACTTATTTCCAGAGAAGATAGACAAATGGGCAATAAAGACAAGCTCAACATCACTCTTCATCAGGGAAATGCAAATCAAAACCACAGTGAGATACCATCTCACACCTATTAGGACAACTGCTATTAAAAAACAACAACAACAGGGGCTCCTGGGTGGCTCAGTCGTTAAGTGTGTGCCTTCGTTAAGTGTCTGCCTTCGGCTCAGGTCATGATCCCAGGGTCCTGGGATTGAGTCCCCGCATCGGGCTCCTCCGCTGGGAGCCTGCTTCTTCCTCTCCCACTCCCCCTGCTTGTGTTCCCTCTCTCGCTGGCTGTCTCTCTCTGTCAAATAAATAAATAGAATCTTAAACAACAACAACAACAACACACACACAACAACAACAACAGAAGAAAAGCACTGGAGATAATGTAGAGAAATTGGAACCTCGTGCTTTGCTGGAGGGAATGTAAAATGGTGTAGCTGCTATGTGGTATCGTGTTTTCTCAAAAAATTACAAGTAGAATTACCATATGATCCAGCAATTTCACTTCCGGGTATATACGTAAAAGAATTGAAAGCAGGGCCTTGAAGAGGTATTTGTACACCTGTGTTCAGAGCAGCATTAGTTACAACCACCAAAACACGGAAGCATCCCAAGTGTCCGCTCCTGACGTAGAAATAAAATGTGGCGAAAATACACATTCCACGGAATAGTATTCAGCCGTAAACAGGAAGGACATTCTGGCACGTGCTATGATGTGGATGAACCCTGAGGACGAGATGCTAAGCGAAATAAACCCGTTGCCACAAGACAAATACTGTAGGATTCCATTCATGTGAGGTCCCTGACGTAGCCGAATTCGGAGAGACAGAACACGGAATGGTAGTTGCCAGGGCTCAGGGCAGCAGGAATGAGGAGCTGTTTACTGGGGACAGAGTTCCAGTTTTGCAAGATGAGAAGAGCTCCCGAGGAGGATGGTGGTGCTGGTGGCACAGCCCTGTGAACATGTCGAGGCCACCCAGCTGTAAACATGGTCAAGGTGATATATTTCTGGTTATGTATATTTCATCACAATTTTAAAAAAAAGTTTTCTGTCTTGCCAGGCTGTCCCTTTCCTGGTCTTGTGGTTAGAGTGAGCAGGCTTTGGTTGGGACAATTTTTTGTTTGTTTGTGTCCTTTGGGGTTTCTGGGTTGTTGACTCTTTTGGTCCAAATCTGATATATATGAAGCAAAAGGAAAAAAAAAAAACAACACTTGGCCAATTCCCCACTGTATGGTTCCTCGGGTCCCAAGTTCCCCAGCCAGCTGGCCTTCTCCTCTCCATTCTTTAGAGTCCGCTTATGTTTGTTATGTATGCGACGTTCAAGGCTTTTAGTTGTACTCAGATGGTAGAATAGAAAGAAAGGAAGAAAGAAAGAAAGAAAGAAAGAAAAAGAAAGAAAGAAGATCTACTCCGCCTTTCCAGAAATGGGAGTCTTGGTCTGCTGTATTTGTGTTAGTTCCCCCAGGTAATGCTGATACTCACCAAGGACGGACTTTTGAAAGGGCCTCTGAGTCCCAAGTTCCCAAGGGTCTTCCTTGTTTATGGTGAACCTCTGAGCTAAGCACCGTTGATCCCGGTCAGTCCTCACATAAGGCCCCAAACCTTGGGTCTTCCATGCAGACCCTGCCTGTCCTCCGTGCCGCATACCTTCAATGATTCACTGGCCCACTCCTTTGGCCACTCATTCTCTGAGCTTTCTCTTGTTTTCCTCAAGCAAGAGTTCAGACTCCCCCCTGAGGCCTCAGGAAGGTTCTCGAAAGCTCCTGAAAGGTCAAGTGCACAGCAGCAAAGCCCCTTTAACCTCCTTCGCAAATAGCCAGCCTCTCCAGGCCTCTAGCCTTCAGTTCAGTCTTGCTCCTTTCTTCAGGTTCCTCTTGGGGCCTGTTCACACTCCCACATTTCCTGACACACACATAATGGCATCCAGCGGAAAGCACAACATGGCTCAAGGTTCAGTCCTTCAGGAAGCTCTGGGGAGGGAAGTGGGTCTTCTGTGCTCCAGGCCATCAGTAAGTGGTTCTTTCCAGACCTCCCAGTTTTTCAAAGATAGGACTGATGGGCACCAATTCACAGAGGAGGAATGAAGGCTCAGGGAAGTTAAGTAACCTGCCTGAGGTCACGCACCTCGTGAGTAGCTGGGCCAAGACCAGGAGCCAGGTAGCCTAACTTTGGAACCCAAGCGCTTCTGGCTTTGTCTTGGGGACTCAAAACCTCACCAAGAGTCTCGGTGTCAGACTGTTATCTGCCCCCCAAGGACAAGCACAGAGCCAGACCTGACCTAAGCCCTCTTGGCTGTAGCCCCCGGTGGTGCCCAGTTCAGGCAACAGGTAGGTACCACGTGACCCGAAATACCAGGAAGAGGAGCAAGAAGGCAGCTGACACCAGAGTTTCTGAGGGGCTTATGAGTTTGAAACACCCAGTTGGGTTCAGAGTTAGAACCACCCTTTCCTCCACAAAGCAATGCAAAATGGCTTCATTCGGCCCTTGGATACCATTGCTGAGAAATGATGGTAGCAGGGAACGTACATTCAGCAAACCTCCCATCTCTGCCGCCTGGCTGGCTTTGGATGTGGTCCAAGAACTAGTGTGCTGTTGGTCTCCGCTTCCAGACCCAGCCAGTCCTGGCTGCCCTGGGTGAGGCTTTCAGCTGGGCCGGATTCTTGGGACCTGATTTAATACATACCGAGCTGTTTGGGTCTTCTGCGAAAAAAGAAAAACATTCCCTGGATTTCGGGAACAGTCCTCATCCTAGTGCTACTAGCAGCAAGGACGGTGGCAGCTGCAGGGCAGTCCACTTTCACTGTGGCCTACCACGTCCTCCCAGGCCACTTGGCTGTCCGTAGGCTGGACCTGGGAGGTAAGCGCTGTTACCGTCCCACCCATTTTACAGATAGCAGAAGTAGAGGCAAAGGGCGACTTCAAAGTGACCCTGTTTTCATGAAGAACTTCCCGAAAATTTAGGTCCTTCTCTTAGTGTGAACTGCGCACCCAGGACAGTAGCTGGCACAGAGCTAGTCATAGCTAGGCACTCGACAATAAGTCCTGGCTGAAGGAACGAAGGAGGAATTTCTCGTTTCTTCATCGGGATGAGCGTCTATCTTTGATGCCATTTGCTTCAATCTCCCACTCAGTGCAGGAACCCCTTCTGTAACCTTCCTGATGGATGGTCATCCACCTTGAATACCCCCAGGGATGGGGAACTCCCTCCCTCCAGAGACAGCTCTTCCCACCTTTGAACAGCTATAATCCCCAAAAGGCCAAGAGTTCGTTATTCTGAGCTGAGTTCTGCCCTCCCCATGCTGTGTAACTGCCGGTCCTGACAGAAGAAGCCTGCTCCTTCTCGAAGTTTTCTTGTTTGGGGATTTGGGAGAGGCTGGCCTGGGTGTTGGAATTTAAGACTTAGCCACAGGGGATTGACCGAGGGAAGGGCTGCGTCTGCTCAGTCTGGGGAAGAGAAGTTGGTAGCGAGGTGAGGGGGTATGACTGGAGCCCTCCATTCTTTTCAAGGGAATGCAGATACCAAAGAAAAAATAACAGCCAGAGCAGCATATAATTACCGTGGTTGGTGCTGGGCACTGCACTAAGAGCTTTCCTTGTGTTATCTCACTGGGACCTCCTAACAATCTTCTGCACTGACTTTTATTATTCCCACTTTACAGGTAAGGGAACTGAGGCACAGGAAGGGAAAATCACGTGGGCCGTATCTCAGCTGGTAAGGGGAGTGGCTGGCAGGTAAACCCCAGGGGTCTGATCTGAGCCCGCGCCCCCCCCCCCACAAGCATGCGGGACGCACAGCGCGCTGCGCGGCCGGAATCTGGCTGACAGGTAGAAGCTGCAGGAAGACAGGCAAGTGTCTGGTTAACCGAAGCACTTTCGAGAAGTCAGAAATGTTGAGCCAATGGAATTAGCTGCCTCGTGAGGTGGTGGGCTCCAAAGTGGCAGAATGGTCCAGGAGTATCCGCATTGCAGAAAAGTCTTTGGACCACGTTTATCCAGTTGAATCCCATTAAAAACAGATCGCTAGGGCAACCTTTAAGAGAGAAAAAAGGAAAGTGAGGAAGGAGTGGTGTTTGTAGTATATCTCTGAGGTTAAATTTGTTTTCAACTGCAGCTAGAAACTTCTTCTCTGGCACCTGCATGAGTCTCTTCCCAAATACTAGGAGTCTTGAAAAACCAAAGTCCTTGGGAACTAGTCTTGACCTTGTTTCCAGAAGCTAAAAAAGGGGAGAAGGGTTGACGGGAGGCCTGGGTTTCCTCCAGCAAAAGACGCATTCCCTCAAATGCCCATCTAAATGGTGAGACGAGCCTCAGAGAAAGCAAGTCACTGCCCAGGGCCGCACAGCTCACAGGCAGCTCAGCTGGGGGACCTAGGAGGGACAGCCCCGTGGTTGGAGGGAGCAAGGAGCTTGCCCTCATTCAGTCCTGGGAAGCGTCAGAGGAGAAGCTGAGCTCAGTACTGGTATCCTCCCTCCGGGTCACCAGGGACTGGCTCTGGATCCTGGAATCGTGTGGTGAGAACATGCTGGCCTCCAGTTTATTTCCTGCTGGTGCCTATTAGGCTCAGGGTCAGTTGAGAGCTGGTGCCTGGCTGGGAGTGGGGAGTTGGGCACACGTCTGGTCCACTGCCGCCCTCGAAAGACCAAGCCGAAGTCCAGGCGGTTCCCGGGCTCATCCTGGAGCCAGTTCTGTGGTTGGTGGTCACCTCTCTGTCAGGCCAGGGCTCTGGGCCTTTTTCCACCCGGCCTTCTTTCAGCTCTCCCTGTACTTTGGGAGAGTAATCAGATTATTCCATTCTGTGGCTCTATCCCCTGCAGGCTGAAGAGTGACCTGGCGTCTGGATGGCAGGGAGGGTGAGTCTTCTCCTGGGACAGGCCAATGGCAGGGGGGCCCGGGAGAGGGAGGCCCGAAGGGGGACAGGATCAAATGGTGGTGGCAGCGTCAAGTATGGCCCAGCTCCCGCTCCCTCGGGACCCCTCCACCCAGGAGACTCAGGCAGGGCGGGGTTCAAGCCCCGTGGGTGTCATGTCACAGGCCAGGAGTCTGCGTCACTTGCTTGAGGATGGGCTTTTGGTGAGTGACAGGCTGGGAACCCGACCCGGTCAGAGTGCTCCTGGGTCTGTGGTCTCATCGCCTCGCGACAGTGCTCTCTTCCTATGGCAGGCCACTGCCTGGAGCTTTGCCACTGGGCCCAGGGTGTTCGCTCGCACCGCCTCACCGGCCCCCTGAGTGTCAGAGGTGGGCATGGGGTTCAAGCGGCCCCCTCCTTCCCAGAAGGGCTGTTCACCCCCCTCCATCTGCTCCTCCTAAATGGAGACCTGTGCCCTCCCCAGACATCCCTGCTGTCAGAGGGGAAGGGCCCATGGAGAGCATCTTATGTCTTGTTTGATGAACAAAAACCCCTGCAGCCCAGAGAGGGCAAGTGGCTTGCCTGGGACCACAGAGCAAACTGGGCACAGAGCCTGTCTGGAACCTGGGCGTCCTGACTCCCAGGCACACACGTGCTTGTGAGCCGGGCCTCCACACCTCCCTCCTTCCAAAGGTGAAACCTTGTCACATCAAAGTCAGAGGCAGCAGGCACAGCCATGACCAGCCCTGTCCAGCTGTTGAAATATTCCAAGCATCTGGAAAACTGAACAGTTTATTGGTGGAGGTGGTTAAGGCTGCCAAGTGCCCCCCCCATCCATCAGAGGCAGCTAGTCTAGAAAGCACGCCGCACCAGTTCTCTTGCCTCCTGCTACCCATCCGAAGAGTGAGGCGCTTAGACTTGAGGCCCTGCTTTCCTTCCAGCACACACCTGAAATGCCAGGAGCACTCTTATGTTTGGGGGGAGGCTTCTGCCAGCCTCAGTTTCCACATTTGTGACAGTGGCTCCATGCCCGGCTGGCTGGACTCAAGGGACCCACACGGAGAGACAAGTGCAGAGAGGGCTGTGGAGGCCAATCAGCCACTGTCCGAGCCCTTTGTCCCCGCTTACGCTGCAGCAGGCGACCTGCGCGCCAGCCAGGGCCTCTCATTTCCTTTGAGTAAGCGCTCTCCCTGCGAGAGGGAGCCACCGACCTCAAAGGCCGGCCCACAAAGGGGCCCTGACATCGTGGGGAACAATGTCGCCTGTTTACCTGACAGATTGTCCGCTTTCTTTTCATCTCCGAGGAAGAGAGCTCCCGCTGGGAGCCGCTAATCCCAGAGTAAACAGATGACCTCGTGGTGCTTTTCTTCCGGAGGTGGGGTGCGGAGCAAGCGCCCCAACTGTGCAAACAGATACTGGAGGCCTCCTGCGCCTGCGGGGGCGTGGCCCCGGGGCCCGGGAGGGAGGGGCCCTTCCCTGGAGCCTGCCCTCTTTCTCCCTTTGTGGTTTCCGCCGTGAATGGGGAGAAGCTCAAAGGCAGGGGCAAGAAAGGTCAAAGCCAATTTGCAGGGCCAAGCGTGGGGGAGAAGAGAAGGGGCCAGACCAGGCGTTTTGGGAGGCCTGACCTTCACCTGGATACAACCCCGTGCGGCCTGTCCCCAGCTCTTCTGTGGACACTGCCCCCTGGCAGAGCTGGCTCTGTGTCCTGGCCGCTCCCTTACTGGTGTGTGGCAGAGGCCAACAGCTGTGCCTCTCCGAGCCTCAGTTTCCCCATCTGGAAAGCAGCGATGAAGACACCTGTCTCTTAGGGCGGTTGCAAAATACTGCTGTGTGCTCTCAATAAGTGGTAGTGACTTATGATAAGAGAGGAAGAAGTCTGGAAGCTGGAACCAGATGCCAACAGAGTGGGGAGGGTATTCGGGGAGGGGGCAGGCGGAGCCAGGACAAAGGCACTCAGTTGGGAATGAATCGCGCTTGTATGCGAGACACAAATAAAATAGTCTCTGAAATAGCATATCACGTTGTGGGATTATCTCTGGGAGGGGACCCAAATTCTCCCACTTCCTAGCGGAGCGACCTTGGGAGAGCTATTTGGCCCTCCTGTCCTTTGGTTTCCTCCTTTATAAACGGGGATGAAAAGTCCTATATTAAAGGGCTCTCCCGAAACAAAAAGAACCTGGTACATAGTAGATACTAGTGCCTAGGCCTTAGCAAGGGCAGGCTCTTTACTCCCTGCAAGGAGCTGGGGGGGGGGGATCTGGAAGAGTCTAAGACGTAGGAGCCCTGTCTCACCTTCTTTGGATGCCGCCAGAGGCAGCACTTTCCCTTGGACAGCGAGCAGCTGGGTGTGCCCTCACACAGGGTGAGCCCCAGGTGCCCAGCAGGTGCCTCCCACCCACCCTCGTCCTTGGCGGCGCCGCCGGGTAGTGTATCTCGTCTCGGCATTCAGGGCTTCCGTGACTCCCAGCCCCTTTTTGGGGTAGAGAAGCTGGCAGGTGCCTAGGTGAAGCAGTGTCTTCTGGGGTTCCTCAGCTTTCCTTTTTAAAGGAGAACAAGGAACAAGAAGGTAAAGCAGGGAAGGGTTGTAATATCTGATGAACGTCTTAAAGCAAGCTTGTAGGTATCAGAAACGCCTTTGGCTTCACTGAACAACAAACTTGACTTACTGTAGCTTAAACAAATGGAGTTTCATTTTTCTAACAAATTAAGAATTCTGGACATGGGTGGTTTCTGGTCTTGGTCAGCTGCTGGTGATGCCAACAAGGATTGGGCTCTTTCCAGCTTTCCACACAACCCCAGCACATAAAAGCCTCAAGGTGACAAGATGGCTGCCTCGGCTCCAGCGAGGAAGTAGAGGGTCTCCCTGGAGCTCTCTGCTGGCGTCTCATTGGCCAGAAGTGGGTCACGTGGCCACCCCTGGAAGCAAGGGATGCTGGGAATGCAAATTCCCCCGCCTCCCTCAGGGTACTGGTGCAGGGTGCGGTGTGGGGCGAAGGGACGGGTGTCCAACCATGCGATCAAGGGAGATAGCGCTCCTTACATCCTAGTCTTACAGACGGCAAGCCGGTGCCAAGGGCAGAGAAATGCTTTGCTCAATAAGCACTTTGATTGATTTACTCTGACATTCTGGGCCAGCAACCAAAGACGAGGAGATAAAAGCCACTCCCTTGCCTTTCAGAAACAGAAGAAGAATATTAATAGCAATAGTAATAATATAATAGCTAAAATTCACTGACCGTGTACCAAGTGCCAAGTGCTTGCCGGGCACTTTCTAGACTTTATCCTGTCTCTTGTTCACTCCAACCTCAAGCAACAGGCGTGATCCTACCTGCCCTGGAGGAACGTGGGGCTCCACAAGGCCCCTAACAGGCCAGCCTTCCACCCCCCTCTCCCCCCACGGTCCAGGTGGGTAGAAGAGCCCAGGTATGAGCCAGGCTCTCGGGAAGCCTATGGGAAGAGGGAGACCTGGGAAAGTTTCTGGAGATGGGGCGACGTGTGTAGGGTCTGGAAGCGCCAGCTGGAATTCCACAGTCAGACAAGGTGGGGAAGGTGCCCCAGGTGAGGTAAGACCTCCGCAAGGACGCATTAGAAGCGACCGTAGCAAATTCTGAGGCTCCTCTAGGGGCTGTCCACCCACACTTTCCCAGAAACTTGTTTCTTTAAAAGGAGTGTAGAAAATAAAATTATACTTCTAAAGCCAACGAGCATCATGAATAAAGAAATGAAATAATATTGAAAATAAAATCCTTTAGTTTATAAAATTAAAAACAAAAACAAAAAAAACAGCCCTTAGACTTGATGCTGGTGATGGGACAGTGAAAAAGGAATCGCTGGGGGCGCCTGGGTGGCTCAGTCGGTTAAGTGCCTGCCTTTGGCTTAGGTCATGATCCCAGGGTCCTGGGATCGAGTCCTGCATGGGGCTCCTGGCTCATCGGGAAGCTTGCTTCTCCCTCTGCCTGCCACTTCCCCTGCTTGTGCTCTCTCTCTGTTAAATAAATAAAATCTCAAAAAAAAAAAAAAAAAAAAAAGAAGAGGAAAAGCTGGCACACAGTTAAGGGGAGGGTGAATTGGTATAAACATTTAGAACAGCAACTTGAAAAATATTTTTTAAAATGTGCTGAACTTTTGGCTTCATTTCTAGAATACATGCTAAAGAAACAATAAAAATAGATAATAGCACAGGACATAATTTATTAAAATATGATTTTGGGTTTTCCCCCTTGTGTTTTCCCTCTCAGTGTCCCCAGGTTTGTAGCCAGACCCCTCCCTACTCCTGAATCCAGGGGGCACTTGTAGGACCCAACCAGAAGCTGCATGAAGGTAACATTTTTTTCCTGGTTTTGTTTTGTTTTGTTGTTGTTGTTGTTGTTGTTTTTGTAAAAAAGAAAGCTCAAGAGAGGAAACGTGCAGGCAGTCCCAGTAAAACAGTGGGAGGAATTGTAAGAAGGAATGGGGAAGATTCCTCGCAGCTGCAAAGGGGCCACAAGGCCCGGAGGTGGGAACTTGGCCCCCTGCATAGCCACACCTCAAGACATGGCTATGATTTTCCAAAGCTCACTGTCCAGAAAAACTGGAATCACAGCCATAACCCAGTGTCCTGAGCCTCCAACCAGGCTTATAGCAGCAGCCATTGGATACCAAAGAGTATGCCCTCTGGGAGGATGGGTATTTGTATAAGCCCCAGGACCTTTGCATGGCCCTAGCAGACAGAGAGTTCTCAAAATGACGGAGGCCTCCAGTGGAATTTAAAGAAAACTGAATGTGACATTCTCACCTATCTACATTCATGAGGAAAAAATGTTTTTAAAGGTAATTGAGTAGAGAGTTATTATCTTGTTTGGATTTTTTTAAAACTATTAGTTAAATATTTTCCATAGGAAGATACCTAAGTCCCCTGCCCTGTGTTCCCTGACCTCCAGGCACATACCTTTACTGTTGCACCAACCTCGCTGGGAGGGTCATTATCTATATTTAGTGCCTCACTGTTCTTCGAGGTCCTTAGGTCCTAGAGACTCATCAAGACATTGTCTTGTTTACCTCCCTATCCCTGGTGCCTTGCACAATGCCTGGCAAACAGTCAGGGAATGATCGAGTACATGAATGAATGAATGAATGAATGAATGAATGAATGAATGAATAAACGAACTAGCAGGTGTCTGGTATCTGGGATAAAGGGCCTGGCGAGGCCCATCCCTGTTGTCCGCACACAGACGCTCCTGGCAGCTGTCAGGGCTGTGCACTCAGCAACAGGGTTGACTGCAAGCACATACTCGGGGAGTGTAAACAGCCCTCCTCCGGGCCAGGGCTGACTGGCAGCCTCGAGGGCAGCTTGCACAATCTTGTGGGCTGCTGTGATTCTCATTTTTGGGGCATGGAGTCATCTTTGCCATGAGCCTCTCCCTCCTTTGCCCTGGATTGTCTCTTGGCAACATAAAAGGAACTGTATGTCTGTTGTCAGTGGGAAGAAGTTCAGACCCCCCATCTGTCCAGGAAGCCGGGCCTCATTAACTAGACCCGCCCAAGGACCCCAGGAGGCTGGAGCTGAAAGGGAGCTTGGAGGTCACCCAGATGGACCTCTTGGTTTTACAGATAAAGGACCTGAGACCTTAAGAGGTGGGGACACTGAGCTGACAGCAATTGTGGTAAAGCTTGGCATGGAGCTGGTGTCCTGGGATGGCAGCTGGTTTCAGAACCAGCCAAACAGGGCTGTAAATTCCTGCCCAGGCACTGTCCAGCCGTGTGAACTTGGGTCAGGGATGTGTCCTTCCTCAGGCCCCATCCCCTCGTCTCCGCGGTGCTGCTCGTGAGGCTGTTGGGGAGGTCCTGCTCTGATGGTACCTAGCACAGCACCCGGCTCAGACTAGCGCCTTCTGTCTCCTGCCTCCTCCCACCCTTTCTTTCCTAACTTCTCCCACTCACCATTCCTCACCATTCCTCCGTGTCTGGGCGTGAAGTGGGAAGCCCTCTGAACCGTCCACGGCAGGGCAATTCGCTTCCCGATTGGCTGTGTATGCTGTGATGGCTTCTCGATTCATTAGCGTCCGCCTACTTTCTCTCTTGCTTCTTCGGTTCTCACACACCTCCTGATCTTGCCAAATTCATTCATATTTTCCTTTCTCTCTCCCTTCCTGCAAACTTTCCCAGGCCTCTGCTATGCGCCGGGCACCTGCTGGGCAGAGAGGCTCGAGGCGTCCTCCTGCCCTTTCAGAGCTCATTTGCTGCTCCCGACAGGCTGTGTGAACAAGGACAAGACAGGAGGAGAGCGCTAAACGGCAGGGGCGATGCTGGGTGTCCACGAAATCCTGTGTCCTAGCTCTGGTTTCTGGAACACCGTGGCAGACAAAGGAGTGATCATGTCCTAACCCCTAGACCTTTGAACATTGCCACACATGGCAACAGGAGCTTTGCAGAAGTGGTTAAATGACGGAAGGATTTGGAGAAGGGGAGACTGTCCTGGATTATGCAGGCAGACACAAGGTCCTTGTAAGAGGGAGAGAGAAGGTCAGAGAGGAGAGGTGTTACCCTGCTGGCTCTGAAGATGGAGGAAAAGGGTGCCCGCACCCCACGGTGCCCCTGGAGCCCTCCAAAAGAACCCGCCCCTGCTGGCACCGTGATGTTCACCCTGGAGACTCATTTTGGACTTCTGACTTTGTAACAGAATAAATATGTACTGGTTTAAGCCCCTGAGTTTGTGTTCATTTGTGACAACAGCAAGAGCAAATGTAGAAGACCATGGTTCTCTGTCCTCGTGCCGGGAGAGGGCCCGTGGGATTGACTCTGGCCAATGCAGTGTGAACTCAGGGGACGCACCTTGCTTTGGCCTGAGCCGTCCCTCTTGCCTGGCCACAGCCAGTGATGATATTGTAGCTGGTGGGAGCTGATGGTGGTGCTGCCAGCAGCCTGGGTCCCTGAGTGGCTGGGTGGAGCAGAGCCCCTCCCCGACCCCACTGACTGTCAAAACCTCTTCAGATTTGGGGACTATTCGTGACTGCAGCATAACCTAGACTTTTCTTACTGTGGGAGCTCGACGGAGGCTCTTGGTTCTCAGAGGCAATGATGAAGCCTTGAGAAGACAGATAGGCACTTACAGTGTGAGCAAAGGCCTGGAGGGGTTGGAGACTTTTGGGCTGGCCCAGGGTGCATGGCGGGAGTGGAGGCTGGCTGCAAAGTTGGGGGGGAAATGGGGAGCAGGGTGCTGTTGTGACTCTGGCCATCCTGTCTCCCCCGGCTGGGCTCCAACAGGCTTATACTCGTTTTCTAGCATGTACTGCTGAGTGTGTATGTCGTGTGCCTGCTGGGCTCATGCGTGCACATGCATGTGCATGGTCGAGAGGCCTCTCCCTCTGGGTCTAGGCACATATGTGCCTCCGGGTGCGTGCAGCTAGGGGTTTGGGTAGAGCTGGAGCTCCAGGGAGGGTCTGGGACAAATGAGAGTGTCAGGCTGTGGGTGGGTCTCTGGTGCAGAGGAAGTGAATAAAAAGTGTGCAGCGAGGAGGACGGTGTGTGAGTGTCTCAGAGTGAACAGAGACACTTTTCAAATCCTCGGCGAAGAAAAAGCTGTGGGACACAGCGGTGGCTCATAAGGTGTCGTCCCCCGCAGTGCCCGCCTTTGAGCCGTACGTGCAGTGACTCAGTAACCTGGGCCCTCTCCAGGGGTGACTGATTGCTGAACGAGCGTGGGTCTTTCTCGAGGGGCCAGCGTGAGCCAGAGAACACCCTATCACGTCAGTCCCACCGTGGGCCAGGTTTGCAGGCTGTGTTTATTGCCTCCATTACTCACTATTTTGTTACCCGAAATACATTTAATTCCTATTAATAACGAGCACTGGAGGGCATAGATTTCATCGTTAGCATTAAATTACTTTATTGCAGTTTACAAAGCAGCTGCTTGTGATGTACGACACACCCGCTGAAGCGGGGGCCCCGCACACACGAGCCGCTCACCTGCGTGCGGACATTATACAGTGGGAGTGTGTAGTCGGAGGCAACGTGCTTTCTTGCACGCTTACAGCAACTTGGCCCATCTGTGGGGTGCTGCCGTGCCCCCAGCTGGTGTGACACCCTAGACTGGAGACAGGAGCCTGCTCTCCTGAGTCTTCCACGGGCCAGGTGCACAGCTAAGGACTTTAAGGCTCTTGTCTCACTGGAACCCAGGGCCCCCCCATGGGGAGGGGCTGCAATCCTCATGTCACGGATGAAGAGACAGAGGCTCACAGAGGACCTGCCTGCCATGCGCGGTGGGGCCACCCTTCCATCCAGCCAGGCCAGTGGTTCCACCGGTCAGGAGACCGGCTCCTTTCTGCCCTCCCTGCCAACCTCGCAGGCCCCTTTAAGATCGGCAGAGATGATGTTTTTCTGCGGAGAGGCCGCAGGAAGCTTACTCATTCTTTTTTATTTTCTTTTGTAATACCGTTTGTATCTTTCATTAATGGCTGGAGGAGACTCCCCTGCATTTGTTGCCCGCGCCGCCCCCCACCCCCGTCGCCTC
>NC_048219.1:99009324-99243963 GCF_002007445.2 Ailuropoda melanoleuca | reverse complement strand
TTCTGAGCTGAAGGCAGATGCTTAACTGACTGGGCCACCCACGCGTCCCAACAAGAAGTTTTCAGCATCATGTAATATCTATCCATTGAAACTTCCCCTAATGTCTCCTAAATGTCTTTTACAACCAAGTATTCAATTCAGGATCCAGACTCCGCACACAGCTTTGGCTTGATGCGTCTCCCATGTCTCTTTAATCTGTTACAGTGTCCTCCCCTCACCATTTTCTCTCTAATGCTATTTGTTACACAAAACAAAACAAAAACAAAAAACACCCAAAACCCGGCTCATTGGTCCTTAGAGCTCCCCGTGTTTGTTCTGGGGCCGGCTAATTGCTGATTGCGTCTCCATGCTCTTGTCCCACACATCCCGTCCCACCTGCATTTCCTGTCAACATATAGTTAGACCCAGAAGCTTGGTTAGATTTGGGTTCGGTTTTTCCCAGTACCCTCTGAGGAGTGGTACCGTGTTCTGCTGCATCCTGAGGTGCCCATCTGATCCTCTCTTTCTGTGAAGTTACAGCTGATATGTGTGTCCAGATGCTGTAGGCTGGCCCGTCCATTGTAAACTTCCCAACATCGGCTGTTCAGTGGCCCATTATTTCATTAGGGTTTGCAACATGGTAATATTCTATTATTTTTGTGCATTTTCTAGGTGAAATGTGTCTATAACACTCTTTCCCTCATTCATGATTTCCCTGCATTGAAGTTTGTACAGCAAAGGCAAGATAAAATTTTGATCCTTTCTCTTTTATTTTTTATTTTTTTTATTTTTTTTTAAAGATTTTATTTATTTATTTGACAGAGATAGAGACAGCCAGCGAGAGAGGGAACTCAAGCAGGGGGAGTGGGAGAGGAAGAAGCAGGCTTCCAGCAGAGGAGCCTGATGTGGCTCGATCCCATAACGCCAGGATCACGCCCTGAGCCGAAGGCAGACACTTAACCGCTGTGCCACCCAGGCGCCCCTGATCCTTTCTCTTTTAAAATAATAATTTAGAAAAGTTTTTAAAAAATAATTATGTTGGTTCCCTAGCATCCTCCAAAGGTGACAAATGAGTTTAAAAAAATATTATGAACTCCATATTTGGTTTATTTCAATCGATTTTAGTCATTATTTTTTTTGACAATAAAATTTTCCCATCATTGGCCAATTGAGTTGGTTCCTTCTAATACTACAACCATAGACATTTGGGACAACTTCCCTGCTTTTTCGTATGACAGGGTGGTGTAGATCACCTTATATTTGCCTTAACTCAGCCCTAGAATCATCCATGTCTCCCAGGCTCCCTGGTTCTTTGGAGACCCCAGTCTGGAGTTTTCACGCTCCTTCTTCTGAGCTGGTGTAACCTACAGCGCTTTTCAGTGAACAGGCCTAGGAGGTACCTGTTTTCCTTATGAAAGGGAAAACATATCCTAAGTTGATATTCATATTTCCAATTCAGGTTTAAGATTACAGGTTTTTTAACTTTGCTTACACTATCTTACTTATATCTCTTTGCTATTATGCTGAAAATCTTGGTTCCTAACTGTATTAACATCACTCCGTATCTACGAAGCAACAGGGCTCTCAACCTAGTATGCATGAAAGGGTTTTGCAACTATATGTGCCCCTGCGGCTGGATGCAGAATGGTGTGGGGTAAAAAATGTGAGTTTGTGAGTGCGTTAGCAGATGGACGTTTTTCTTTGGAGGGGATCCACAGTACTTGTCCTGTTGTCAAAAGGATTTTCAGTCTTGGTACTATTGATGTTTGGGCCAGATAGGTGTTGGTAGAGGAGGCTGTCCCGTGTGCTGCAGCATCCCTGGCCTCTACCCACTAGATACCAACAGCACTTTCCCAGTCGTGACAATCAAACACGTCTCCAGACATTGCCCGAATGGCCTCTGGTTAAGAAACACCAGTCTAGAACACCAAACAGATGATAAGTCCATTTAACAGGCTGGCGTTTTTGTAGCATTTCCGGGGTAATGGGGCATTGCTCTGGGAAATGCCATAGAAAGACTACACTGATTACTTTTGTTTTCTAGAAACTTCCTGACCGAGTACCGCCAAGTGGATGGCTTAAACAACAGAAATGTATTGTCTCACTGTTCTGAAGGCCGGAAGTCTGACATCAAGGTGTGGGCAGGGTTGGTTCCTTCTGAGGGCTGCAGGAGACTCTGTTCCATGCCTCTCTCTTAGCCTCTGGTGGTTTGCTGGCAATGTTTGATGTTCCTTGGCTTCTAGATGCATCAGCCCGATCTCTGCTTCATTTTCGCATGGCATTCTTCCTGTGTGCACACTCCGAGTCCTAATTTCCCCTTCTTATAAGAACGCCGGTCACACTGGATTAGGGCCCACACTCATGACCTCACATTGACGACATCTGCAAACCCCTATTTACAAGCAAATTTCCGCATTCCAAGGTACTAGGGGATTGGGACTTCATCGTAGCTTTTAGGGGGTCACAAGTCACACCATAACAGTGAGGGCACTACCCTCCACGGCCGGCAGCAGCCATGAAGAACGGACACGTGGAGTCACGCCTTCTGGGTTCGACTTGCAAGCTTACCGTCTGCTATATGTGCATCTGTGAAATGGGCTAACGCAATCTCCATTCCGAGGGGAGTTATGAAGAATAAAGGAGTTCCCTTGTGGGAAGCCTTGGTCCTGTGCCTGGCACGTCAGAAGTGCTGTGTGGGTGTCACGTGAGTAAAACCATCAGCATAGTCGTCGAGACTGTAGTCACTCCAGGGTAGGCTGGCTGTGAAGGGGACCTGAAGGAAGTAATGACACTGGGTAAGAATGAGCCTGTTCGTCTCGGCCATGCTTATAGGGCGCCATTCCCTAAGGATAAGAGGAAAGGAGAACTTCCATTCAGTGTCTTCTGTGTGCCCGACATTGGGGCAAGGACCTCACGAACATCACCCATCAAGCCCATCATTGCCCCACAAGGGAGATCTTTGTAGTATAGTTACATTTTCCTACTGAGGAATCAATGAGAGGTCCGCAGACGTTGATGAACGGGCCTGTTCTCCTTCCTCTCCTCTGCTCTGTGTGGGTGAAGAGCATGGAAGCCCTTTCTTGCCACCCTCACACTCCCCTAACTTATCCTGGTCAGGTGAGCCCTGGCCTGAGCGCGAAGAACCCTCTGGACTACTCTGTCATTCAGCTCTCCATTGCTCAGTCTGCAAAATGGGGGCCGAGACACCTGCTGGAGCCCACCCCATGGGCTAGGTGCAAATATGGTGTGAAATGTGTTGACACTCCTGGCCAGTGCCAGCGGGCACATCGCTAGGTGCCTGTGACATGCTCAGCTGTTCATAGTGAAGCCCCCTGGGTACATTTCCTTCTTAAAATTAGCAGATTGAGGGCACCTGGGTGGCCCAGTCGGTTAAGTGTCTGCCTTCACCTCAGGTCATGATCCCAGGGTCCTGAGATCAAGTCTTGGGATCAAGCCCTGAGCCAGGGTCCCTCCTCAGCATGGAGTCTGCTTCTCCCTCTGCCCCTCCCCCCAGCTTTTGCGCGCATGCTCTCTCTCTTTCACTCTTTCTCTGTCTCTCAAAAATAAATAAAATCTTTAAAAAAGAAAGTTGGCAGATTAACTCTGGTCTCAAGACCACCAAATCCCACACAGCAGAGTTAGAACCTATACGCTTTCTCTTCCTTACAATAAAATCCTTAATGTTAGGTGCAAAGCCCGTTTACTTCCATATCTGCACGATTGGAGTCTTCAGAGTTTTCGTTCAGCTGTGTTTGGGAATACGGTGGCTGCCCCCAGGTGTGCAGGCGTGTGGAGGGCAGGGAACTGAGGCCCGTCGGGACTGCAGTCTCAGCTCTGCCCCTCGCTTGCGCGGTGACCACAGACAAAGCCAGCCCCCCATTCTCAGGGCCCAAGCTCACGGCACTCGGGCTGTTCCCTCTCATGCCCTGGCTCTTATCTGCCTTGGTTTTTCTCAGAGCTGTTCTCCCAGCCTGATTCCCTGCCACCCTGCAGACGAAAGCCATCCGGTCCTGGGGCAGGGCCTACAAGGACATTACACACAAGCCCAGTCCCTGTGGCCCTGGCTTCACAGCCCCCATCGTCCCGCATACCTTCATGCTGGTTTGTGGGACTCAGCGACTGGCAGGTGACTGGCTCTAGGTGCTTTACACTTACCCACTTTTATGTTCTTCCTAATAACCTAAAGGAATGATACTCTCTGTAATCCTGTTTTCAAACTTTTTATATTGAAATAATTTCAGACTTGAAAACTGTTGCAAGAGTCCAGAAAGCCCCCCCCCCATGCCTTTTACCTCTTCCCCTAATGCAAATGCCCTGTGGACCCTGGTAGGATGACCAAAACCAGGACACGGAGGGAGGCAAGATCCTGCTAAGTAACGTACAGCCTTTATTTAAATTGCGTAAGTTTTCCCACAAACATCCTTCTTCAGCTGCAGGATCTCTGCAGATCCCACTCTGCCTTTTGCGCCCATGTGTTCTCAGAACCCTCCAGTCTGAGATGCTCCCGCCCTTTGCCGTTCCTTGGTTTTCATGACCTGGGCACTTTTGAGGTTTTTTTTTTTTTTCTCTTAAAGATTTTATTTATTTATTTGCCATAGTGAGAGAGAGAGAGAGAGGGAGCGCACACGAGCATGAGCGGGGGGAGGGACAGAGGGAGAAGGAGACTCCCCCCAGAGCAGGAAGCCTGATAAGGGACTTGATCCCAGGACCCCAGGATCACGACCTGAGCTGAAGGCAGAACTTAACGGACTAAGCCCCCCAGCCGCCCCTTTTGAGGGGTTCAGACCAGTTATTTTGTACAGGTGTCTCTCAGTGTGGGCTTGTCTTACGTTCCTCATCTTCAAATTCAGATTGTATTTTATGACCCACATAAGCAAGGCTGTGCCCTGCTCAGTGCGGCATATCAGGTGGTAATTGGTGTTGCATTAATCTCATTTTAAAGATGAGCAAACCACTGCACTCAAGAGTCAAGAAACTAAAAAAAAAAAAAACAGCTGCTAGCTACCACTTGGTGGGCGCTTACCCATGCTCCAGGGCAAGTAATATATGGGGAGGTATTGAATCACTTATGTATCTGGGGCACAATTAGCGGATCCCCCAACTCATCAGCCATCCAGGAAAGGAATGGGGAGAGGACAGAGTGGCAGTCAGGGGCAGCCAGAGTAAGGACACACGTGGCCAGGGAGGGGCCCTCCTTGGAGGCAGGCTCACTGGGCTCCTTTGGCACGTCTGACCCAGGCAGATAGGGACAGAACTCGGAATAGAGGCCCCGACAGATTAAGCCAGCAAGCAAGGCTCCAAGGCTAAGGCTGGCCACGGCAGGGGGCACATTGGGACCTTGCAGCAGGGTGCGCTTGCTCTGGGGGTCGTGTTGAGGGGCAGCCTGGGCCAGAGCCAGATGGGAGTGGCAGTCTCCACCCAGTTCTGCTCTAAAGGGAAGGGAACAGTGTCCCCACAGTGTCCCCTTCAAGGGTCTCCCGGCCCAAGCTGGTCATGGAGGGGAGGCAAGTGGGGGTGAGAGCCCCCACACTCCCCATCATGAAAATACGTATCTTTCATGCACTTAGCCCACTGCTGTCCCCACCATGGAGCCTTGTCAACTCCACCTCCCTCCTCTCTCCCTCTTTCTGACTCTCCTCAGAGCTCCCCATCCTGGCATCCCTTTTCCTCTCTGTCTGTCCCTTCCTGCTGTCTCTCCCTTCTTGCCTGCCCTTCCCCTCCACTGTGAAACTCAATAAATGAAACAGTAGCCGTGGGGACAGGAGAATTGCCATCCAGGCCCCTGTTGTCCCCTCCCCTCTCTGCAGGCCCTGCACTGCCCAGCCTGCCCCTCCTTCACACTCCTGGCCCTGGGCACCTCCAAAAAGCTGTTCTTGCAATCTTTGCTTTCCCCCAGCCACGG
This sequence comes from Ailuropoda melanoleuca, assembly GCF_002007445.2. Taxonomy (NCBI): domain Eukaryota; kingdom Metazoa; phylum Chordata; class Mammalia; order Carnivora; family Ursidae; genus Ailuropoda; species Ailuropoda melanoleuca. The sequence goes on along the minus strand of NC_048219.1, from coordinate 99,238,082 downwards.
GCAGCACCCTGCTTTACCCCAGGGCAAGGGGGAAGATGGGGAGGATTGAATTCCTGGCCCTCAGACTCTTCAGTCTTAGGCAAGGCCAGTGATAGTAGCCCTATTGGATGGACGAGGGAAATGAGGCTGCACCCGTTCCTCTGGGGGCTAACCACCGTCTCTCCTGCTGTGCTGCACCTGTTTCGGCTGCCAGACCAACAGAGCCCCATTTGCTGCTGACCGTGGCTGCAGTCTGAGGGGCTGCAATTTCCCGCTTCCCTCTCCAGACAACCTCCCAACCCCCGCCCAGGGCCTCTCTGAAGTCCTCTCTGATACTGAGAGAGATTCTGGCTTTAAATGTTCTGTTTGTGTTATTCCACTGGTTTGTATGTGGGTCATTCTTCCTTGGGGGGCGGGGTGAGGAGGTAACACACAGAAAGGGGAAGCTTTTATTTGACTGACTTGGGAGTCAAACCACCTCACTTCCACCTTCATCCTCACCACCTGCCTGGTTTCTCTTCTCCCTGGAATATCTCGAATTACCTTTATCCTTTGGGGCCCACTTTGTAAGACCAGCCTGCCACTGTGGCCCACTGAAGGATCTTGGATGCCACGTCCGTGCCTCACCACGCCATACCAGGGAGCTCCCATTGGCTTCACCTCCCCTAACCCGGTCTGAGCAGGAGCCCTGGGGAGAGGCTGGTGGGCACAGTGGGCCCCTCTCCAGGTGCACATTGCCGGGCATCAGCACCTCTGGGTACAGCTGTCCCACCTGTGCTGACCTTGGGACTATCTCTGCCTCATGTGCCCAGGCTAGGGTGAGTCCTGCGGGCTGGCTGGGAAGCTGGCAGCGAGTCCAGAAGCTCAGTGTGTGCCCCGTAACTGCAAGGGAAATGTGCTTTGGGACCTGCTTCCCCAGCCTTGTCCCCAGTCCCTCCCCCGCTTGGCCCTCTGTGTCCTCCCTGGCCCCATGCAGAATGACCGATCCCCACTTCTCTTTCCCCTCTCTGGGCACCTGTGCCCTTCAGCCCTGCACCAGGGAATACGGCCAAGTCTTGGCCTTTAAGGGGCTCTAGGAGCAGTGGATTCCAGGGTAGCCTCCCTGTCGCTGTCCCCATGCTCATGCCTCCCCCCACATAGGCTGCACAGTAGGGACTGTCTGGCCCTGGGGCCCATGTCACATAAGCCTGCCTCCTCACTTCTCTTCCCTGGCACTGGGACAATGTCTTGCCAGAATCCTATCCCTCCTCCTCACTTCCCGACCATGGCCTTGTCGGTCAGTGCTTTGTGTGTTAGCTGCTCAGTAAATACGCCAGGGGATGAATCATGAGCTGCGGAACCTGAGATGAGGAAGGGCCACAGGCTCGGGACCAGCCTGTCCCCAAAGAGTGGAAGGAGTTTCCCACAGTCACCAAGCTACTGGGATTTGGTAAATAATCAATGGCAGTGCTTCCCACATACTCTGTACTGTGGGGACTCCATGAAGTCCTCCTTGTAAAGCACTTAGAGCTCTTCCTGGTCAAAGTAAGTCTCCCATAACTGCTAGCTCTTATCATCACTACTTTATAGCAAGTCGAAACGTATGAAATCGCCATTTTTGCAATCAGAAGTGGTCGATTATCAGTAATCTCATACGGTTTGACACAATTTTTTTTTTTTTTGGTCTCCAAATTGTCTGACTTTGTTTATTAAATGAACGTATTTTTTAAAAGAAACTATCGGGCGCCTGGCTGGCTCAGTCAGAGGAGCGTACAACTCTTGACCTCAGGGTTGTGAGTTTGAGCCCCACGTTGAGTGTAGAGATTACTTAAAAATAAAATCTTTAAAAAATAAATCAAAAAAATAAAAGAAACTTTATGTCTTTACCATATATGGAAACTAATAAAGCTAACATACACCTATACACAATATAAGTAAAATGTAATTATTAAATTCTGCTCTGAGGTTCTTCCTTCTCAAGGCATTGTCCTGACGCTGTGTTCTCCTCGTTGAAGGTGGAGATTAGCAAGAGTTCGAGAGGTCCTCAGGGCACGTGGGCCCCACTGCTTCCTTTAAGTAGTCAGAAGAGTTCAAAGAAAACAGTGAAGGACGGCGTCCATCGGTGATCAATGAGCCTTGGCAGTGCCTTGGCTCCCGGAATATGTCTCATGAGGGAACCTCGGATTTGTGGGATGTGATCTGAAAGGCTATCCTGAAACTGCCTTGCCCCAGTGAGCCCAAGCCTATAACTGCCGAGCTCTGGCCCAGGCCCAAGGTGGAGGGCCCTTCTCCCTGCAGCTTCAAGAGCTGGAAGGAAGTTGAAGGCCATGTAGTACCATCTCTTCATTTTCCAGGTGCAGAAACCAAGACCCAGAGGAAGAAGGACTTGGCCACAGTCACCCAGCAAATCAGGGCAGGGGCCCCCTCAACCTAGGTCTCTGAACCCCAGCCCAGCCTCCCTTCTACTCTACCCTACTGCCACCTTACAAGACCCCCTTACATCTGCACCACCCCTTGCTCCCTGGGGAAAGACCGGGGATGCCAAGGCTTTCTGAGGGCATGACTCCCTGGGCTGCAATCGTTCCTGATGATCCAGAAGTCTTCCTGCCCCCAAGAGAAAAAGGGCCAGGTCTTACTCACTTACACAGAGCCCGGCACTAAAAAATGCTTGCCGGACAAATAATTAGGCATTGATTGAGCACCATTTGAGGTAAATGCCATCAGACCATGTTAAAGAAGAGAAAAGTTGAGGCCCCGGGGAGTTGAATGGCTTGCCCAAGGTCCCACAGCAAGAAAACGGTGCCGTCACGCCTAGAACCCAGTTCGGCCAGACTCCAAACCTGTGGTCCTCCCCCCTGGAAGTGCTGCCTGTCCTCCCAGTGTTCTGGAAGATAAACAGGACAAAAAGGAGTGTGCTTAGCCCATGAGGAGCGGGCACTGGGAGGGGAGGAGTTGTCAACGTCAAGCCTGCAGCTCAGCTCTCGGACTCTCCCTGCAACCTCTTCCCGAGCCCCAGGCCCAGCCAGGCTAGCTACCGCTCATGCCCCCTCCACTCCTTCACCAACAGCTGCAGGGGGCGCCTCCTGGGGACGTGATAAAACTACCCCCTCCTCACTTCTTACCTGGCCTCTCCTGGAGCTCCCTAACTGGTTTCTGGGCTCACACCAGGCCTCTGCACTCCCTACTCCACAAAGCGGCTGCGGTGGAAATTAGGCCAAGTCACCCCGAAATGGGAACTCTGCACTGGCTCCCTCTCCCCCTTAGAAGAACTCTGAGGTCCTGGCCCTCAGGCCTTGCAAGGCGGCTGTGTTCTCTGAGACCTCCCTCTTACCTCATGCCAGCCCCCTCTTTCTAGGCAGGCAGACAGACACTGGGGCCTTCCTGCTGCTCCTTAAAAACACAAAACACACCCCATCCTCAGGACTTGGCATCTGCCAACCTGCCTCTGGAGACGCTCTCTCCCCAGATAGCTGCATGATGGACCCACTTCTTTATCGGCTGATGGGCTGTTTCCACTGGAATCTGAGCTCCAGGGAGGAGGCACCTGCTGGGCCCCCAGCCACCCTCGCAGCCCCTGCCATGCGCTCGGCCTGATCCTGTTCCTTAGTGACAACCCGTGGCCTGAGCCTGGCGCGGGGCTGAGTCTCAGAGCCAGCTGTGCCCTCCTCACCCCACCTGGAGCCCCGCAAACAGGACAAATGACGGGCATGTCTCTTCGGGTGCGCGGCCCGGCCCTGGAGTGTCCACATTGTTCCTGGAAATTAGCAGCGGTCACTGCCCTCAGGGGAAGCACTCTACCCCACGGGCCACCGCACTGGGGGGGAGGAAGGAGAAAAGAGAAACAAGATCCCCAGGCAGGCCAATGCCGGTGCCTTTTCCCTGCCTGAGACACACACTTCATTTAATTTTCATAGTGGAGGGAGATGTGGGGTCTTTTGAGCGTCGATATCCTCGTGGGCCAGTCTAAGTGGCAGACAATAAGTGGAGGAGCCAGCGCAGAGCGGCCGGGCCGCTGTCACTCTCGCCAGATTAACAACTTCATCCGAGCCTTTGTTGATATTGACACTCGGTTGCTAGGTAACATGTTTACCGCCCAGTGAATAGGGACTTGAGGGCCAGGGGGCACAGTCAACAGATTGGCAAATAAGGCGGACGTGCTGTGACTTGATGTGCCTGCCGTGGTGCCCAGGAACAGAGCAGGGACGCCGATCTGCCCCCACTACCACAACTTGGAGAGTGACTCGGGGTCAGCGTGGTCTGGGGCCCAGGTGGGGCAAATCCAGGAGAGTGGTTGTGTTTTCACCCAGGGTTCATCCTCATGGTGCCATCCATGGCCCCAGCCTATTGACAGGAGTGTTCCCATTCAACAGTGCCAGATTACATTCTCCCCGCTGTGCTGTACAGCCCTGAAGAGGCCTGATGAGTGCACCCTTGGGAGCACTCCTTACCCTTGAAAAGAGCCCACTGCTGGGAGAGCCCGGAGACCCTTGCGTCTGTAACCTGAGACTATAACGCTGGCCTGCCTACACCATCCGGGTGTTCCAGGGAAGGGGAAGGACTGCCCTCTGGGAAGCAACAGCTGTGTGCCAGGCACTGTGCTAGGCAGAGCCAGGCGCTCCCTTTCGACTTCACACCCACCCCCACAAGGGGCTCCTTTTGCATGGAGATGGGGGCTGTGTCTGTGTTAAGCGACTGGCCTCAGGGTCCTCAGTGAGGATTCAATGTTCATGCACACAGAGTAACTTTGGAATCCCCCCTTTCCACCGCACTGCTAAAGGAACACAGGGGTCAGGGCCTGCCGCTCAGATCCCTATCAGGGAGTCGATCCCCCAGCATCACTTTGAGCTACCTCTGGTCCCAAAAGCTCTGCAGTGAAAGCTCCATCTGGCGAGCAGCCAGCAAAGCCACCATGGGGGCAGGGCTAAGCCGCAGGCATGGTACTAAGCCAGGTGGGGAAGCAAAGCTACTCAAGAAAATGGTGGATACAGACCCAACAAAGGGAGGTGAGAACAATCTCAGAGACAGAGACTCTGGATATGGCCATGACGGCGCTGACACGGAGTGTGACCTTCCAGGCCACAAGGTGACCAGTATGGAGCCTGGCAGCTGAGGTTTCTCACTGTCCTTGAATGAGAAGAATCTGGACACATCTGCATAGACTCAGCAACTCTCCACTGCATGTGGCCGGAGCTGTATAGTTCAACTGCAGTGTCTCTCTCCATATTGGGGCGAGAGCTGTGAAGGAGAGGGACCTGGTCCCCAAGTTCATGGAGCCTTCAGTTCAGCAGAGGAGATGGGAGTTAGACACGTGATCACACAGCGCATATCTAATTACACTTGTGCTAAATGCCGTGAATTTGTGGACCATACAGTGTGCCTGTCAACAGGGGACCTCACCCAATGGTCACAGTTGTCCCCCCACGGAAGCCACAATGAAGCTGAGTTGTGAAGGTGGAGCAGGAGATGTGCAGGCGATGGGGGATCAGGTGGTAATGTCCCAAAGGTGGGGAAGAGATCAGAACATGGGGAAAATCTCAGTTTGAGTGAGCTAAGATTGAGGGGGCACTTGGGTGGGAAATGGGGAGGAAGGCGGGGGCTAGCGTCCTCAGGCCTTGGCAGCTTGGGTTTCAGTCCAGTAATGAGGTGGCAGTGGGGACCCGTTGAAGGACATTAGCAGGGGAGTGACATCATCAGGTTCCAGGCTTTACGGACACTGAACTAATGATCCATTTCATTTTTTTTTAAAGATTTTATTTATTTATTTGAGAGAGTGAGCATGAACAGGGCGGAGAGGCAGAGTGGAGAGGCAGAGGGAAAGGGGAGAGGCAGAGGGAGAGAGAGAGGTAGATGGAGAGGGAGAAGCAGGCTTCCCGCTGAGCAGGGAGCCCGACATGGGGCTCGATCCCAGAACCCGGAATCAGGACCTGAGTTGAAGGCAGACACTTCACCAAATGAGCCACCCAGGCCTCCCTAATGACCCATCTCAGCCAGGATGCCAGTACAAGGATGGGCCAACCAGATGGGAATCCCCCTTCCACATGCCTATTCTGGGGAGCTCCTTCAGGACAGAGAACCCCTACCCTAGCTTAGGTCTCTGTTTATTCCTAGTATCGGACTCAGAACCTGGAACAGAGGAGGGGTTCAATCCATGCTTGTTGAGTTGAAGGGAAGCGTCCAGGGCCCCCCTTGCCCTTTAAATGCACCGTGTGGCTATAAGGTAGCTGATGATATTTCTCCCCCTTTTCTCCTGGCTACTGAGCCACGCTCCTGGCCACCGTCACACCTGCTAGCTACCCTACCGTGGACCCTGCCATGATGCTTCTCACTTCCACACTCATTGAGCTAAAACGCCCTGATCTTCCAACACTTTGAGGATGAAGTGTTCTGTGTAGCTGACATTCATGCACCATGGATCATTTGCACTCTGAGGCCAAGGGGTTTTCTTGTATCTCTTTGCATCAAATACTTTCTAGAATATACAATTTCCTGACCTACAGGTAATTGCATTGGATCTATTAACCCATGTGTCATTTTGTTTTGTTTTATTTTATTTTAGAAGACTTTATTTTATCTGAGAGAGCATGAGCACGAATGGGGCAGAAGGTGCAGAGAGAGAAGCAGACTCCCCACTGAGCAGGGAGCCCGATGCGGGGCTCGATCCAGGATCCTGGGATCATGACCTGAGCTGAAGGCAGACTCTTAGCTGACTGAGCCCCCCAGGCGCAGCCCCCCACCATGCATCATTTTAATATGAGTTCTGGAACCAAATAAGACTTCATTGCTGAGAGTCAGGACGGCTGTTTGCTCCTGAACTGAATAAACTCCTTATAGTTGCAGGGTTCCTGTTCCAACTCAGCAAAAATATAGCCCATATGCCACCCCTCAATTGCTCACCCGGGCAGGCACTGCCCATCATCTTTCCTGCTGTGCCTGGGGTCAGCTTCACCCTCTAGGCAGCCACGGCTCATGGGAGGGTACTGAGGTCGGGGATTAACTCATTCGTCATTCCAGTTACCATTTCTGAGGCTCTGGTTGGCAGGAGTCTCCCTCTTTCCAAAATTATTTTCCCCTCCCCACTCTCCTCTGCTATAGTTTGGTCTTAACACTCCTGTTATCTCTTTTCTACTCTCCTCCACACCTCCTTCTTCCTCCAGTCCCCTTTCTTGACACGCTCCTCAGTCTTGGCTTCTAGAACCACTGGCAACCCTGGACCCAAGGTGAATCTCCCTGTGTCTCCTCCCTTAACCATCCAGGTTCAGAGCTTTGGGCTGGCTTGGGGCTTCTTATGGGATCTAGCCTGGGGGCTAGATCAGAGGCTCCTTTTTCCCGGTCTGTCCTTTTGGTAATTCCTTCAATTAGAAACTTTTCTGGTTCTTTCACATGTATTGATTCTGTCTCCTTAATTGGTCTATAATCTCTCTGGGGAGAGGAAGGAAAAGAGAAAGGAATTTGCCACTATTGAGTGTGTATTTCCTATCTCATTTGTTTCTCCAAGCAACTTTTCCAGAAGCAGCTATTGTATGGATGAGAAACCGTGGGTTGAGAGAGGTTAAGGGACATACTGAGGGTGATTTAACTTGTGTACCGTTGCTGGGAGAGATTTGCAGCCAGTCCCAGCCCACACGTGCCTGTGCCTGCCGCTACCATCTTTCTGGCCCCCCGCTGCTGCTCATTGGGCTTCCCAGACACCACCCACCGTTCCCTCAAGGCAGAGAGGCTCACCTCCCATGGCTGCCATGGGAGCCTTATGGATTTTCCCAAAGCAGAGGTTTTCAATTTTGATGAAATCCAATTTATCAGGTTTTTTTTTTCTTTTATGGATTGTGCTTTTCTGATATATCTTAAGAAATCTCTGTTTAACACAAGGTCATAAAGATTTTCTCTAAGGCTTTCTTCTAGAAGTTTTATGGGTTTAAGTTTTATGTTAAGGTCTGTTATATATTTTGAGTTAATTTTTATAGAAGATGAATAAGGGTCCAGGTTTGTGTCTTTGAATATGGAGGTCCAACTGTCCCAACACCATGTGTTGAAAAGGTTAAATTGCCTAAATCTTTGTCAAAAATCAATGACCATATCTCTGTGTTACTATTTCTGAGCTATCTGTTCTCTTCCATTGATCTGTGTCTTTTTGTCAATAACACATTGTCTTGATTATTGTAGCTTTATAGCAATTCTTGAAATCCTTAACTTCGCTCTTTTTCAAATCTGTTTTGGCTCTTCCAGTCCCTTGCTTCTCCATAAAAATTTTAAAGCCAGTTTGTCAAAAAAATAGAAATTAAAAAATCTTACAAGCGCTTTGATGGGAATCGTGTTGAATGTACAAGTTAGTTGGAAGAGAATTGGTATCTTAAAGCCTTCGGGATTTTATTTAACATTTCATTTCTGGCTCTTGCCCCAAGCCACAGGCCTTAGAAGGCTTAGGTAAAAAAAAAAAAATTACAAAAAAAAGTAATTAGAGCGATAGTGGGGGAAGACAGAAAGAAGGGTTAACCTTCACAAGTCCATTGTGTATGTCGGTGAGATACAGAGAGAGAATTCGTGTTAACATCGGACAACGGTGTCGGAATCCCATCAGCAAGCCCCCTTTGGGGTAAGCTCTGAAGACTCTGGTTAAAATGCCAGTGCCAACGGGAAAGGGCCACCTAGAAAATTCCTTATTGGCCCTTGGCAACTCAGCTCACTCCATGCCTCTAAGCAGCCCCCTTGGGAAGGCTTGGAGGAGAGTGGGTGCTGTGGGGACAGGAGCATGAGTTTTAATTTAGGTCCTGCCTCTCCCAGGCGTGAGCCCCGAGAAACCACTTAATATCTCTGCACCCCAGTTTCTCTGCCATAAACTGAGCTGGAGGGTTGTTGCAGGAATGTATAGCTACGTACGTAATGTAAGGTAAGGCGCAATGAGCAGAAGGTACTGTTATGATGATGAGCCGGGGGCTCAGACAACTAAACAGAAATGTGTGGGTGGACCATCACAGGCTGGCCCTGCAGTGCTAGGGTGTGGGAGTGGGGTGCAGCCGCAGGGCAGCGTGAGGGCCCTCATGAGTCACAGGCTCCTTGAACAAAGATTATAAGTGAAGGACTGAGAGGAGGGGAAGGGAAATGCGTAGGGGGCTAACGGGATCAGGGTGCTGGCTTTGACCTCTCAGTCTTCGTTCAGCTCACATCTACTGAGCACCTATTCCGCGCCGAGCCCCGGGCCTATCCTGTGGCCCCAATATGACAGAAAAGCAGGTCCTGCCCTGCACGGCCCCCACCATCCAGGTGGGCAGCAGTCTGACGGAGATGGGTCTGCATGCTGCAAGACCAAAGTGCCTTTGGGGGACAGCTTGGAGCAGGTGTAATGCAGAGGAGATGTTAGGCTGAAGGGCCATCAGTTCGCCCAAAAGACAAGCAGAGGAGGCCCCCCAGGTGGCAGGGATGGCACCAGTGGTCAAGGGCCGGACCCTGGGTGGGGCATGGCTAGAGGAAAGCAATAGAGGAGGCTGCAGAGAAGGGGGCCAGGGGGCCAGCTGAAGTGCTCAGCCACCCAGATGACGGGAGGTCATGGAAGGGGCGGACACAGGGATTGGCGGGGTTAGATGCCTGGGTGGAGAGCTCTATTGTGGCCACCGTGGCAGGAGGGAGAGGCTGGAGTGAACAGCCCAGGGGAGAAACAGAAGGACCTGGAGGATGGATGTCCTGGCTCCCAGCCCGGCCAAGCCACTACCAAGCTGTGCTTCCTGACCTCAGTTTCCCCACCTGCAAAAGGTCATCCTAAGGGCCTTGCTGCTCTGGGAAGCCCCCATAGCTTTGCCCCCCAGTCAGGCCTGTGGCAGCCTGAGGAGGCAATGCTGGGATGAGGTTCTCAGAGGGTTTCAGAAGGAAGGGTTCCTTCATGTCCCTGCCAGCCCCTGGTATGGCTGGCATGGCTAAAGGCGAGGTGCTGTAGAATCCGGGCTTCTGTGAGCTGCCCCATTAATATTCCCTCCAGAAAGCCCTGCCAGACAGGGAGGAGGCAGGGGGCAGATGGGGCACTGAGAGGCCAAGTAATCTGCTTCAGGTCACCCAGCAAAGCAGCAGCAAGCTGGACCAGGCCCCAAGCCTCCAGATGTCCAGTCTGATGCCCTGCCCACTGGACCATGAGGCCTTTAATGAGGCCACCTCCGCAGGGACTGTGGGCTGGCCCACCGCCCAGGGCCGGTGACTTGCCAGGCATCCCAATCAGCCATTCCAAGAGGCTCTGCCCTCAGCAGCCAGGCACACAGAGGCTGGGAGTGAGCGTGTCAGCTGAGACTGGTGGTTCTGCGAGGTGGCCCCCTGGTCCGAGCATGCCTAGCCTTTCTGGCCAGGATCCTTGAAGAAGAAAGCGCTGTGTTCAGAAAGGGGCCAGGCATATCTCAGGGGCCGGGGTGGCCTCTGCAGGCAGCGTCCCCCGCAGGCTTCCCTCCTGAGCTAGGCCTCAGCACCTGGCCCAGCCCCCCAGCCCTCCTGGGCTGTCGAATCCACAGGCAGTGTCAAAAGCAACAGTGGCCTGCACAGCCCGCCTCTCTTCTCCATCCTGGAGCCCGGAGCCAGAGGCTCCATAGAAATCCCTCGGCCCAGCTCTCTATCTACAGAGAAGGGCACAGAGGTTCAGAGAGGGGCAGGACTGGGTGTGGGTCACCCAAGAAGATGGTGAGAGAGGCAAGATTCCAATGGGGTCTCCTGACTCCCCGGCCAGCCCCCTGCCCCGCCTTGTTAGGTCTGAGTTTTGTCCCCAACCCAGTGACTCTTGGAAAAGCCACCCTCTGCTGAGCCGTAACTAGAACCCATAAAGACCAGGCCAAGCTCCTGGGGCCTGGCTCCCTGTTTCCCTCTGGGCCTTGCTCTCCTAGTGGGAGAAGACCTGCCCGAGGTTCCTGAGGAGAAGCCTGTGGCAAAAGCCCACAGACAGGGCAGACCAGAGCAGGCAGAGTGGCCTTGACCCTCACCCTGGGGCCACTGGCTGGGCTTTGGCGGGAGGACAGAGAAGGCTGCCCGGCTGCTGAGGGGGCAGGGGGCCGGGCCAACCACACCGTCAGGGGCCTGGGCCTGAGTCTCAGCCCCGTGGCCTCTTCAGCCCTTGGAGTTTTGGGTTGCCATTTGCATTTGGGAATAGAGGGTGACACATGACAGGAGCACCCTGGGGATTCCTCCCTCTGGAGCTGAGTCCCCTGGGGTGCCAGGCCAGCCACGAGCATGGCTGGCAGCATGGTGGGGCCGTGCCTCTCTCCACCTGCCACCCACCCCTGTGTAGCTGGCAGTCAGGCTCGGCCTGGGCCAAGGGGTGCCATTTTTTTCCCAGGGCTTAACCTCCCCCTCCCCTCCCCTTTCCTCTCTTTAGTTTCCACACCCTCCCTCCAACACACACACCTCAAAGAGACTCAATTCATTTCATCCCCTCCCCCACCTTATCTGAAGCCCTTCCAAGAACCTTCCCCGCTGCCCCGCACTTCCCCCTGTCCCAGCCTTTTTGGGGGGCGGATGGGGGTGGGTCACTGAAAGAAGGGGCTGGGGAGAGGTAAAGGAGAAAAGCACATGCCCAACAACAACAAAACCCCCCAACACCCCACATTATGCTCCATAAAGCGGGAAATACACAACAAGCCGGCATCTGTGTGGAATAATAAAAGCGGGTGTGGACGTGTCGTTCTCACAGGGCATTTGGCTGAGCCCGGGCAACGCGAAAGCATGCATAGTTAACGCTCCTGACTGTGTGAAACCCTTTGTCGCCGGCACCGGCTCCGCGAGGGACCCAGGGCCCGCGGCTTGGCAAGGGCCCGAGACATTTCTTGGAATGGTTTCTTGTTCATCACTGACACTCGTAATGAGAAATTTATACACCATCCTAAGCGGATAAATTAATTTCAAACACTTTAGACTGTGGAAGACAATGGTTCCTGGCAGGACCCTTTATCACCCGTTTTATTAAAAAAAAAAAAAAAAAGAAAAGAAAGAAAGAAAGGAAGAAAGGAAGAAAGAAAGAAAGGAAGGAAGAAAGGAGAGAACAAAACCCAGCCCTCGAGCCGGTCCAAACACAACCTGTGTGCCTGGCTCTGGCGTTTGCCGTCGCAGGCTGGGGGGGACCCCGCATGGCCCCATGTGGGTCAGGGGCCCGTGGGTCACTTTTTAAACTTCATTAAAGTGTGTGCAGCTCCTCAGGGGCTCTCCCCTGGCCCCCGGGGGGGGGGGCACAACTTCCGCTCACCCCTGGCTCCATTTGAGGTTGGCATTGTGGTCCAGAAGTGGGGTTTCTCAGGCTGCGTTTGTGAAAGGTAATTAAATTGTGATAATGTTTCCATTCAGACCCCGGCTCGGGTGAAGGCTGGAGACTCGTCAGACAGACATGTTCTCGGCGTCCACTGAACACCCAGGGCAGCCTGGCGAGAGGCCCTGCCAGGGGCCACGGGGTGTCCCGAGCCTTCCCAACCCGCTGGGGACGGCCTGCTCCGGGCCCCAGGCACCGAAGAGCCGGTGGCAGGAGCCGGTGGCAGGAGCCGGTGGCAGGAGCAGGCCGTGCCCTTGAGGTCCCTGTCATCCCCTCAGGATGGCACTGTGTTTTCAGCTGGGGTTGTGGCAGTCGGTTCCTGCGGGTGCAGAGGGGAACAGGTGGGGTGCTGGGCTCCCTGCAGCCCCAGGCCCTCAGCTGCCCCCCTGGAATTCCGGGGCAGAAAGGCCATTCTTTCTCGGCCATTCCTTTTTTGGCACTTTGGAATAGTGTCCAAGAGCTCCTCCGAGGGGCAGCCCCCCTCTCGGCTGCAAATCTCTTCTCTTGGCAGCTCCGGACTACGCTGACCCTGGATCAGAGCTCCCTTTTCCCTTCTCGCCATTGTCCCAACGCCACCCACCTTTCACGTCAGGGGCCGCAGCCCACCCAGCCCCGCCTCTGCAGGCTGCCCTGCCCTCTGGCTCCTGGGAACCCTGGTGACTCCCCCACACACTCACAGGTCCCACCTCCTGGGCAGCAGCCCCACGCTTTTCCAGGTTGGAGCACATATGGAAAGTTAGCCGTTCGTGGGCACTTTGGAGACACTAAGGACACCAGGGGCAAAAAAGAAAGAAAGAAAGAAAGAAAGAAAGAAAGAAAGAAAGAAAGAAAGAAAGAAAGAAAGAAAGAAAAAGAGAAAAGAAAAAGCTAAAAAAATAAATTATGCTTTTTTCTCTATTTTATAAAAGCATGCTAGGAAAATAAAATGTATAAGGGAGCATACTATAAATAAATAACCAATTTAAATAAGCTTCCAAAAGCCTTCCTTCAAAAATTAATTAAATGAGAAACAGCTGCTTCCATAACAAAACTTGTTTTTGTGTCAGATTTAATGCTTAATGTGTCTGCATGCGATGCTGGAGCAAGAGGTTTTTTTTTTAATTTTTTATTTTTGAAAATAATTATAGACTCACTAAAAAAATTGCAGACATCGTAGGGAGAGGTCCTGTCTCCCCGTGGCCCAGCTTCGCACATTGGTGAGGGCTTCTGTGACATTGCCCAAATGCAGGACACGCACCAGCAGTCTTCAACGACAACGTCATCATAGCCGCCTTTGATGAGAAGCGCTATCCACACAAATAGCTGATGAAAATGTAAAACTGTCTTATAACAGTTGAAACTATATTTTAAGACCCTAAAAACTGTTCATTGTCTTCCATTGACAAATGCGAGGTTGAAATGTCTTATGATGACCCACGTGGGTTTCATACCCCATTGCATCTTTTCATGGGAAGTGTTCTTCAAGAATGCTGAAGCAGCTGTGGGTTTGCGGTTGGCTCAGGCGCCTGCAGCTGGTGACCGAAGGCCCCTCGACCAGTGACGAGATGCGTGGAGACCCAGAGCTGCAGCCCCACTGGGCTTCTGGGAGCACCAGCTCTGGCGGCCATTGGCCGCCATCTTGCCGCCTCTTCCGCATTCTCCTCTGGCCACACCTGGTGGGGAGGCCCCTAGCCTGGAGCAGCAGGAGCACAGGCCCCTCTGGCCATGTCTTCTGTAGCTGCGAGGCAAGTGCCCATTGCTTCTTGATGGCCTCACGTTGTCAGCACGGCCTTCGGGAAACCCTGTCTTTGTCCCATCCTTTTCCCCCTTGTTTGGGGGTGGCCGCTATTCCCACACAGATCACACTTCCGGCATGTTGGCTTTCCTGGTGGACGTCTGCCACAGAAGGGTAGCTTCCCGAGGGCTGGGCTGGGTCTGATTCTTCCCGGTGCTCCCGGCACCCTGCCCAGAGCCTGGCACCCAGCGGGTGCTCCGTGTCAATGGAACGCAGAAGCCTCTCCCTCGCGGGCTGTCTGTGATCTTGCGTTCTCTACCTGAACGTTCCCCATGACAGAGCACTCCCCGCTTCACAAACCAGCCCATTTCCGCGTGTGCCAGATTGTTTGAGCATTCTTCCTGTAAAGTACTGAAATAGCTCTCCTTCTGCCCTCTGGAGTTATTCCCGTATAGGCTTCCCCACAGCAGATGTCCTGACCCCCAACTGCTCTCAACTGATGTTCCAGCACAGCAGCAGGGCCCTTCTCGAAGCTGCTCCGGGCAGACACGCCCCGGCAGTCATGAGCTGCCACGGCCGAGCTTCCCGCAGTGGGACACCGTCTCCTGCAGGCTTCCCTCCTCCAATGCAGACTCTGTGCCCATTCCCTGCCGGCACTTCTCTAGGCCATGCCTGTGACAAGGCCGCAGAGCCCCTGCTCCAGGAGCCTCTGTGGAGGACGGGCAAGTGGAAAGGAGGAAGCACATGGATAAGCAGGAGCCTGGCCTAGCCACCCTGTCACCATTCAGTCGGCTCACTCCAAGAGTGCGGTTGTCCTCCTAATTCCTGTGTCCTTTTCCTTGAGCTGCCTCTGCTGAGCCAGCTCCCCTCCTCTCTGCTTCCCCTCCTCCCTAGCTCCCCCTTCTCCTTGACTCTCAGTCTTCCCTGGTTCATCCTTCTTCTTGACTCCCCCTCCTCCCCTGGCTCCCCCTCCTGGCTCTTCTTCCTCCACAGCTCCCCTTCTTCCTTGGCTTTCCTTTCCCTTCCTTCCCTTCCACTCTGGCTCCCCCTCCTCCCCAAACCCCCCCCTTTATCTGCCACTTCCTGCCTCTCTGCTCTTCAGCTCTCATCCTTCCCTGTGTCCCCCTCCTGACTCTCTGACCTCCCTGACTTGACCTTCTCCCCGCTCGCCACCTCCCTACTCGCCCCCTCCCTGGATCCCCATCTCCCCAGCTCGCCTCCTTCCCAACTCTTTAGATTGTTCTTCTGAATCCAAGGGCAGGTCTCACATTTCTTATTGGGAAGTTCCATCTTGGTGTGTTCAATTACTTGTGCTAATGGCCCAAGCAAACCCCTGAGTGTGTGAGCTGGGGCCTCCGTGTGTCCTCTAGGTCCCCACTCAGTGTGGAGGAAATCCACAGCCCACAGAAGGCCCTCAGAAGGCCAGGGTAGCCTCTGGGTTGTCCCCAGCTGGGCACTCAGCAGACCTGGGTAGGGTCCTGAGCTTTTGAATGCAAGTAGAGAAAGTAGAGAAAGTTCAGGAAGATGTGGCAGCACCAAGGAGTGGGGTTGGCTGAAGGTGGGTGCTCAGAGGACTATCAAGTCACAAATTGTGTGCCTCGGTCTCCAGGGCTGCCCCAGGAGGGCCAGACTCCACGGAGAATGCCCCTGATTACTTTCTCCTGAATAAACCTCTGCCTGGACTTCTCACAGTAAAGAGGAGTCCAAACTCCTTGCTATGACCTACAAAGCCTGCAACCCCCTGGCCCTGCCGGTCCCTCTGACCCCTGGCTCAGTCAGGTTCAGCCACTCTGGGCATCTTTCTGTTTCTCAGCCTTCGCACGGGTCAGGGCTCCTCCCTCAGGCTCAGATGTCACCCCCACATTGTGGTCTTCTCTGACTACCTTACTTGGCATCATGGTGCTGTGCCCTGACCCCCTCCAGCCTTTCCTCACCCTGTGCTCGTCAGATGCTGAGCAGGGCACTGTGCAGGCTCTGAAGGTACATGGTCCCCTCTTAGCAAGAGCCCTGTGACTTTGGGCACTCAAGCTCTCTGTGCCTCAGTGTCCCTTATCTGTATAGTAGAAGTAATGATAGCACCTATCTCATGGGATTGTTGAATTTAGAACAATATCTGACACTCAATAAATTTTTTTAAGACTTTATTTATTTATTGGACGGAGAGAGAGGCAGCAAGAGAGGGAACACACCAGGGGGAGTGGAAGAGGAAGAAGCAGGCTTCCCGCTGAGCAGCGAGCCTGATATGGGGCTCAATCCCAGGGTCCTGGGATCATGACCTGAGCTGAAGGCAGACGCTTAACGACTGAGCCACCCAGGCACCCCTCAATAAATGTTTTGGCTATGTTACCCCTTTTTCTAAAATTACCTAATTCACATTCCTGTGTGTGGGGGAGTGTTATTTATTTTTTTATTGTTCACCTCCCCTAGCGCCCTCCTCTCCCTGGACTGTAAGGGCAGGATTCTGGACACTCCTGTTTCCCCTGTATCAGCAGGACCTAGAATGCGCCCAAGAGGTATTGGGTGCTTTCTGAATATTGGCTGGATGAAAGAATGAACGGAATCTGGAAGGACCCCTTTCTTGCCTTCTTCTCCAAGTTTTTGGGAATTTCATGTGCAGGCAACAACTCCAGGACAAGCTCTGTTGGACCTCCGTTCAAATTCAGGCCCCACTACATTCTGGCCGTGTGGCCTTGGGTGAGTCAGTACCCTTGTCTAAATCCCAGCTTCCTCAAGCGTGACACGAGAATAATAAAACGGTCCCAGCCTCGGGCAGTGGTTGTGAGGATTAGGCTAAAGTATGTCTCTAGAAGTCCTCATAATTTTTGTCTTCTCCTGAGTAGGTTTTTCCGTCACCTGAATTTGATGAGCAGATCTCCTCGTTCTTTATTGAATGCATTGATAATACGGTTCCAGGCAGGAGCAGATCACACTAACAGATCTCTGTGTCGCTCTGCCAGAGACGTCCACTGGGCTGATCTGAGGCCAGTGGTCATTACCCTTTGAATACAACTATTTAACCAGTTGAAAGTCCAATGACCTGTTCCAACATCGCCGCGGCCCTTCCGGACCCGCTCCGCTCCACGAGCCCAGCCCAGCGGAGCCCGTGAACAATCCAGGTGGATACCGTCACTGATTCCAGAGCCTCTGACACGAGAGACTCTTGCAAATACTTGTTTAAAATAAACCTCCTTTCTGTTGGCCACTTCCTCTGACCTCTGAAGCTCTTCTGTCCATGAGACAGAAAGAGATGAATTGGACAGTATCTTTCTTCTCTCAGCAGAAGCACATTCCTTCCAGACTGTTTCCAAACCCTTCTCCATGTCTCAGAAGAGAATGTGGCTGGCTTATCGAGGAAGGAGAAGGAAAGTAATGCAGTTGACCCTTGAACAACGCAGGCTTGAAATGCCCGGGTCCACTTATATGTAGATTACTTTTTCATGAATACGGTGCAGTACAGTAAACGTATTTTCTCTTTTTTATGATTTTCTTTTTTTAAAAAATATCTTATTTATTTATTTGACAGAGATAGAGACAACCACTGAGAGAGGGAACACAAGCAGGGGGAGTGGGAGAGGAAGAAGCAGGCTCATAGCGGAAGAGCCTGATGTGGCTCGATCCCATAATGCCGGGATCACGCCCTGAGCCGAAGGCAGATGCTTAACCGCTGTGCCACCCAGGCGCCCCTGATTTTCTTTTTTTTAAAGATTTTATTTATTTATTATTGGAGAGAGAGCATACAGGGGAAGGAGCAGAGGGAGAGGGACAAGCAGACCCTGCCCCGAATACGGAGTCCGACACGGGGCTCGATCCCACCACCCTGGGATCATAACCTGAGCTGAAATGAAGAGTCGGATGCTTTACCCACTGAGCCACCCAGGTGCACCCCCACCTTACGATTTTCTTCACAACGTTTTCTCTTCTCTAGCTTACTTTATTGCAGGAATACAGTATACAATATATAGAACTTACAAAATAGGTGTTAATAGGTTTTTTATGTTATTGGTAAGGCTTCTGGTCAACAGCAGGCTATTAGTAGTTCAGTTGTGGGGGCAGTTAAGGGTTATATGCAGATTTTCAGCTGTGCGGGCTGTTGGCACCCTGAACCCCCATGTTGTTCAAGTGTCAGCTGTATTGTATCTGGCCTTCTAGGAAAATCTCATACGTTATCTGATGCAACTCTCAACATGAGCTGCTAGGGTTATTATCCCCATTTCACAGATAAGGAAAGCAAGGCTTAAGGACTTACCCGAGGTCTCAAGGTCACACAAACCAGTAGAGATTCTTTTTTTTTTTTTTAAGATTTTATTTATTTATTTCGAGAGAGAGAGAGATAGCAAGAGCACCAGCGGGAGGAGAGGGAGAGGCAGGCTTCCTGCTGAGCACAGAGCCCGATGTGGGACTCGATCCCAGGACCCTGGGATCATGAACTGAGCCGAAGGCAGACACTTAACTGACTGAGCCACCCAAGTGCCCCACCAGTAGAGATTCTAGTTCCAAACCCCGCTCTTTTCCCCAACACCACACTGCCTCCCGCCAGCTGTACTTGCTAAAAATGCACTTGCTTCCCATTTGGGGGATGACGAATTTGGTCATGTATCCCGCCTCCAGCTCTCCATGATTTCTCCAAAATTCCTGAAGGAGGGTCTGAGTTCACATCTGCAAATTCCCCTGGTATCCTGGGAGGTCATTTGTCTGGGCCGAGAAGCTTTAGCTCCATCGGAGGCCACCAGTGCTCCCTGACCATCCCCTCTCCTGTCTCATGGATATGCTTCCCTCTCTGTGATGTGGGCCAGCCCCCCGGTGGGATGGCCCTTCTCCTGGCTGCCACAGGGAGCCTCAGCCCTCTCTTTTCCAGTCCCCACCATATGAAAATTATTAAGCCTTCCACATGCTCTTACTCATAGCTGTGATGCCCAGTAAATGAGAAAGGCCTCCTTTCAAATAAATAATGACCACCGTTGACAATGGAAGTATAAACATGACCTTAATACATGAATCGCTAATCATCGTCCCTGTTAATAGACACTCCGTCTTTGCTGTGCACACATGTGCTTCAAGACTAATGCTCACAAGAGAACAATGAACAGCATTAGCCTGGAGGGGCCAGCTAGCGCTCTGGGTCAACTACAATGCAAATCAAAGGAGGGGGCCTGCATTCCCTTAGCCCCCCCCCTCCCCGCCCACCCCGCACTACAGGGTAGCTGAGTTAACTTCTTGGATAGCTCAGGAAAGCTGCAGTTGGGAAATCTGGATTGCACTCACACCCTGGGAGAGCGCTTCCTCGGTTTAGTTCAGAATATCTGGGTCCTCAGGAGACCAACACACACGAACCCTCACGCATGCGCACTCACCTGCATGAGGCCTGTTTGGATTTTTCAAGGGACCCCATGCAGTTGATGAGAGAGCAGCAAGCCACTTGTGCACAAGCAAGGCTCTGGGTGCCCCCTGTTTTCACACACCATGTGCCTTATAGACAGATTATGCAGACTTCCCCCGGTAATTTTTAAGTTTTGGCTGCAAGTAACAGACCAAAATAACAGTGCTTAAGGGAAATAAAATCTGATTTCTCTGCTGTAAGAGAGTCCAGAGGGAAGCTGTGTGGGCTGCCTTGGTGGCTGTCTCCATGAAGCCCTCAGGGGCCCAGACTCCTTCTAGCTTGCTGCTTTGCACGGCGTGGCCTCCATTTCTAAGGACCTCACGCCCAAATAGCTGTTCCAGTCATTCCCACATTCCAGCCTTCTGGAAAAAGGAAGGTATGGAGAAGGGGTTAAGTGTATATACCTGTCTCTTAAGATAAATTCCCAGAAGCTGCCACACAGCACTTCCGTCAGCCAGAAGTTAATTATGCGTCACATTTTGCTGCAAGGGATGCTGGGATAGGAAGTCTTTGATCCAGGTGACCCACTGCAATGGGAGGAGGGGGAATGGGTATGTTTGGACAATAAGGACCTTGTCCTGTGGAATAGGTCTCTTCAATGGCCTGGTGGAAGGCAGCATGCCCCAAGACCCATAACTGGTATTTATTTCTCTTATAGCCAGAAGGGATGTCAAAAATGGGCCAGCTCAACCCTCTTCCTCCTGTTTCTCAGGTGTTGAAATGAAGCCGGTGAAGGGGAAATGAGCCTCACAGGTGGCCAGGGGATGGAAACGCTGAGTGGCCCCTCGATCCCCATGCGCTCAGCTCCAGCCCCTCCTGCAAGTTCAAGTGCTGTTGCATCCTGGCCCCCCGCAGCAGCCTGTTTGTGACAGAGAATGGAGGTGAGCAGAAGAAGGTAAAGTGGTGGTGAAGAATGGGAGAAGAAATCCCTGAGAACCTGCTAGAGGTCAGACATTAGACTGGACATTTGAAAGCCATTATCTTATTTTAATGCTCCGACATCCCCCAGTCGGTGGCCATGCCTGGGTGGCTCAGTCGGTGAAACGTCAGACTCTTAATCTCAGTTCAGGTCGTGATCTTGGGGTCATGAGTTCAAGTCCCACATTGAGCTCCACGTTGGCCTACTTAAAAAAAAAAGTTAAAACTCCAACTCTATAAGCCCTATTACTTTACAGATGGGGAAACTGAGCCTTGGGAAGGCTACAACCTTCGTCCGAGGTTAAAGTATTAAGTAGCAGAACTGAGGGAAGGGTGCCCCTGGGTCTGTTTCATCTTTCTGCTGCACCTGGAGGCCACTACGTCACCCCAAAGCCGTCTTGGCTCCTGAGTCCGAGTGGCCCCCAGGCTGCTCCTTGCCTGCATGCAGGAAAGAGTAGTGGTGTCTAGTGTCAGTCACGTACCTTCCAGGCCCAACGCTTTTCTCTAAGTCCCTCCTGCGCCACCTGACACATAGCCATGCTGCCTACTGTCCTTGTTCCCGGCCAGGCAGGAATGTGTTCAAATCCCACCTCCCCCTCCATTCAGTCAACAGACATTTACAGAGCTCAGAAATGTTCCAGGCACTTGGGACATGCAACCCCTCATTTATAAATTGGGCACAGCTACCTTGCAGGACTGTGGGGAAGAGGCCGTGTCAGGTAAGTGGAGCTCTCCCCTTGAAATGTTGGACCCTCTCCTCCTGCATCTGCCTAGGCCCATCTCTGCTGTTGGCCTTTGGGGCCTTGTTGCCCTTCCCTGTCTCTGGAGTGGAGGGGTCTGCTGCACCCTAGAGACAGACCCAGGAATGCCCTCAAAAACTTGCCCCCCATCCCGTTTCCTCCCTGCGTCCCTAGCACCCTACACTAGCCATTCTGGAGGGAATCCATCCTGGGAAGCCTTGTGAAGCTTCCAGGCTGTCAGAGGCTGGTTTAGAGGTGTGGGTTGTCCAGAAGAGTCTGCTGATGGCCCAGTGACCCCCCTCAAGGGCCTGACTCCACATTGTTCTCCCTGGTTGCATGGGGAACCTGGTAAAAATGTGCCGTGTAATAACAGCCTTAAAGCCCTGATATCCTATGAATGTTAACCTGAGTGGGCTGGAACAGAAGTGGTCACAGCCACTGCCCCAGGCTGGAGGGGTGGGGGTACAGCAGAAGAGGTCCTGCTGCCCACCAGGACCCTGCTGGGGCTTCTCGTGTGGGCTCAGGGACTCCCAGTGCACTGGAGTCTGCAGCCCTGGGAGGGCCACATATGTCCTCCTCCCCTTCTTGCTTTGCCCACTCCTTTCCCTCTGCTTGGAGTGCTCCTTATGACAGCTTTTGTCCAGATAAGTCCCACTTGTCCTCATGGCTTAGAACAAGTGCCTCTTCCATCGGGGAATCTGTCACCTGCTGCAGATTGGACAGCCTCCGTGGGGCTCTCCCAGCTCCACCAGATGAATGCTCATCTGAGCTGTCATCATCTGGGTCCCTCCCTTCAAGCACCTTGGGAGCAGGGACCAGACCTGGTTAACCCCTGGGGCCTCTAGAAATGTCTGTCAAATGAGTGAATGGAGCTCTTGGGCCTGGGACGAAATGAACCCTTAGCAGATGTTGGCTGGAGGGATGAATGATTGTACCAATGAATGAAGTTTCCAGGAAATGGGAGTGAGAAACATGGGGAGGAGATAAAGACACAAACTTCACCTTCGTTCCGGTCACCCAGGACCATTCCATGGCCCATCACAAATGATAATAGCAATGGATGATTTTATGTTGCTATGTACCAGCACCTCTGGGAGCACTTCGTACGTAACCCATTTAATCCTCCCAACACCACTGTGAGAAAGGGACTTGTCTTAGTCTGCATGGGTTGCTGTAATAAACCATAGACTGGGTTTGTTTTCTCCGTGATCAGGGTGCCCAGCATGGTCAGGTTCCAAAGAGACCTCTCCCCCTGGCTTGTAGACTGCCGCCATCTTGCTGGTGCCCTCTGACCTCTTCTTTGTTTGCACACGGAAGGAGAGGGACAGCAAGCTTTCCTGTGTCTCTTCTTAGAAGGGCACTAATCCCATCATGAGGCCCCACCCTCATGACCTCACCTGAACCTAATTACCTCCCCAGATGTCTCACCTCCAAATACAATCACGTTGAAGGTTAGGGCTTCAATGTATGGATTTTGAGGGGACATAATTCAGTCCACAGCAGCACAACATACCTGTCAGTTTAGGCTGGGTTATGTCATGGCAATAAACAATCGCAACATCTCAGTAGCTTAGAACAAAAAAGGTATTATTTCTTGCATATGCTACATGTCCAATTCAGGTCAATGGGAGCCTCTGCTTTTCATGGTCATTTCATGGTCACCATGGACGTGGTGGTGGTTCAGAGACATTTTTTATTGGCTAAACATTTTTTATTGGCTAAAGAAAATCACAAAGCTACACCTAAATTCAAAGTAGTTGGAAAAAAAAAAGAAAATTAGGTAGGGAAACAAAATTACTTTTGTGAATATTCCAAGTGCGTTTGAAAGAATAGATTATCTAAAAAAAAAAGTAGATAAAGTATGATCTTGTCATGTGTCCCAAAGAAGAACCAGACTATTTGTGAATAGCCCAAATGACCCAAATCATCTTCTTCCCATTTTACGGATAGACAAACTGAGGCAAAGAGAAGTTAAGAAAATGTGCCCAAGGTCACTCAGCTACTATGTGGAAGAGCCAGGATTTGCACCCAGGAAGCCCAGTGGCGGAGTTTACGGCCCTAACTGCTACCCCATAGTGATCACGGTAAGGCAGTCCTCCAATGCTGTCTAATGCTGTCCCGGGGAACGCCCAGAGAGTGGCATTGTCTTGCCCAGAGTAACACAGCGTGTGATTTGTTGTATTGGATTAAACTAGATTGAAGACAAGGCACTGACTTCATAGTCGCGCCGCAGGCAAACATATACACGGATATATGTACACTGATAGCAACTGATATATACAGGGCTTCCGCATCTGGAGTTTTCCCAGACGGTCTCAAACTCAAATGCAATCCCATCTGTTCCGCCCAGTATCCCCATGGTCCTCAGAGACTGTGTCTCACTCCTTGCCACAGAACACTCCATGACTCTGCTCCATGGTCCCCGAGATGCCTTACCTCGGCCTTTTCCCCATCTGTACCACGAATGAACCTCCTGGCGAATCCAAACGGACGTGGAAGGATGGGGCGCTGGTGGCCAGGGCATCTCTCTCTCCTTCGCCTGCCCCGTGCGGCTTGTCGCTACTGCCTGCACACTCCGCTGGGCTTCTGGGTGGCTTCTGCTTATGGACAGGTACCTAGTGGGCAAGGCCATCCCAGCCACTTCGTTCTGGCGTCTCCAGGGGCCCACGTGGTTTCTCGGTGGAGTGAAATTAATTAAAACCCTGCGTGGCATGTGAGTGAAGAACTCCTTGTCAAGAGCCCCTTTCATCCGGGGTTAATGCTCCACAGCGTCTGTGTAGAAGCTGGGCGGGGCTTGTTGCCACTGCTCTGTACATCCGTGCCTGGCCAACCTGGGAGCCCAGTGTGAAATGGATGGACAGACGGATGATGGACAGATGGGTGGACGGTGGAGGTGTAATCCCTACATAGTTACATACCAAGTCTTTTCAGGACCAGGAGCGCATCTGATCCTGTCAGATGAGTAAAAGCTTGTTGAATGAATGAATGAATGAATGAGTAAGGCCATGGACCGGCACAAGGCCTGGGTGACATCATGGAGTGCTCCAAGGCCCTCAGGTTCTTGCCCTGACCCCCAGCAAGTGCGTGAGGCCCCTGACTGAAGGGAATTGGCCGTGCCTGGCATCGCTTACCAAGCCCTGCACGCGAGGCATGGTAGAAGTGCACGGGAGCCTCCGAGAGTGCCGTTTGGACAGCTTAGCTCTTGGCAAGATTAAGCCAGCTCTCCACAGAGGGGCCCGTATTGCAGGCCTGCAGGGAGGGCCCGGCCGGCCGAGTTTGCACCTTTTTACCCGGCATCTGTCCCTGGGATCAGGAGAGCCGGGAGGCTGGATTAGATGGGTCAGCGCCCTGATTGACAGTGACACTTCCTCCCGCGCCCCCGCCTGCCCCCCGGCCTCTCCCGCTGTTCCTCTCCTGCCTCACTCGGGCCCCATCCTGTTCCCGAAAGCGGGCGATGCCTTCTAATCTCCTTACCAGGAAATTATTTTCCTGGGTGTGAAATCCCTGTCCGAGGGGAGGGCAGCGCTGCCCTGGCCTGGAGGCTGACCGCAGGGCTATCTCCCGGAGACATCTGGCATGGCAGTGGGGGCGGTCACAGCAAGAGATGGGCAAAGCTTGGGCAATTCTACCCCCAAATGTGGCCCTGACCTCCGGAGTGGGCTGTCCCCAAACTACCTCTTCCCGTCTGCATTCAAGAGACTTCTAGAAAATGATACATGCTTGGAATTGGTGACCATTGTCTCCAGGAGCGAGAAGCATGGGGGGAGGGGAGAGTGGCCCTGGGAAGAACCTGTCCTGGGACCCAGCCCTGGCCCTGGGCCAGCTCACTCTGTGACTCTGGACACATCCCGACCTCTGCAGCCTCAGTTTCCCTCTGACTTCACCATGAATGGACTCTGAGGTCAGGCGTGGGGTCTATGCCGCACACTCCCCATATCCAGTGCATAAAATGTCAGAAACTCGGCCGAGGAAGCGGCAGGAAAGTCACAGGGCCAGCTGTGTAATTCACAATGTCAAAAACCTGTGGCCAGACCACAAGCTGAACAGATGAGGGTAGCAGTTATGTTGACCCCACTACCCCGCTTGGCTCTGTGACTTTGGGCCATTGACCACTCCCCCATGGCTCAGTTTCCCCTGTAAAGAGGAGGTGACAATCACACTTACTCATACGCCTCTGGCAAGGGTTTCAGTTGATTAATAATCATAAAATTCTTAGAATGGTCTCCAGCACAAGTCAGCACCTTAGAAGGATGATGGTGTCGCTGTTACTAGGCTTGTCCTGTAGACGGGCTCAACACCTTATTTACTGTGGGTTTAGTTGCGTCCTCTAAAACGGTATGCTGAAGACCTAACCTCTGGTACCCGTGAGTGTGACCTGTTTGGGGAAACAGGGTCTTTGCGGATGTAGTCAAGTTAAGACGACTGGAGTGGGGTAGGCCCTAAGCCAGTAAGAACAGTGTATGGGGCGCCTGGGTGGCACAGTCAGTTAAGTGTCTGACTCTTGGTTTCAGCTCAGGTCATGATCTCAGGGTGGTGAGATTGAGCGTGGCCCACGTCAGGCTCTGCACTTAGTGTGGAGTCGGCTTGAGATTCTCTCTCTCTTTCTCTTCTTCTGCGCCCCCCCACTGTGCTTGCTCGTTCTCTCAAATAAATAAATACATCTTGAAAAAAATAAAGACTAGTGTATGAAAAGGGGGACAGAGACGACGAAACGGGCACAGAGAGAGAAGGCCGTGTGAGGACAGAGGAGAGAACGCCAGGGAGCACCGGCCACATTAGAAGCTGGTAAGAAGCAAGGAAGTGTTCTGCCCGGAGTCTGGGAGGGACCCCGACCCGCCCACTCCTTGATTTCGGACTTCTGGCCTTCGGCACCCCGAGAGTCCGACGTTAGCATGATTCATTAGAGCAGCCCTCAGCAGCCAGCACAATAACCAAATGGACGGCTGCAGCCTAGGAGGGAAGCCTCCAGCAGGCGGAAGTGCTCGTTTAGGGCTGGCAGACCCACAGGGGGACCCGTGAGGCTGTGAAGGGCCCGGGCCTCGGGAGGGGCCCGGGATCTGCTCTCCTCCTCCAGGCCTGGCCGTGGGCTCTGGGGTGGCTGACGGGACCTTTTGATGTGCCTGCTTGACCTGTTGGCCGCAGGTCAGCCATCAGAGGTGAAGGGGTGTCCCTGCAGGGTCTTGCTGACACAGTCCGGGGTCCCAGGGTCCACGGCCCCTTCGAGGGGATGTAGCCGCCTTGGGAGCAGGCACTCTGCGTGGATAGAAAACAGGCCCCAGGACAGGGTCTCTCCTGCCCCTCCAACCTCCCTCCTCCTCACCCAGGTTCACTTTCAGGAGACCTTGAGCCCCCGACCCTGACTTGGTCCAAACACCTCAAATCTTCGCAAGACCCCAGGAGAACTGGCTGCCACACAGCCTGCTCTGGAAGCCCCACAAGGGAGGCGCTCAGGTCCCAGAAGAGAGAAGAACTTCCCGTGTGCCCCCCGGCTTGCGGTGGGGCAGGGCATCTAGCAGAGATCTCTGGAGCGGGGCACAGCAACACCTATGTTACAGATGAGGAAACTGAGGCTCACTAGATTAAGCAACTTGCCCGAAGGAGCGTACTAAGGAAAGGGCTTTGCCTTAGGCTTTGACCCCTCCCCTCTGACCCCACAGCTCGAGCCCCTCTCATGCTGTTTCCCTTTTGGAGGGAGAGGATTTCCCTCCGGCTCTTCTGAACCCGTCCACCTACCTTGTAAGCCCTTCCCCCTTTCCAGTATCTGGAATACCAATGTCATTCACTGTTCTTTACAGGTACCATTCTGAGGCCCCTCCCAAACCAACACTTTCCTCTTGGGCTCTTGAAATTTCAAGCTGTACAGAATAACAGACACAGGGACTTGGGAAGGCAAGAAGAATCCTGGGTGCTCGAGTCCTACATGTGACTCGTCCACTAACTTTCTCTCTGATTCTGGGCAGAATACAGGAACGTCTGAGCCTCTAATGCCTTGTATATCCGTTATCATTGCCAACTCACAAACTGCCCCACACTTAGTGACTTAAAAGCACTGGTTTTCTCATGATTCTGCAGCTGGGGCTCCTTTTTGCAGCTTCAGTCATGTAGAGGCTCAACGGAGCCGATGGTCCTCGATGGCCTTACTCACCTGTCTCGCATCTACCGAAGGCCGTTGACTGGAGCGACTGGTTCTCCTCTCCCTGGCCCCTCCAGCAGGTTGGCCCCATTTTCTTACGAAGCCATGCTTTCTTTCCAATAGGGCAAGCCCCAGTGCACAAGTGCTTAACAATCTCCTCTGTGTCATGCCGTATGATGATGTCCCGTTACCAGACAAGTCACATGGCCAAGTCCAGAGTCAAGTCAGGGGGAAGGGCACAAGGGCATGTATACCACAAAGTGGGATTGATAGGGGCTTTTTATATAATAATCTGCCATATCCTGTATGTCCCCAAATCAAATTTTTAGAAGGCAGAAAATCATATCTGGAAGATTAGGGGGGTCTGTTTTCCTCATCTCAGCCGTCACATAACATTTATGGAGGCATTTACAGTTTAGGAAAAATCACTTCCAACGTGATGACGCTGTTAATTTCTCCACCAACCGTCTGAAACAGGTATCGTTAGAGAAGCGGGACTCAGAAAAGCTAAGGTGACAGGCCAGGAAGAGGCGAAGGAAGCAGGACCCAGGCCAGACAGCATCCTAAGCCCATTCGGCCATGTCCGTCCCTCTGAACTGTCATCTTTGGGTTCCTCCCACACTGGCTGAGGGTCTTTCCCCGAACAGTGCAGCTGTAGAAACTGTCTTAGAAACAACTAAGGACTGTGGTAGGGTTTTTCAACTGTCCCGAAGTCTGGATGAGAAGTGTGATGACGCCCGGTCTCCAGAGAAGCTGGCATTGCTGTCTCTGGGGGCCATTCCCATGCATGGGCACGGCTGTCCCGCATTCCCGCCGTCTGATGCATGTCCACGGGGAACAGCTCATGTCACTGCTAAATAAGAGGGCCCTGGAGGTCAGGTCGGGGACCACGGAGAAGGAGACAAGAGCAGGGAGTCCCCAGCCTTGGCAGCCATGGCTTGTGGCCTGGTGACCTTGTTTCCCTGCTGGATGTGATACTAGAGCATTCGAGCAAGCAGAAAGTCCCTTTCTGGACCAAGGGCTGCTTCCTACTATAGACCTGGGCTTCCGTCTTGTACATGGTCCCACTGGGGATGCATTGTTCCTTCTGGCTGTGACGCCATCACCTGCTCCTAGAAGGGAACCTGCGTATTGGAGCCAGCAGCTGCCGAAGAGGGAAGATTCATTGTTTATAACCGTTCGCATAAATAAGTGTGCTCCCTGCGGGAGGAAGGGGAGACTACGGTCCTGCCACACTTCCCAGGGAATGGGTAGATTCCAGTTTATCTTCCTTTCTGGATGTGGGGACACATCAGGCACACACCTGATACGTAGGTATGCCATTTGCGGAGGGTACACACGGCATAAAGTGACATCCTACATGGGTGTGTATATGTGCACCTCACGATGAAGTCTGCATATAAGCACCACTGTGTGCACACTCAGGTTGGGTGAGTGTGGTTATACAGGCACACTCCCAACAGTTACACACCATGTATGTAACTAGACATGTTATCTTGGGTACATGTGCCCAAACATACTTCCTACACACCAATACCTACAAAGCATGTGTTTACGTGTACTACGCGAGATTTGTCTATGAATATACAGTTGAGTGCCAGCTGTGTGTGTGTGTACGCTATTCTGTGTGTGTGTGTCCTCGTAAATATACGGTAGGCCTGCTCTAAATTCCTGTATACACAAACACTGTGCATATGATGATGTGGGTATGTGGGGCTCTATGGACACCGATGGGCCCGTTTTTGTCTTTGTGATAGGCTGTCACCTCTTGGCAGCCCTCCGGTGCCCCATGTCCCCCTGCAGGGACAGCCCTGGTGCCGTGCCCTTGTCCCAGCTTAGGTACTGTACCTTCAACTCTTCCAGCCCACCCACAATTCGATCCCCTAATCATGGAGCCTGATCTCTCTGGAACATCCACTTGGAAAGGAGAGGGGATGTGGCTGGTTCTCCAGCTGGTGGGGGCAGGGGACTCATTCCGAAACACTGCTAGTCCTTTGCCCTCTGCAATCCCTGGACACCCCGGAGACTCTCAGGGGGTGACTGAGACTGGAACCAGGTCACACGGAGCCTTGCTCTTGGCCCCGAGGGAGGACCGAAGGGCCAGACCCTGGGTCTCTATGTGTCGAGGTCCTTTGGTTAGCTCTGACCCCTGGACACATATGGTGCCTCTTCCAGGAGGCCCTCCTGGCATTCCTTATGCTTCCCTAAATCAACCTACTCCTCTGTTTGCTAATGATTACTTCTACTGGACTCAGGTCTCCTTAGGCTTCCTGTATTTTATCCAGCATCTATTTCCTATGTGTCGGGAAGGTAGAATGCACAGGAAGGAGGTGGCCCACCCACAGGAAGCACACACTCGACACTTGGCTGAGCTTTCCAGAGCCGCCAACGATGTGGTGGGGGGCGGTGAGCCCAGTTTGGGCTCGATTCCACTGCTACCACACAACTAACCACAACCACAAGCTCCAGTCCACCTCTTTATTTTTTATCACTGAGACACAGTTGCATACAGTGTTATATTAGTTTCGGGTGTACAATATGGTGATTTCACAGTTCTGTTCATGACTCAGTGCTCGCCACGGTAAGTGTAGTCCCCATCTGTCACATTACAGCATTATTCCAGTATTATCAACAGTGTTCCCTACACTGCACTTTTCAATGCTGTGACTGGTTTATTTTATAACCGGGAGCTCACATCTCTTAATCCCCTTTGCTTATTTCACTCCCCCCCTCCCCTCTGGCAACCACAAGTTTGTTCTCTATTTTTGAGTCTGTTCCTATTGTTTTGTTTACTGGTTCATTTCTGTTTTTTTTTTTTTAGAGTCTACATATAAGTGGAATCATGTGATATTTGTCTTTCTCTGGCTTGTTTCAGTTAGCATAATACCCTCTAGGTCCATCTACGTCATTGCAAATGGCAAGATTTCATTCTTTTTGATGGCCGAGTAATATTCCGTTATGTATATACACCACATCTTTATCCATTCTTCAGTTGATGGACACCTGGGCTGCTTCCATATCTTGGCTATTGTAAATAATTCTGCAATTATAGGGGTGCATGTATCTTTCCAAATAAAGTTTGTCATTTTCTTTGGGTAAATACCCCATAGCGGAATTGCTGGATCATATAGTATTTCTACTTTTTAAGTTTTTGAGGAGCCGCCATACTGTTTTCCACAGTGGCTGCACCAGTTTGCATTCCCACCCACAGTGCATGAGGGTTCCTTTTGTCTTCATCCTCTCTGATGCTTGTTATTTCTTGTCTTTTGATATTAGCCATTCTGATGGGTGTGAGGTGATAGCCCCTTTTGGTTTTGATTTTCGCTTCCCTGAGGATGAGCGATGTTGAGCATTTTTTCATGTGGACCATCTGTGTAT
Source organism: Ailuropoda melanoleuca (assembly GCF_002007445.2). Taxonomy (NCBI): domain Eukaryota; kingdom Metazoa; phylum Chordata; class Mammalia; order Carnivora; family Ursidae; genus Ailuropoda; species Ailuropoda melanoleuca. Next base: position 99,207,602 of record NC_048219.1, on the reverse strand, counting down.
CTTCCTTGGAAACATATCTCTTCAGGTCCTCTGCCCATTTTAAAATCTGATTATTTGGGGATTTTTTTTTGGCTATTGAATGTAAAAGTTCTTTATATATTTTGGATATTAACCCCTATCCAATGTATCATTTACAAATGTCTTCTCCAATCAGTATCTTGATATTTTGTTTGTTGATGGTTTCCTTTGCTGTGCAGAAGCTTTTTCTTTTGGTCTAGTCCCAATACTTTATTTTTGCTTTTGTTTCCCTTGCCTGAGGAGACAGATCCATAAATATGTTGCTAAGGGCCGATATCCAAGAGATTACTACCTGTTTCCTTTTAGGAGTTTTATGATTTCAAGTCTCACATTTAGGTCTTTAATCCATTTTGAGTTTTTTTTTTGTGTGTGTGTGTGTATAGTGCAAGAAAGTGGTGTGGTTTCATTCCTGAGGATGTAGTTGTCCAGTTTTTCCGACACCATTTGTTGAAAAGACTGTCTTCTCCCCGTTATATATTCTTGCCTCCTTTGTCTTAGATTAATTGACCTCATCGTCATGGGTTTATTTCTGTGCTCTCTATTCTGTTTCATGGATCCATATGTCTATTTTTGTGCCAGGACCATACTGTTTTGAGTACTGTAGCTTTGTAGTATAACTTGAAATCTGGATGCATAACGCCTCTGACTTTGTTTTCCTTTTTCAAGATTGCTTTGGCTCTTCGGGGTCTTTTGTGGTTCCATACAAAATCTAGGATAATTTGTTCTAGTTCTGTGACAATGTTACTGGTATTTTGATAGAGTTTGCATTGAATCTGTAGATTGCTTTGAGTAGTGTGGACATTTTAACATTATTAATTCTTCCAATTCATGAACAATGTTATATCTTTCTATTTGTGTTGTCTTCAATTTCTTTCATCAATGTCTTATAGTTTTCAGAGTATAGGTCTTTCAACCTCCTTGGTTATATTTATTCCTGGGTATCTTATTCTTTTTGGTGCAATTGTAAGTGGGATTGCTTTCTTAATTTATCTTTTTGCTACTTTGTTATTAGTGTAGAGAAATGCAATAGATTTCTGTACATTAATTTTGTATTTTGCAACTTTACTGAATTCATTTATTAGTTCTGAGAGTTTTTTGGTGGAGTCTTTAGGGTTTCTATATATAGTATCATGTCATCTATCTGCAAATAGCGAGTTTTGCTTCCTTCTTTCCAACTTGGATTCCTTTTATTTTTCTTGTCTGATTGCTGTGGGTAGGACTTCCAGTACTATGTTGAAAAAAATGGGGAATAGCATCCTTATCTTGTTCCTGATCTTAGATGAAATGCTTTCAGTTTTTCACGGTTGAGTATAATGTTAAACTGGTATTTTTATCACCATCTGCCAGAATTTTAATCTCCCAATTATTTCCAAACTTGAACTTACACAGCATTTTGTTTTGTTTTTAATTCAGTCTTCTCTGACCCCAGATTGTTGATCCCCATTTTGTGTCAGGTGCTGGAGACACCTTGACAATACAGTGGACATGGTCCCTTCCCTAATGGAATGCACGGTCCTGTGAGGAAGAAGGAAAGCAAGCACATAAACTGACAATGCATAATTACACCGTGGCCAGGGCTTTAAAGGAAAGGAATAGGCTACGGAGTCAGATAATACAGGCTGAATGGGGGAAGGTTTAATTAGAGTGCTCAATGAAGACCTTTTCAAGGAGAAACCAGGAAGATGAAGGTCAAGGTTGCAACGAGTTATGTTGAGGAATAGCACATGAAAGGCCCTGAGGTTGAGTGTGGCTGTTGTGAGCGAGGAAAGAGGAGCAAGAGTTAGAGAGAGAGGCTGTCTCATCCCTTGTAGGGCTCTGGGAAGTAGACTGGATTCTACTCAAAGTGGGTTGGGAAGCCTTTGAAAGTTTGGGGTGGGGAAAGGGCAGTGACATGATTCATGAGTTTAGACAGTGCTCTGGCAGCCAGGAGGTCCAAGAGAAGTGAATGGCAGTAAGGGGCTAGTGGTGTGCACCCCATGAGCAATGCCTGGGCAACCACTGAGCAGGCACGGTGCACACATCATCTGAAATCCTGGGCACAGCCCAGCAGAGTGGTGGTGATGGCTGGTGCCCTTCCCCAGCTGGTAGCCAAATGCAGTGCTGGAGGACAGGGCCAGCCACACTGATGTTAATATAACAAGAACAACAACAAGACAGCTTCTGGTTTCACACCAGTGTTTTACAGGCTTTATCACATTTAATCCTCACCCCCAGGAGGTGGGCACTACTTTGTATCTCCATTTGTCAGTAACTTACCCAAGGTCACACAGGCATTCAGGCACCAAGCATAAGGGTGCACCTGACTGCTATCCATGCTGCCATGAAGGTCAGGGTGCCTCTCCATGCTCTTTGGATGGGATGCATTTTGCTCATGGTGAAAATGTTTTCCTTTGATGTGTTGCAAAGCTTGTTCTTCAGCACTTTAAAAAGGCACAATAACTTGGCTATATTGTTTGCTTAGTTCAGAAAAAGAAGTTTTTTTCTTTTGGGGGATTGTCCAGGGTGGGGCTGAAGCATGAGTGGGGAGACAGGGAGCACAATGGATACCTCTCCCTCAGCAAGCTCCCCAAGTCCTTTTTCCGTGGTTGTTCAAATGATGATGAAAAGATGAGAGATGGAGAGGGTGGAGTACAGGGGAAGCCTGCAGAGCCAGAAGCCACAGGGGTTCCTTTCTGATGTGCTCACTGCTTTCTCAGCCAGCGGTGCCCTCCAGCCCAGGTTCCCTCCTCAGATGTGCAAACATGGGCAAGCCATTAACAGGGTCCCTGCATGCCCCCAATGTCCCAATGTGGGGTCCTGACATCCCAGAGGGGGGCAAATGTAATTGCTGGAGATTTGATAGAATTGTCAAAAATACATGAAGTTGGTCACCTGAATTGTAAAACATACTGAAAAATGTTCTGCCAGATAAGACATAACCTAAAAGCAAGGACATGACAGCCATCTCTGAACAGACTCATACCACCATGCCTGTGTCATCTGTGCCCCCCAGTGCATGCACGCGTGCACACGTGCACACACACACACACACATGCTCCTCCCCAACATGCACACTTACACACTCACATTTACATGCACACCTCCTCTCCCAACACACACACACACACAGACAGGCACACACACACTCACATAGAGAGCCACATTTTTCTTACTTAGCCTATAATTTAGAGACACATGGATTCCCTGCATCTGATCAGGCTTCCATGCAATAAAAATTTTTCCACCTATTACACTTTTTTTTCTTCCAATTTGCCAATTCTTTTTTCAGCCGTGTTCATTCAACTGTTTTTATTTTCAATGACTGTACTTTCATTTGCAGGACTTCTTGCAGAAGTTCATTTGCAAAAAGTTCATGCTTTTACCTTTTTTTAAATAGTGTCTAGGTCTTCGTTAATTTTTCTTATCCTTTCATCTGTGACTATTTGAAGCACTCTTCTTTGTAGTCTACCTCACTCTGTTCCCTTGTTCCTATTCTAGGGGTGCAAACCTTCCCATCTGCAGTATCTGTGGACTCACCTTTCCCAGGTTTGCCCTCCTGGAGGCTTAAGCTTGTTTATTGTAAGCTCAGCTTCAGCATGGGTTGTATCTTCTAAGGGAGTCCTGCTATTCCAGGTGGCAGAATGGCTCTGCAGAGTGGTTTGGCTTTCCATTCTATGGCCCCAGGGGGTTTTCTGGGTCTGTTGATAGGTTTGATGTTAATTTCTCATCTTGGGGTTCTTGCTTGAGGCTGCCTACTGCTATGCCTTTAAGCCCCACACCTCCACCTGGCACAAGCTTGAACTTCAGATTTGTCATAGGAGGCTTTTCTAATCTCATTCAGAGCCCTGAGCAGAAGGGACACACCTCCTTACCTTTTCTGAGCTAGTGGATGGATCTAGTCCCACTTTCAGAGATTGGGGCTGCCTTTCAAGTGTCTTAGCTTTTTGCAAGTGTCTCCCTTCCCACTTCCACAGGCCCCAGGCCATTTCTCCTACCCCAACCTGGGCATTAAACCCCAGTCTCCAGCCCCACTAGGCTTTAACTGGGCTGGAAATGGCTGTGGGCAGCTGCAACACCAGCCCCAATTGACCAATGTTCCTGGCTTGTGTTGTTTCTTTGTTACTGGCCCTGGGAGTTCCCATTCCCTTAAGGTCAGCTCTGTATTAAAATATTTTTTAAAATGTTAGCTCATATGCAACATTTCTCTATGTTTGTATCAGTCTGCCATGTTATCAGTTCAAGTTCTCTACATGTCCTTATTAGATTTTAAAGAATTTATGAACATGAATTTTTGTGGCTACTCTGTGGTCTTATTTACAGTAAGAAGAATCACAGAGTTGGGGTGCGGTTGAGCCACAGCAAGTTAAGAGATATGGTAATCCCACCAATCCCTGTAGGTGCAGACACGGAGAGTCAGCCAACGTAACACGTTCAAGGCTGTGGACCTGGTGAGCGGTGGAACCACCCACCACATGCCTCCTTGTCCTTGAAGTGAGTGGACTCCCCTAATGGTGGATGAACACACAAACCCATGAACAGTGGGGGTTGGCCTCAGTTTAGGAAGGCTTCCTAGAAGAAATGAACTGGTAAAGTCTTCAAATAGCCAGAGGCCTTCTTTAGGGGGTCCTTCTCTTTCCGGTGACTTGGACGCCCAGCCTTCCCCCTGCCCTGCCCCAAAGGAAGACACATCTCAGTCAGCTGAGCAGTTGTGAAGCCTTTTCCAGAGTCTGCCCCTGCCAGAACATTCTGTCCACCTAGGCTGAAGAAGTCCTGCCCAGGCAGCCAGACGGATGTCTGGTATTTGTCTGCACGTGAGTTTGGGCTGCCACCCAGGACTGTGTGTAGCTGAGACCACTCCTTGACCTTTTGTGTCTCCAGGGGGCCAGCCTCTCCCTCAAAGCCCTGCAGACCAGAAAATCCCTGGAGAGGGCCGATTGGGAAATTTGCAGCTGGCTGGGCCAGAGTTCCTGGAACCAGGCCTGCAGCCACCGAGGAAAAATATGGTTCCCTGAGACAATGTGGACGGGGAGGTCACTGGCTTACATGCAGGCAGATATGAGTTCAAATCCAGGCTTTGCTTTAACCTCTCTGTGTATCAGTTCCTCATTTGTAAAATAGGTTAACAGTGCCTGCCTTTTAAGATGTTTTGAGGATTACAAAATAATGTTTGTGAACATGTGTCAGGGACAGAATAGACGCTTCATACCCTGAGCCTCTCAGAGTACCCTATGACGTCACCAAGTTCCCAGGGGGCTGGGTGGGGGTGGGGGTGGGGACTCTGAACTGTTGTTGGCTTTGGCCATGGGGCTGGGAGGGGAATAGATGGGGGACCAAGAGGGTCAGGAAGTAGGGGGAAGAGCAGGGTTCCTTAAATGCTCATGTCCTCAGAACCACAACAGGGGTGACTGGGTGTGGAGTACATGGGAACGCTCTGTACTCTGTTCACAGCCTTTCGGGAAATCGAAAGCTGCTCTGACATAACAAGTTTACTCAAGGTGCACAGATCCCGTTAAATGCAGCTTCTGATTCAGCTGCTCCGGGTGGGGCCTGAACATGCACATTTCCTGGATGTTCCCAGGTGGTGCTCATGCTGTGATGGGGCCTCACTGGGCCTCACTTTGGGGAGCAAGGGAGTAGAGGTCCGCAGAAGGGGTAGGGGATGCCAGTCCTTTAGAGTTCCCATTGGGCCCCGAAGCAGCAAGGGGGCTTGGAGTTGATTTGTGGAGGCCACTTGGCTCTGCGGCATTTTTAGTAGGTGATTTCACTCTCCGACTGCTGCTGGTGATGGTGATGAGGAAAAGATGACGTCTCCAGGGGGCTGGGGAGGGACACAGCTTGTCCATCATAACGGGGCCCTGCAGAAGTCACGTGACAGCTGGCTGTCCCTCCTGTCTGGCTCACAAGCCAGCGTCTCCCCTCTGTTCCTCATGAGAACGGCAGTGATGGGCATTTGACTGTTCATTGGTTGGAGGCATTCTGAAGCCAGAAATCCCCCCAAATGACCCGGGATTTTCCAAGTCTAGAGACATTTCCCCATTAGGGGGGAAGCTGGGAGCTGTGCCTGGTATCCTGCCCCCCACTTCATCACCTAAGGACAGGGGCTATGATATGACTTCTGCCCTTAGAAGTTCAAGATGACATCTGAAGGTCCCCAGAAGGTTGGGTTCCCCAGGGCTGCGTGAAGAGAGCAGGACCTAGTCCCCTGAGACCCTGATGGTGAATGGGCCAGGGACTGGCCTTCCTATGGCTGCCACTTAGCTCTGACTTCCTTCTTTCCTCTTGGTCTTTGTCTCTGCTTCCGTGCCTGTGTCACCCACCAACCTGAGGCTGTGCTCTTGTCCCAGTTTGCACCCCAGATCAGTGAGAGCAGCCCTGGATGGGAGTTGGAGCTCTGGGGCCTAACTGTCCGTGTGATCTTCCCAATCTCTGTGGCTCAGTTTCCCCAGCTGTGATTACGGAAGTGGACAATGCAGGTCTCTGAGCCCTTCCAGCTCCGGCCATCTTGGCTCTATAGTGGTGGGTGGGGAGCTGAAGGGTCCTCCCAGTCTGCAGCCCTGGGTTCCCTCTGTTCCTTGTCCTGTCCACACAATTCCATCCCTGTGCATGCATGTCTGGCCCTGCAGCTTGGGCCAGTCGAGGGGTGAAATGAGAGTGGGGGCTGAAATCCCGCCTACTCCGAGTCATGTGCCCCAGCTCAGGGCCCATCCTCCCAGATGCAGCACCAACAGGCTCCAAAGTGGCTTTGGCCTGACTGGCACCATCTCAGACTTGAATGTGATGTGAGCTCCTTGGGCGCATGGACTGGCCTCGTTCACACTGGCATCCCCAGCACATCATCTGCCCAGCACTCCATGGAGCTCAGAAAAGGTCTAGGCATGAATGAATGAGTGATGCCACATCAGCGTGGAGCCAGGGTACTACCATTTCTGGCACATGGCCCAGCCGGAAGAGAATCAGCTAAGCAATAGGGATGGGGGGGTCCCAGAACAAAGTTGAGAATGGGATCCCTCCATGCATCAGGACATCCTGTCAAGGACCCTGGAAGAAAGGCACAGTTGACACCAGGGGACCCATGGGCAGCGCCAAGGCGCCAAGGCCCGTAAGGTCGTAGAGCCAACCCTCAGGGACTGTTAGCTGAGAGCAGCATGGGAGTCACTGGGACCACCAGGGCTGTGGGGTGGCCCAACAGCTGTCTCAGAGGCTGTCTGGCAGCCATAAGCCTCTGGCTGGGCTGATTCAGAGGCCTCAGGGAGGGCCAACGAAAAATGCCACTCCCCTTGTCACCACTCAAAAAACATCCACGGGAGCCTGTCTGGGACTCCACCCTCCACACCCTCCTCGTTCCTGACCCAGGCCCAGGGCCCCAAACTCAGGAGATGATAATCGGTGGGGAGCCTGCCCCTAGTGCCCTAACTGCAGGCTGGAGCTCCCCATCAGATGCTGGCTCAGGCCATGGGCTTTTTTGGGGGGCAGACTGGGGTGTGATCGCTGAGCAACCATCATCCTTCCCCAGCACCAAGATGCTTCCTCGGTCACATCCATGACCTGGACCCCTCAAGCCTCACCCAGATCTTCCTCAACACACATGCAAGGGGAGCCCAAGACCCCAGGGCCCCTGGGAACGGATGAGCATCTCCCCCAGCTAGGGGGTGTCAGCACGAGGAGAGCCTGGTGCTGTGCTATAAAAGGGGGCCTTCAGGACCTCCAGTGTGCCATAGGCTGTGATGGGAGTCTGCAGCAGCTTCCAAAACTGCGTTGTGCCCACCAGCAGCCCACCGCCCTGGGCCTTTGAGCCGCTGGGCAATAGTGAGCAACTGGGTTTGGCCAGTGGGGCCCGGTGAGGGTCAGGAAGCACCAAGAGGTTGTCCCAGAAAGATGATTTCTGACCTCCTTCCAGAGAACTGAGGCAGATGGTCAGTGATCCCAGCTTTGGGGAGCCAGCCTCCAGCAAGCAATGAGTGGAGAGTGCTTTCCAGAAGAGCCGTGGCCCACCTAAGATGAAACTGGAAAAAGATGGGCTCTGTCCCGTGGGCTGGGCCCCAACACAGGCTTCCTGACTACGGAGTACCCATGGCAGGGGCTTATCCTCTCTACCCCAACCTCATCGTCTAGAAAAAGGGGTGAAAACATCCCCTTCCTAGGGTTGTCAGGAGACTGAACAGAATTATGCCTGTGAAGCACCTGGCAGGGGCCCAGCACAGGGTAGATGCTCAGGGAATGGAAACGTCACGGTAACAACGAGCACAGTGATGCTGAGATCGGTTGTTGCAGGATCTGACTGTCCTTAAAACGTATTGTGACTCATTCTACAAATACTTAATGTTGAAGGTGACCTTGACCACTTGCCGAGTGCTTTCCTGTATGTAACGGTCCCAAACAGGCTTTACCAGGAAGGGAGGGAGCCTTACCTGTGGAGTGCCTACTGCGTGCCAGGCACAGCCACCCTTTAAAGAGGATGGGGACGCACCAAGTGCCCACCGTACAGTCCGTCTAAGCTTGCACAAGACGGCTGTGGTCCTGGGGAGTTACAGACACACCAGGATTTCTTGGACTGAAGCACAGAGCAAGAGTTCACACCGTGGATGAAAAAATATGGGGACTCAAACCCTAGGCTGCGTGATGGCAAAGCCCGTGATCTTACAAAGAGCTTCGCAAATGCTCCACATCACTGGAGCTGGCACCTTCCATCCTCTCCTTAGGACCTGCTCACGGGCCCCCATTACATCCTGACTCCGCCGGCCCCTGAGATGTGTCCTTATATCCCAATATCCCAATGCCACAGAGACTGCCCATAGTAAAAAGCCCGGGAGACACTGCCGGGAGTGATTTGTTCTGGACATGTCTTTTCCAGGTCTGCCTGGAGAGGAGTTGGGCAGCAGAGCTGTGAGCAGGACCCCACAGAAGGAAGACAAATATATGCTGTGTACATGGCCATCCTCCTTTCTGTAACCACAGTGTCATCACTAATGGTGAAGGCCCTTTCCGAGGAGCAGAGACATGGCGTCAGAATCCTTCTCCGTACAGGGCTTTTGGCACGAGTTGGCATAAAAATGAAGCTGCTTCCACCCCTGCCTCTGGTGTGGGACACAGGTGGGACCTGGGAGAAATTGGGGGCGGGTAAAGTTGAGGAGCTGTGTGAAATCACATGGAGAAGGAAAGGCAGCACAGAAGGGGGAGAAAGGTGGGCCAGCCCTCACTTGGGGACCAGCATCTAATAGGAGCCAAGATTCCTCCCTACCGGGTCTTTAAGAAACAATAAGAGCCAGTAAACCAAATAGCAAACAAAACGGGAAAAGACCAAGATCTTCAGGAATTAAAGAAATGCAATCAATACTCTTCTGTTTTCTTTTCGAGAGAGAGAGCGGTGGCGGGGAGAGGGGCAGAGAGAATCTTAAGTAGGCTCCACGCCCATTGTGGAGCCTGGTGCAGGCATCCCGGTCTCACCACCCTGAGATCACGATCTGAGCCACAATCAAGAGTCAGGTGCTTAACCGACAGAGCCACCCAGGCCCCCCAATACTCTTCTGTTTCTTAATGACCAAGGAAGAAGTGGCTTTTTAAAAACTGAGAAAAACTAGTGCTGCTGAGGTTAGTTACACTCATGTATTCTGCTGGCGGGGTGTCATTCTGTTAGCACTTTGACCACGTGTATCAAGAGGCTTAAAGAAGTTCCCATCCTCCAACCAGTAGTTCAGGCAGGGATTATGAAATACAGGACAAGCTTTGCCCACAAAGATGCTTACCATAACATCACCTCTAATAGTGAAACACGGGAAGCAACCTAAAAGTCTTATAAGAGGGTCTGAGTTAAATAAATTAAGACACAATTGTTCGATAGACTATCCGACAGCCATTCAAATGATGCTTGCAAAGGATTTCCAATAATACTGTATATAGTTGGAATGGTCTCAGCACAGCAGGAAACTGTGTTATCCCACAGGGCCAGAGGCAGGGTCACGCAGACCCCCGTTTCCTGCAGCTCTGCACTCCGATGTCCCCTGTCGGCCTCTCATGCGGTTGGTCTTGGGTCGCTGGGTGCAACAGCTGTTCCAAGACTCACCTTTAGACACAAGCTGGCTCCGAGGAAAAATAGGGTCTTTCTCTCTGAAGATCAAGGAAGCCCAGGAAGCGCCCCCCCCACCAGACTCCACCTTGCTGTCGGAGCCTGCTCGTGGATGCGTGTCCTTGTCCTTTGAAGACAGGTAGGTGGCAGGGGTCTGGGGTTTACCACAACAGGCTGGTGGTGGGCACAGCCTCCCACCCTACGTGGGAAATCGTGCTACAGTGTGAAGCAGAAAAAGCAATTGGAAGCTATAACAGGAGCTCTCTACGTTTTCTTTGCTCTCCTATAAATCTAAAATTATTTCAACATAAAACGTTGACGTCTCAAACCATTCTCCCTGGCTAAGCCTTCAACGAATCAGTGAGAAAGGCAACTAGACTTTACCGATGATGGTAACAGATCCTTCCGTCGCCATTTCTTCTATGTTTTGTTGATTAAGAGGAATCAAATGTGATCGTGATATTGTCCGACCATCGCAGGCAGTGTTCAGTCAATACCAAAGCTAGAGTTACAGAACCTAAGGTACACATTAAAATTTTTTAAATGTCTTTTAAGCAAAAGTGGCATGTCCAGCACAATCGTTTACTGACTTAACCTGGACTTCCTGGGAGCAGGGCCAAAGGTTGGCGTGCAGATGGTTTATTGGGGAGCTCTTTCCAGGGGCTACAGGGAGGGATCCAGAGGGAGTGACAGAGACGGGGGAGAGCCAATTCAAGAACGTGGTCTGAGGCTGATCGTTGCCGTGGGCCACCGGTGCTCCACCCATTGGAACCTCACAAAATGTGTCTCCGAAAGGTCCACCCAGAGAGGAAAGGAGGAGCCTTTGTCCACGGCTTCCATCTCCACTGGTCAAGGGTGACCCGAGGGCGGAGCACACTGCGGTTCCGGGCTAAGCATGTGCGAACGCAGAACACGGGCCACACGCTCTCCCATACGAAGCTTCCAGAAGCCTGCCCGGAGCTGGTGTCCCTTGTGGTGGCCGAGGACACCCGTGCCCAGGAAGTGACTGAAACTGCATGCAAAAGAAAAACCCGTACACCCATGCATACCCAGGGCTTGTTGAGGGCACCGTTTTCACCTTAACCAACTCATTGGCAGCCTCGTAGGGAAGCTCTCAAAAAACATTTGCAGAAAAATGAATCAGAGGCTGACACGGGGGAAAACACAAACAGATTGGTAGTTATGTGTGGGTGGTAGGTAAGGGGTTCCAACGCCCCCATTTTTCCTCATTTCCTATATTTTGTCTAACAGGGGCACCTTATTTTCATGATGAAAACATCAGGATTTTACTTTTTTAAATCCTACAACAATTTCAGAAGTCATTGCAGAAGGAAGAGAGAACCTGTCTCCCACTCCAACAGATAAACACTCTCTTCTCTGGAGATACGATGACAAAGTGATCCGTAAGACACCGGCTTCTTCCACTGGTCATAATGATCTTGGTGATAAATAGAAGTGCCATGCTTTGCAGCCCAGAGGACAGGTCCTGTGTTGAATTCCTTCGTTCTTTTTCGGGGTGTGAGGGACGCATTAGACTGAGCCACCCATGCGGGCTGGAGAGGGGAGAATACCGGCCTCCTAGTCAGCCAAGCTTAACTCCTCACACCCACACCCCCCAGCCTGGGGCAGGCACGCAGACTCTCTGATCCTCAGGTTCTCCTCCCAGGGAGCATCCTGCCAGAGCTGGTGACTGGGGATGCGGGGCCTTCCACAGCTGGTGGGGTTCAGCATAGATCAGCTCCGGTGCAGCCCTCTGTGTGAGACCGAACCTCCCTGGGGAGGCTGGCCTGACCACCGCCTGAACCAGCCATCAGAGTATGGCTGCACCATCCCCTGTCCTGCCTGGTGCCCAGAGCCACTGCCCCGCAGTGACCACTGATAAAGCAGTCGAAGCAAGCCTGAGCTTCAGTGCTATTTCTCCACTGGGAATTGGGAGTCCTAGCAGTCGCTAACTCAGCAAACGGAGCAGGAGCAATGAGATGAGGCATGTGTATGGCACTTGATACGGGATGACGGTGCCATCAGTGGCGTGTCCTCCCCACAGACCTGGGAGGCTGATGGGATCCCTGGCCACATTTTGCGTTGTGCGGTCTGAGATGGACAGGGACTAGGGAGTACGTTGCCCAAGGCCACACAGGCGAGAAGCAGCCCGATTGTGAATGGAGAGGAGTGGAGTAAAGAGCCCGGTCCCTGATGCCCTAACCCACATGTTGGTCTCTCCATGTGGGGCCGCTGCTCGTTTCTTACTGTTGGTGCTGACACACCTGTGCCCACGTTAAGGCGAGGCCAGCTGTCTCCGTCATTCGCAGGCCCAAGGAAGGCCCCAGCTGGAGCAGGGAGGCCGTGAGCTGGCCCTTTAAGCCTTCCTGGATGGGGAGCCTGCCCTATGGAGTAATCCTGCTCCCGGAGTCGGCAGCATTACTGCTGCGGTAAGGAATGTCTTCTGGGGAGATTTAGTGCCTGGTGATAGACATATGGGCTTCAGTTACCCGCACTGCTCCGTTAAGCCCAAGGCAGGCAATGCATGTAGGCAGAGTAGGTGAAGAACTAGAGAAAACCAGAGGGGCACACGGGAAGCTGGGTAGTGAGGGGGCAGGAGACTTACATTTGAAGAGTGCTTCTCTGTACCAGGCCTGTGATCTCAGTGGAGACCCAAAGCAACCCTCTCGGGTTACATACCCATTTCACGGAAGAGGAAACAGCCTCAGGGGGGTTAGGTAACTTGACCAAGGGACTAGTCAAAAAGATCCAAGGAAATCTTTGGTAACCATTCGGAAAGGCCTCCTGGGACCATTGTGTCTGCCTTGAGCCTCCAGGACCAAGCCTTGGGGGCTCCAGGCTACTGTCCTGTCCCTGCCAGCCTGCCTGTCATCCAAATCCAGACCCTTTTCACAGGGCTGTTGGCTCTGCAAGCTCCCTGTTTCTAGTTGGGGAGAGACCCCCTTCATCAGCCTGGCTGGGGGCCTTCAACCTGCCAAACCAAGCCCAGGGCCCCCGCAGGGTCTCCCACAGGGTCTCCCGCAGGTGTTTTGCAGGAATGGCTGGAGAGGTGGACCATCTGTGTACCTTCCCACCTCCTCTCCTCTGCGTCTCCCAGCCCTGCGGCCCACCCTTCTGGTTCCACCTGGGCATTGTGTGCTCACAAGGCCATTCTTGACTCTGAGCCTTCAGAGTTCGTTCTTTTTCTGCCATAGAGCCCTGGCGGCTGCCCATGGGGGTGGGCTCAGCGACCGGCTCCGTGCACGTTTACCTTTCTTCCTAGGCTCCCTCATCTGGCTACCTCATCAGGAGGTCTTCAGGAAGGGAACCCTCCAGGGCACCTTGAAGAATCAGACAGGAGTCGCGGGCTCTTCCTTTCCTCCTTTGCACCTGCCCAAAGCACCCAGCCTGGAAAGGGAACTGCAGGATCCTGGGTCCCCGACCCTCAGCCCCTGAAGGAGGGTGTTGGACGTGGAGTCGCAGCGGCCTGGCGGGGAGCAGGGCGGGAGCAGCTGAGGGCCCGCCTCTTGCACCTGTGGAGCCTGGGGCGCACGGCCGCCCCATATGCCCAAATGTCAGGTGAGTGGCTGACCTAGCTCCCGTAAGCTTTAGGAGGTGAAGGGCCAGTGCTCCCCACCGTGCTGTGCTCACAGGGCAGGAGCAAGAGAGCTGGCTGCGGCCCGCTATGACCCAGTCCTGGCAGTTCGTTGAGTACAGACTGTCCTGAGCTACCATGGGGCGCTGACGTCCGCCCTCCCTCCTGGTGGCCCCATGAAGTCTCAGGGTCCACTCCCACGGGCATTATTGTCTGTGGATGCCCTGCCTTGGGGGATGCCACCTGCTGTCCTGATTCTAAGCGGGAACCAGTGTGGTGTCACAGGGAAGACTCAGACCTGCCCTGTCTGGCCCTGACAGCTGGGGACATTATGGCAGGGCTCCTGCCGTGGTTCCCGGGTGCAGAGGCAGGTCACTTGGGTTCTAGGCCTGTCTCTATGGGTCCTTAAATCATTCTTTTCATGTTTCTGTTGTGTTTGTCAGTCCTGTCTATGTTGCAAGGGACAGAGATGCCCAATCAGCCTGGCTTCAGTAATAACACATTTGAGAAGGGGAATTTGTCGGTTCACCTAAATGAAAATCCCAGAGCCAGGTAGGCTTCAGATATAGGTGGATCCAGTGACGCACGATGGCTTCAGGCTCTGGGGCTGCTCTTCGTCATTTCCTTTGCCCTTCCTCCTAGAGTATACGGGCTTGCTCCCCAGGCTCGGGCTGGCAGAGTATCAGGAATGGCCACAGCAAACCCGTGCCACAGGTCCTCACACCCCTGGGCCCGCAGGAGAGACGATCTGTCTCCCCCCATTCCCAGGAACAGCCTGATGTTCACAGGGATTGGCCTGGCTTAGATCACTTAACCCGCGGACACCAGAGCAAGAGCTAGAACGGGCCTCGTGCTAGCCCCGGGGAAGGTGTCAGCCGAGCAACATGCTGAAAGCAGCTCTTTGTCAGTAAACAGACGTTCAGGGTGTCTCGTTCCGTGCAAGCACCGCAAAAAGTGCTCAGAGGTGCAAGACCCTGTCCCTGGACTCAGGGGCCTTACGGCTTGGTCAATGGCAAGCAACATTTACTGAGTACCTACTGTGTACAATGCCAATTAAATCCAACTAAGACCTCTTCCAGAGCTTTCCAGTTACAGAACCCATTCGCGCCTCCTGACAATCCTGTGAGGTAACACAACGTCATTAGAAAAAGACACCAGGGGTGGGGGAGGACAAGAGCATCTTGTGGAAGGAAAGGGATGTCAGTCGCTGTAGCACTGAAAGCTCTTGGTGTTGGGGGCCGGAGCAATGACTGCAGGCGGAAGTGGCTCCGGAGGGGATCCCTCCAACAAGCTTTGAAGCGGGGCTGGCTGCACATGCGTGGGGCCCAATGCAAACCGAGAACAGCGGTCCCCCACTTAAAAGGTAGGAAATAGTGTCACCAGAGATACTAAAATGCAAAACTTTTTCCTTCTGTGGTTTCCCTCTCTTTCAACTTGCCAGGGTGATCGCTTGCTGTTTAACGTCACTCTAAGTAAATAAAAGGAAAAATTTTAAATCATTTGCATACATCATACTGTTCACCTTATACCGTGCAATGCCAGTTTTACATGTAAATATAAGAACATGAGCTCATAGGCAGAATCAGCAAATCACGCAGACTGTATTTCATAGCTAGGATGTGCATATGTATTTCGTTCTTACCAGGACTGCAGAGATGCAGCGTGCCACTAACTCGACTGTTTTTTTTTTTAAGACTTTATGTATTTATTGAGAGAGAGAGCAAGCGTGAGGTGGGGTGGGGGTGCGGCAGAGGCAGACGGAGAAGCAGGGAGCCAGATTCGGGACTCAATCCCACTCTGGGATAGTGACCTGAGCCAAAAGCAGACGCCCAACTGACTGAGCCACCCAAGTGTCCCTACTTCATTTCCCTCAATGTGCTCTACCTTCAGCTTCCTGCTGAGAAAGGCAAACCTGGAAGGAAAAGGAACTGCGGGCTGCCTTATCTTTCCCTTGGGCATCCCTGCCAGCGTCAGTGGTTGGCGGGTACAGGAAAGGAACAGAGTGGGAAGGCATGGGAGAGAGCTCCTCAGTGGGTCCCGATTCCTAGAACGCCAGGGCTTCTTTCTGCATTGGAAGCAAGTTCAGGTTCAAATAGAAGGTGTGAGATTTTGGGGATGTCAGTACCCATAATACTTGCACTCATGCTGACTGTTGCTGAGCTCCCATAAATTGTGGGCCCACAGAATCCCCTGCTCATGGGGCACCACACACACCATATGTGCATGCATCCCCTTTGTGCCTCTCACTTTTGCTCACGAGCATGCTCCAGTGTCCCATTGGACTTCAAGTGTAAAACACAAGATGAAAGATAAGATGGTTGAAAATTTCAAGATGGCAGGAGCAGAGCATGAAACGCAGAAGGGGCCCCTTCTGTAAGGGGACACTTGGGTGCGTGCACAGCTCGGGTGCCACGAGGCAGTCCCTGCGTGAAGGACAGGCAGTGTCTGCACAGGCAGAGAGAGGGACAGAGGGCATCCTGGGCAACAGGAGGGGCTTCACCAAAGATGAAAAGGTGGGAATTCTCCTGGCAGAGTTAGGGGAAAGAAGTGAAGGCCTGGTTAGAGGTGGGGCTTCACGCTGGCTGGTGAGCCGTGAGAAGCCCGCAGGACGGGTCAGGAGGGAGGCTGACATCTTGAAATCTTCACTAGCGCTGACACTGGGCCTCTTGAGCAGGGATGGCATTACTCACGAGCCATTCCTAGGTCTCAAGTCAGGATTCCCAGGCCTCCAGTGCGTTCCCGCACTTTTACCTCCATGGGCTTTTCACACTTGGCTGTGGTTCTCTGTTCGGTGGGAGCCAATCCCACTTGACCCCAAACTCTTCAGGAAAGAGGCAGGTGTTATACTGTATTCCAGAACCTACTTTAAAGTGCCTGACATTAGAACTTAAGTAAAAAAAAAAATGTGGAAGGAAAAAAGAAGACCTCATTTGTTGGGAAGTATGTCTTTTAAAGTATCTAATTCAAGTCACTGATCCCTAAAATATTAACGTTTCATCTTTACAATGGTCCAATCTTCCAGTTTTCCATTTATTTTTAAAGAATTTATTTATTTATTTGACAGAGAGACAGCCGGTGAGAGAGGAAACACAAGCAGGGGGAGTGAGAGAGGAAGAAGCAGGCTCCCAGTGGAGCAGGGAGCCCGATGCGGGGCTCGATCCCAGGACCCGAAGGCAGACGCTTAACAACTGAACCACCCAGGCGCCCCTCCATTTTTTTTTTTAAGAGCCTATGTATTTATTTGACAGAGAGTGAGAGTACACGCAGGGGGAGTGGCAGAGGGAAAAGCAAGCTCCCTGCTGAGCAGGGAGCCCAAAGAGGGGCTCAATCCCAGGACCCCAGGATCATGACCTGAGCCGAAGGCAGATGCCCAACTGACTGAGCCACCCAGGTGCCCCTCAGTTTTCCATTATTTTTGATTGACTTTCCCTTTAGCAGACAGAAGGGAGTCGTACCTGTTGGGAACAGTGACTGTGAACTAATCGTGGGGTGGGCAGGTCTTCCTGCTTTATGGCTGACATCACCTTGAAAGCTTTCGGAGAGTCACAAACACGGTGATCACGTTTGATGAGACCTGGAGAGGACAAGGACAGACAACCTTCATCAGATCGTATGTTGGCTTAGGTCTTTATACCACCAAGCAGTTGGCTAAAGATGTGAAGTTTCCCTGATTTGGTTTTTGAAATTACAGTACAGAATAAACGTTTAAATTCTTGGATTTTCCCTGAGCTTCCCTCCAGATGTTTGGTGTGGTATAGATACCACAGTAAATAAATGTGTTTAAAAGTCCTGTAAATTAGGCAAGAGGGTGTGGCGGGTGTGCCATTTTGCAGGGCCTCCCTGGGGTGGAAACATAGCCAAGACCACCACAAGGTTTCTTGCCCCTTTAACCTGGAAAGGGGGAAGGGAGCGCTGCGGGAAGGCTCCGGAACAGTGAGGTGATTTAGGAATCATGGTGTAGCGAGGAATGTACCGGTGAGGCCGACACCCACCCGAGTTGTCAGAATTCACACTGCCGGAAATGCAGGCATGAGCTGAGAGCGGGGCGAGGAGGGCGTGCATACGTGGGAATGTGGAAAGACACTGCCTGTCCTTGTTGGCGGCAGGGGCCGTGCTGGGCTGCAGCGGGCGGGAGGCAGGGCTGGGCTCTGGAATCCACTTGTCAATCCCAGCTCCAGATGTCCGCTCTGGGGGATCAGGGCTGCCAGGGCTGGGAGACTGACAAGTGGTGGTTACATCACTGTCCAAAGGCTCGATGGAAATTGACTCATGCGCTCTCTAAATGCCTTTTATGCCTTACGGCCCCGGGGCCAAACGAATTTGCACGGTGATGTGTTACCCCGCCAGCCTAGCAGTCGTAGGAGGAAAGAAACAGTTGCTTTTGGTGGTTTTAACTCTGAGATTAAACCCTGCTGGGGAGAGACAGCAGACAAAACAGGCTGGAGATTAAATGAAACAACCCAGGTCTGCTGGGAGTAGGAGAAATCTGCCCTCCTCACCTCCTCCTCTCAGAATGCAGACCAGGTGGAGCCCAAGGCGTCCCCTCTCAGAAGGTCCCTCACTGCTGGAGAGGCAGGAGCTACTAAAAATGACACACAGCCATTAAAGGATGCCCTCCACGGTGAGTGGGACCTGGGGGGATGCACCCCTTCCCCCCGGAGATGCTTTTATGCAGGTCTGCTTTCGGGAGCTATTTCTAGGGTCATTTGCCGGTTTTGATACCCCAGAGGTAGAGTTATTTGGGGTGACCTTTCAGACTGGGAGCTGCAGAGCTGACGGCTCATTTATGACTGCCAGGCCCCAAGATAAGGTGCTTCCAGATCGCGTTCACTTCCTCATACACAGGGGGCCTGAGGCTGAGCAGAAATGTGTCCAATGCCTACAGGGCAGACTTCGTCTGCAAACCTGGGCTGCCCAGCTCAAGGGAGATGCTGACCCGCAGGCCTGGGCTTCCCTGAGCTCAGCTCAGCCTGCCTGGACTTTGATCCTGGAATTCAACTGGTGGTCCATCACTCACTAATCCTCCTAAGTCCATTTCCCCATCTGTGAATGGGGGCGGTGATGGTTAACATCACCTTCTCAGGGCTTCGCTGTGAGCTTAAATGAGGGTTCCTATGGAGTGGATGAGCTGCTGGGAAATCTGGTGCTGTCTTAGCCTATTTACCGGCAGCCAGGCACCTGAGCCCCAAGCTCCGGCTTCTGTCACCCTATGAGTTGAAGGGTTTTTGGAGTTTGGGGCCCAGCAAGAATTAAATTGTAGTGTCCTGAAGAGAGGAGTGGAGGTTTTGGTATGCCAAGTAAGTGAGAGGACTTGGCCCCCTTCCAGATGGCTGATGAAGACGGAGAAGAGGGACAAAAACAGAGTGGGCCATGGGAACCGGGTCTGGCAAATGCAGAAACCCACAGGTCGCCCTACCTGCTATGGAAATGGCTGCCCTCACATCCGGGACTTCTGGGCACAAGCATGGAAGCCCAATGGACTGCATGAGGTCTCCCTGACTGGCTAGCTCAGAGGAAGTTTGGCCACCAGAAGGAGACACCGCTCCCCATAGGAGGGGCGAGGCCCCCCCTGGACAGGAAGCCAGACCGGGAGCCATACCCTCAAAGGTGCCAGCCACAGCTGCACAGGGCGAGTCCCACTGCCCAGCACATAGCAAAGCAGCACCACCGACCTCCAAAGTCCCCTAATATGCAGATAGGGCGTAGAGGGGAAGTAAGGAATGACTGATATTACAATTTCTGCCCAGTTTGGTGAGTAGGGAGTCTTAAAACAGATTTAATTGTATTTAGATAAATGAATGTGGCGTTTCTCAAGCTCAAATATCATAAAGGTGCTCACATCTGCCACCAACAGAAAGAGTGAGCACAGAGTCCAGGATAGACTAACAGGAAGCACCCTAAGAATGATGGTTAAGAGAGGGCCCTGGTGAAAACGGACTGACCTAAGTAAGACCCCAGTCATGCATTACTCCTAGGCTTGTTGGGGCAGATGAGGGCAGCCCCTGTAAAGTTGGGGGTCAGGGCTGGTTAGCTCCTTCCACACTACCTCATGACCACCGTGCGATGGAAGCAAGACTCAGTCCAAATTCCTCCACCCAGAGGCATTCAGAAAAGCAGATTTCATTCCCAAGGAGCCCCCAAGGGTCTGAGCACAAACTCTTAGTGGGTCAGGAATCTCGACTCTATGGCCTTTCAAGGGACACCCACCCCTACCTGCGTGAGTTTACTTGAGAGATTCACAAATTCCTGGGCAGGATTCCACTGTTTCAGGATCCTTCCAATCAGGCCACTGGAAATCCTCCCAAGAGGTGGACAACAGCCCCGAGGACTGTCGGGGGAGGTGTCAAGCTTCGGGCACCAACACGGCAGGCCAAGCT
The DNA here is from genome assembly GCF_002007445.2 of Ailuropoda melanoleuca. Classification (NCBI taxonomy): domain Eukaryota; kingdom Metazoa; phylum Chordata; class Mammalia; order Carnivora; family Ursidae; genus Ailuropoda; species Ailuropoda melanoleuca. The sequence continues at coordinate 99,187,591 of NC_048219.1, read as the reverse complement.
TGCGGATGCCCCCGTTCCTGCAGCCTGGCTGGGACGTGTCTGTAAATGAGGCAGCCGGATCCGCCAGTCTGGAATACCTTGACTTTCACCAATGAAAGCTCATTTCTTATGTCATCATGCTGGTGAATGGGCAACTGTTTTCACCAAAAAACCACAAAACACATGATTTCTGACACTCTCTATGCCTGTCGACAAAGGTGATGGAAGCACTCGGAGTGTTTCTGGGGTGGCACGGCTTCCTTGCAGACTGTCCGTACCCTCCAGGCCTGGCTGTTTTGATTAGCAGCTTAGAGGACCCTCTCGCTGCTTAACCGAAGGGGCATCCCCCAAATGTCAGATTGGAGCAGGCCCTCAGGATGTTTGGGGCGGCATCAGGACCAGAACTTGGGATGTGAATCAGCCCCTTGACTAAAATATAAAATAAAGAGCTATTTCCTCTCTTTCTGGTATCTTAAGTCTTGTTCCCAATTAGCTTATGAGCTTCTCAGGAACAGGGCCAAGATTTTTAGCCACACAAAGCTAGATTCATCATCTTCGCTCTCTCTTTAAATCTTTATTAAGTGGCTTTCAGAGAGTAGAACAGTTGGCGGAAAAGGCATTTTGGGAAATGAGGGTCTTAGTGGCCAGGCTGAAGAATCTGGATTGTATTCAGGCGAGCCAGGAAGCCACTGAGCACTTTTGAGAAGGGAAGTGGTTGGATCAAAGCAACGGCCCATAAGGAACACTTAGCCCACGGAGCAGCCATCGAAGGGACGTGCGCCACGCCACCTTTCTCTGTGGCCACCCTTCAGACAGGCAGCTTCTCAAGAAGACGGACCTCAGAGCATCTACCATGTACCAGGCGCCATGTGAGGGAATCCCAGGTCCCGACCCCCTGAACGAACCCTGACTCTCCCCCATTTTCCAGAAGAGGAGGCCAAGGATAAGAGTGGTTGAATGACTCGCCCAGAGGCACACAACAGGAAGGATGGAGGATTTCTGCCTGGCACCAAGCTGTCCCCACATTCCCCCTGTCCTTGCCTCCGAGCCGAGACATTGGATTCCGAGTTGCTCTGGAGGTATTTGGAATAAGAGACAGACGCAAAGCAAGAGAGTTCCAGCTCTTTCTTGCGAAGAGCGGCACAGAAAACAAAATGGTCTCCAGCAACAAAACCCGCTATCTGCGTATTGGCCCATCTGTGCTGAGCGGAATTCCACAGGGATTATTGTCCCCAAGAGACAGGGAGGAGCCATTTGGTGAGCCCAGGAGTTAGGACAAGACCTTCACCGATTACAAATCACATTAGACAATTACATTCTTAGCTCTCGGGAGGAATCCTTGCTGGGTTTGCTCTTCTTATTGTAAAAAGATAATGCCTGATAATGACAGGCTGGCCTTCTGCAAAATAAACCTGAGTATTGGATTGAGTTTGCAATATTTGGCACATTAAAAATTACTTTTTGGTGGAGATTAAGAAGAAAAAACACTCTCCTGCCCACACTGTCTTCAACCCAGAGACCCTGAAGTTTTTCTGTTTGGAGACAGATTATTCATCCCAATGTGGGCCAGCTCTGGGGCGAGCAATTAGGGTTTTCAAATTTGCTCTCTGATACTCACCATGTCATGAGGGGTAGTTTATAGCTCAAGATAGCTATTGATACTCCCTCTGTCTTAGGCCCTGGAACAGACAGACCTGGATTCTGGCCCCAGCCCTGCCACTTCCTGGCTGTGTGGCCTTGGCCAGATTCCTCAACCTCTCTGGGTGTTGATTTTTCTCCTCTATAATATAGGACAATTGACTGACTGCCCGAGGGAGTAAATGAGGTAACAGATGAAGAAACAACTGATATTCTGGCGACTCTGGGAATGTTAACTGGTCACTGGTATTTGATACTTCTCTGCTGCTCAGGAGTCCCCAGTCCCCAGTCCCCAGCTGGGGAGACAACATTAATAGTGGGTTGCTGTCACATGGAAGAGTGGAGTGGGGGGAAAATATGGGCTTTGGGAACACCCAGACCTCACTCATGCCCTAGGAATCACCAGCTTTGTGTCTTGGGCTCAGTGCCTCTGTGTTCTTATCTGTGAAATGGGCTTATCTTACTACCTGCTGGGCACCGTGTGCTAGGGGAGCTCACACCCCAGGACAGCCAGGTTTATAGCAACACTTCTTTGTTGGAGACCCGACTGTCCCCAGCCTGGAGGCACCCGGGGAAGGGTCTGCCAGAGAAGCCATCAGGGCACCAAGCATGGTTGCAGGCTAAAGAGATTTGTCTCACTTGCGCGTGTCTGAACACATTTCAAATGCACGCAGATGCTGGCGGGATGGACGGAGTACAAATTCTAAAGCTGAGGTTGTTTCCCCTCAGACAATGGGAAAGGACAAAGCACAGAAGAGGAGCAACCATTTTGCTTTGCCCTAAATCGGTTCCTCATACCTGCAGCCAAAAAGGTTAGAAATTCTGGTCCCACAATCCACTTATAGTCATGTGTGATGCTGGATTTGGAATCTGGTGGTGGCTGGGGTAGGGGGCGGGGGGGGCAGGGAGGCTACAGAGGAGGCGGGTCCCAGGGCCAACCCAGCCCTCTACTCCCCAGCTCCTTTCTCCCCTCCCTGGGCTTCCCGGGGGAGGAGGTGCCATCCCCTCGTGACCAAGAGCTTTGGGGGCTCCTCCATGGGAGCCGTACCCTGTGCCCTTGGCAGGTCCTCTCCGATTTTGTCTGCACAACAACTTTAAGAGCTAAGCCTTACTACACGGGCCCATTTTACAGGTGAGGAAACCGAGGCACAGAATGGTTGAGTAACCTGTCCTGGGCAGCACAGCCAGGACTCAGACCCAGGCAGCCTAGCCGCATGAGGCTGGCTCCGGTCCAAGGCTGGAGAGAAGGAGTCAGGGCCACATCCGCTGCACCAGCAAGGGCAGGAACGTAAAAGCCAATCCCTGAGATGTCATGAGTTAGCAGAGGCCAGCGTGGCCTGGCAGGGTCTTTCCAGCACACCCACCACTACACGTCCCGCAGGAGCATGCAAGAGGCTTGGAGCAGCTGGGGGACAAAACTCTGCAGCTCGTGAAAGGTCTTCTTCTTTTTCTTTATCCTCAGGTCAGGAAAGCAGGAGAGTGGTGTGAATGGTTTACGCTATAAATGTTGGCACGAGGACTCACGGACGTACGCAACTTGACGAGCCCTGCTGATGCTGAGGCCGACACCCGGTGGCACCAGGGCTCCTGTGAGCCCAAACCAGGGCGGGGCAAAATAGCGCATGGAGGATGCAGGTGGAAGGGACCCGCTGTTTCGAGCAATCTCAGTGAGGGTGGGACCAGGTGTGAACCCAGTGTGGTATCCAGAAGCTTCAGGCAGTGTCTGTGGAGGGACATGGGAGGCAGAACAGGCCACTGTAGGACTCAGGGAAGGCTTTCTGGGAAAGGCCAGACAGGGGGCCTTGAGGCTTTGTGAGCATTTAGGGAGAGGGCCACGGGAAGGAAGGGAAGAGGGGGATGTTGGGAGCCCCGATGTGCTGGTGGGAAGGCGAGGCCATGTCTGTGAGGCACTAGTCCCAGTTCTCAGCAGTGCACCAGCATTCCGTGAGGCCATGTCATGGTCACTCATGGCCTCTGTGTGCCAGGTTCTGGGAGTCACTAAATGACACGCAGTCCCAGCCAGCAGGGAGCTCACAGCCCAGATGCAGGGACAGGCCATGCTGAAACTTGCGTGCACATCAGAAACCCCCAGAGGGCTTGTGAAAACACAGGTTTCTGGGCCCCACGCTTAGAGTGTCTGCTTGAATACATCTGGGATAGGACCCGAGTATTTGCATTCCTTTTTTTTTTTTAATGAAGATTTTATTTATTTTAGAGAGAGAGAGCACACAAGTGAGGGGAAGGGCAGAGAGAGAGGAACAAGCAAACTCTGCCCTGAACTGAACACAGAGCCTGATGTGTTTCATCTCATGGCTTGAGATGAAATCAAGAGTCAGATGCTTAACCGACTGAGCCACCTTGGCAACCCCCCCCCCCGAGTATCTGCATTTCTAACGAGTGCCCAGCTGCTGCTGACCTACGTGGAGAATCATGGGGTTATAGCATATGGAGAGCATGTCACTCAGCCATGAGGAAACAGACCAGAGACCGTGTCATGAATAAGGAGAGGATCGGGATGAGTGAAGGCCAGGGAGGAACTCCCAGCACAGAGAAGTACCAAAGCAGAAGAGTGGAGAGGACACACGGGGGCAGAGCCCCTTTGGAGCAGAGCCAATGGGAGGTGCGTGCGGGAGCAGGTGGCCGGCCTGCCAGTGGCTGGAGTTGGCCGTGGACGGGGATCTTTCTTCCTGGAACCACTGAGGATTCCTTAGCTGAGAAAGGTAGGCTTGAGGTACCACATTGTTGGAGGGCATCAAAACTGATGATGGGGGCGCCTGCGTGGCTCAGTCGGTTAAGCGTCTGCCTTCGGCTCAGGTCGTGATCTCAGGGTCCTGGGATCGAGCCCTGCATCGGGCTCCCTGCTCAGCAGGGAGTCTGCTTCTCCCTCTGCCCCTCCACGTGCTCGTGCTCTCTCTCTCTCTCTCAAATAAATAAACAAAATCTTTAAAAAAAAAAAACCTGATGATGAAGCTTCTGGTAGCTTCCAGTTTGCAAAACACTGCCCCACATAAATTTCCTCACTTCACCCACCAGCAACTCTGTGAGTTCTGATGCAAATTTTTTTTTACCACCCACCTTCCCCATCTGTTACAGAAAAGGAAACTGAGGCTGCTCCCGGGCTTGAAGTTACTTGCTCCAGTTGATGGCCCGGGCAGGTACAGCCAGCGCTAGAGTCCCAGCCCTCCAACCACAGAGATTTCCATGATCCTACTTGCCTCCAAGTCCAGAGTCAAGCCAAGTCCTTCCCTTGTTTCTATTAAATAAATGTCTTCATCATGTTCATACCGTTAATAATAGCAGGAAGTCAATCTGGCCACGTAATGTGAGAAAGGTAGTAGTTCCAGGTCAGGAAATCCTGTTGCTTCGAGTCCCTTGGGAATGCTAACTTTCCCACTCTGCCCCCACGGACATCCTGACCTTCTGCACAGTTGGCCTCCCCAGGCAAAACTGGGCCGGAAACGCCGGGCCCTTGGCCAGAGTCTGATCCGAACTTCGCCCTCTGGGAGCAAAGTGCCTCTTCCACGTAGCACCCACTGGGGGTAGGCAGCACAACAGGGGCCCCGGGAGGTTCCTCCTTCTCCTGGGCTTGCCCTTGCAGGTAGGGAGGTGGTGGGCGATGGGCTGGGGAAGAGGAAAAGCTGCCGGACGCTCAGACACACTCACCCTGCGATGAGAGGCAACTGGCACGGGGAACCCATCCTCTCCGTTTCCTTGCCTGGAAGTGACGCAGAGTGAAGTGAGGTTCTAGCACACGAGCTGGCGCATTGTAGGTGCTAGTGACTCTGCGAGGAATGCTCTGTTCTCTTCCGCGAGGGTGGGGCTGGCAAAACACGGAAGGGCCTCCCACGCAGGTTGGACACACGGGCTTAGAAACTGAAGACGTAAGCCCCTTACAGCTCCTCCCTGGAGAGAGGCTCCACTCTGCCCAAGCAGGTGGCCCATGCCATCGACGTATTGGTTCACTCGCTGGCTTCTTCTTCCATCCAATGATCTTATTGTGTGACATACACAACGCTCATTTATTTTCACACACGATTACCTCCCTTCTTCCATCACATCGCCCTGCAAGTTCGGTTGTAACATTACTCAATTATCCACTCCCTTGACAAACAGAAATCGAGCACCCTCGAAGTGCCAGGCATGGTTAGGTACTGGGGACACGGGCACAGTCTTGCCCTTGAGAAATTCTCTGTCTCTCCAGGAGGCTGGCTCTGCTCATACAAGAAATGTGTTACTTAAATAATAGTGAGCCCTTCAAGGGAGAAGTGCTAGGTGCTAGGAGAACTCCTACCAGGGTCGCCGCCCTGATTCAGCCCCGGTCCAGGAACACCTTCATGAGGACGGTGACCTTTGAGCTGGGAGCTGGCAGGAACTCTTCTCACCGGTTTGCCAAGGTCCCCACCTGCCCCCTTGCCCAACACCAGTAACGATGCTGTCCTGCTGGCCCCTCTCGCTGCTGACTTTGCAGCTCCTGCTTTCTCATCCTGCTGTAGCTGTCCTGTCTTCCGTGGTGCCAAACCGACCCTGAGCTCTGGGTAGTGTCCATGGTGTCTGTACTTGGAGGCAGATGTCTCCCTCCCACAGCATAATCTCTACCTCTGAAAAGTGCGGCAGCTGGTTCTGATACCCACCAAGTTTGGGAATCACTGCCGCAGAGACCTCAACCACCTCTTGTCATGATTCCCCGACACGTGCCCCCGCCCCCAGCCCTGCCCTCACTGGCCTGTGGTAGACACTGGACGAGAAGACATCGTTCCCACCCTCCCGAGCTTGAGGTCACACGGGACAGCAGTATCACGGAATCCTAACATAAGTGATGATGATTTCATGGGGTGCTTGGGAGGCCCGCAGGAGGATGGCTAACCTACCCGGGGGTTAGAGAAGGCTCCCTGGAGGAGGTGATGTCTGAGCTGAATCTGAAAGAAGGAGAAGCAAACGGGAGCAACATTCCAGCCACGGAGAGCAGAGAGCACAGAGGCGGGGGGGGGGTAAGGGGGTAGAGAAAGGCCTTTCTAGGAATGACAGAGAGATCACTGCAGCTGGAGAGTAGTGTCAGGAGTGTTTAACCCAGCTGGAGGCATTCAGGAAGGCTTCTTGGAAGTGGCGATACATGAAGTGAGCCATTCTGAAGGACCACTAGGAGCTGGCAGGGGGGAGGGAGAAGGACGCCATAGACACTAAAGTAAGCAACTGTACTTGTCAATAACGCAGTATAGCTCACTCCAAAATTTAGTGGCTTGAAGAGACAATATCCATGTGTTATCTCTCGTGGTCTCCATGGGTCAGGAATTTGGAGGCAGCTTGGCCGATGGCTCCAGCGTGGTGTCTGTCATGAGCTGGCATCAATCTGTTGTCTGGGCTTACCTGAGGCTGGAGGATCCGCTTCCAAGGCGGCCCCTCACATGCCTGGCACATGCCTTGACCCTTCCCCAAGCTTCTCGCTCAGGAGCCCGGGGCGGGGGGTGCTGAGAAGCAGGTGCATACCCAGACCCAAGGGCTAGGAGGCGAAGGTGGGAGACCTGTTTCTCCCCCTGAGAGTCATTGAACCTGAGAGAAAAAAAATCCATAGACATCTCAGATGTAAACGGTAGCTTCATTCCCACAGAATCGGGGTTGGGGGTTGTATTCTTTTCCCAGGGCCACCCTAACAAACTACCACCAACTGGGGGATTCGGAACCACAGAAATTTTCATTCTCTTACAGTTCTAGAGGTCAGCAGTCTGAAATCGAGGTGTCAGGAGGTTGGCTTCTTCTGGGGGCTGAGGGCGCCTCTCTCCCGGCATCTGGGGGTTGCCGACAGTCTGACCATCCTTGACTTGTGGACACATCACTCCAACCGCTGCCTTCATCATCACTGCTGTCCTCCACCTGCATTTGTGTCCAAATTTCCCCCTTCATACGAGGACCCCAGTGACTGGCTTAGGGCCCACCCCAATCCAGTGTGACCTCATCTTAATGGGACTATGTCTACAAAGATCTTATTTCCAAATAAAGTCATTTTCATAGGTCCAGGGAGGTTAGGACATGACCAGATCTCTCGAGGGCAAAATTCTACCCCCAGCAGGAGTATAGGGCTATTCTAATGGCTGGTTTGCTACATCATTAGAATTGGAAGGAAGACAAATATTTAAAAATTCACATTTCATGCATCTGCTTTTTAAAGCACTAACAGAAACCATGAAGTGCTCTTGAATAAAAGTGAAAAAAAACAATAAAACATCTACTTCCACTCTGTGTGTTACAATCTGGTGGGGGAGAGCAATAGAGTGCATGAATGAGGTGAAGGGGGATGCAGGCCACCTGGAGACTGAGACAGGCAGACAAACTCAGAGACACAGCAAGCAAAGGGGAGGACAGTGGCAAAGGTTCTGAGAGACAGGGTCATTCCCAGGGCCTTCCAGGAGCCTGCCACCAGAGACTTCCACAGCCCCGTTGCATTTGTGCAACAAAGGGCATAAATGGGGAATTCCCGTTTTATTGCTCAACCCTTGGGGTAGATGACATAGTAAGATCAGTATTTGGCCTGAAGTCAGGGAGTCCCCATGCCTGTTCTGACACCATGGCTCCCAATTTATCAAGTATACTTTGGTTATCAAGAAGGTGCCAACATTGGGCAAGTTGGAAGGGACTGAAATGAGCTTCAAGTTCAGGGATGGCAAACACATTTTGTCTTTCATGCCATGCCTCCACTGGTGCTTGTCCAGAGCACTGTGTGAAGAAGCATCCAGGCTCAGAGAACCAGAATTGATTAGTTATATCTGCCTCTGGTGCAGGAAGGACAAGCAGCTTTACACACTTGCTATTCTAGACCTAGTACAAGCATTGGATTTTGAAGGTGGGAGAACTGAGACCAAGTAAGAAAAATTAATATGCCTGAGGTCTCATGGCTGGTTCACAGTAGAACCCAGTTGTGCCCCCCTCCCCATCCCACTACACACTGGACTCTCTCTCCTTGTCTTCCAGGTCAGCGAGCAGCAACATCCACCCAGTTGTCTGAGAGTCATCCTCACCCCCTCCTCTTTCACACCCCGCATGCTCAGCTGCCATATCCTGTTCACCTGCCCCCACCTTGTTCTCGAGCCATTCACTTCTCTCCATTTCTCCATCATCCCCTAGTCCGAAGTTCTTGTTCCTTGAAGGACATTTGGCAAAGTCAGGAGACCTTTTTGGTTGTCGTGATCTGTGAAGGGTGCTACCGGCCTCTTGTGGGTAGAGGCCAGGGATGCTTCTAACCATACTACAACGTACAAAATGGTCCCCACAACAGCGGGCCCCACATCCAGCCCAGAATGTCACAGTGCTGAGGTCTAGAATCCTTTCCTCGTCTAAGCCACCATCATCTGTTGCCTAGATAAGCTCAAGGAGCTCTCAGCTAGCCTACCTGCCTCCATCTCGTCCCTATGGTCCATTCTCTTCCAAGATACCAAATATTAAAATGTAAAACCGTAATCCGGGATTTCCATCCAGATCCAAGCTCCTCACCATATGCAGCGGATCCCGCGTGATCTGGCCCTGCCTGTCTCACTAGCTGCAACTTCCTTCTACCCTCTTGCTACATCTCTGTGCTATAATCTCACTGGCCTTCCTTCAGATCCAGGAGAGCCATGCTTCCTCCTCTCTCAGGGCCTTTGCAGAGGCTCTTCCTTGTTTCAGAAACACCAACCCTCAGTCCCAACATCTTTGTCTAGTTAACTCCCACTCATCCTGCTGAACGTATGAGGAAACTTTCTTCCTGCCCTCCTCATAGCATTTATCATTGCCTGTAACTACGTGCTTGTCTGTGAGAATGTTTCGTGACTGTCCTCCCCCTCCCAGTGCATTGGAAGTCCCCAGTAGGCAGGAGCAGTATCTGTTTTGATCACTCCCACCCAGGTTTTCAGTGTTTTCAAATTGTCTACAACCTGGTAGGTTCTCAAGACCCATTTGTTGAATGAATGAATGAATGAATGAATGAACAAACGAGCTCAGGTCTCCAGACCCTTTGGCTCTTTATTCACCCTACTACAACCAAGTTCTCTCTCTGTTTCTCTTCTCTGCCCTTCATGCTTTTCCTTGTACCCTTTCTCTCTCCATTAACTGTCATCTTATGCAGCCAACGACTATATTTAAGGATTTATTGTGCTGATTAAAAGTCGTTCTTTGTGAAACAAATTCAGTTGATTTTCTTATTTGCATATCCTTCAACTGATGTTGCCAGGAATGGAAAACAGTCGAATATAATGAGCTGTCTCTGCTGGATGGACGCCTGGCACTGCCTGAAGGCAGGCATTGGACCAGGTGTCCTTGGGCTGGGAGTCAAAGTCAGTGGCCAATAGTTCCCCAGCCCCAGCTCCAAGGGGGACCTGGTTGCTGGCTTCCTGACAATGAAAGCAGGTCCTCCTCTAGCTCTGCCCAGGGCTGGCATCTTCTCAATCTGCAAGAAGTGGTCAAGTGTCATCTCCTCAGAGAGGCCCTCCCAGACGACCTATCTAAAGTAGCCCAAAGAACAAAAGCCCAGCTGGGGAGGCAGAGTATAGCTTTGAAATACTGTTGTATCACCTCCCTTATGCTTCCTGTGATATGAAGTAATTAAATATCTCTGGTCAAGCCAGTCTTAGTCAGATATCTTGTTACTTGCAGCTGAAAGCACTCTAACTGATGCCTTTCTACCACATGTATTGGTCAGCTCATGCTGCTGTAACAAAGCACCACAGATCCGGTGGCTTATACAACAGAGATTTATCATCTCACAGTTTTGGAGGCAGGAAGTCTGAGATCAAGGTGTCAGCTGAGTTGATTCCTTTTGAGAGCCCTATGAGGGAAGGATTTTTTCCAAGCCCGTCTCCTTGGCTTATAGACAGCGGCATTTTCCCTGAGTGATCACACCATCTTCTGTCGGTAAATGTCTGTGTCCAAATTTCTTCTTCTTATAAGGTACCAGGCACATTGTGTTAGGACCACTCTAATGGCTTGTTTTACTTTAATTACCTTTTTAAAGATCCTCTCTCTAAACCTGGGGTCTCATAACACCACAGATCCAGAATTGTTTTCCATCACGCAAGGCTGACTCCTCGGGATGGAAACAAAGACCAGGTATGGCAACTACTGCCTCCACCTCCTTCACAGTAGGGATTGTTGGTGAGAGCCCCGTATAGCCCTACCAATGGTCCAGGGTGAGAGAAGGCAGGAAAGCTTCTCTCCAGGACTTAAACCTCAACAGCCCAGGGAGAAATCACACCAATAAGGATTAAAAAATCATGGCAATAGCAGCAGTGACCAGGACCCATCAGTTCCACGTAGTAGGGAACTACTATGCTATGGCATTGTAAATGGGGTCTCCAGCAACACTGTGACAGATTCACTGTTGCACCACAACACGGCTGAACTCAGAGGTGTTAATCTCACACCCAGGGTCATGTGGCTGGTGTGGCAGCTATGGAGTGCCTCCTTCACCTCCTTTCAAGAAAGAGCCTGTGCTTCAGCTGCGGGAGCACAGGGTCTCCACCTTCTGGGGCAGCGCCTTCTGGATCCACCTCTGCTTCCGGGTCAAGGCACTGCACTTCCGGGGCAGCCTGGCCAAGGACTGAATAGGGCAGAGGGAGGGTCTAGGGCCTGGCTATTCCTGCCCAGCACCCAGTGACTCTGGGGGACATTCTTCACTCTCCCTGTAGAGAGTCATGTGGCCATGCCAGTCTGAGGCTCTCATGCCCCATCCTGCTCCTGCTACCTTTTGTCTTTCACGGGTCTTACTCCTCATAAACCCCTTGCATCACTAGCCCTGTCTCAGTGTCTGTTGTCCAGTGGACCCAAGCCGGCACTTCAGAGGGCAGACCAGGATTGGAACCGTGATGGCCCTCTGGAGGGTTTCAGAATTAAGAGATGGATGTGGGCTCTATGAGCCCTGAATGCAAAGCCAGTGGTCATTTTCACCTAGACTTGATGGGTGTGTAGCCAAGGTACCTGGGGGGCCCAGGAGTAGTGGAACCATTGCCCAAGGTCACCAGCTGCTTGGTGACAGAGCTAATCCAGATCCTGAGGTTCCTGAGCCCCATCTGAGCCCTTCCTGCCCCAAAGTGACTCAAAGCTGCAGCCCTGAGGTATGTCTGAGGAGTGAGGAGGCTGGGGGGCTGGAGAAGCTAAAGGTCTATCGCTGAGCTACAGGACTGCAAGGCCCCTTTGAGGAACTCCCCAAGGACCTCCTGATGATGGAGAACCCTATCTCTCAGCAGTAGAACACAGAGGCAGCAAGAGGTGGGGGAATGAGAGGGGCTTATGCCCCTCCCCCCATTCTGCATTGCCTTTGCCAAGTAAGGCACCACTCCACACCCAAAGTGGGCAGAAAGACTCCTTCTTGCAGGGTAATCAGGAGTCTTCAGGGAGGTGGTGTGCAAAGAGCCCCCTGCCTGGGGCCTGGGACTCTTGCTCTGGCCCACTGTGATCATGTGGAACCAGGGCGTGAGTTATGACTGGGATGACCTGACACCTCTCTGTAAGGGGCTCCTAGAGCCAGCTTACAGCCCCCACCATCTCCAGTGTTAATATATTTTATGGTCAATGGAAGAGAAGGATGGTTTAAGCAACTTGACAAGTCTCTTTGGTTCAACAGGCACAAAACACAGCTGTTTATTTTCCAAGGGGTTTCCCAGTGGAGGGCCTCCCTCTCTCCCTCTGTTCCTGAGGCTGCTGAAGTCTAGGTGACAGCAGACTGACAGGGCACAACAGGGTCTCTCCAAGCCTGGCAGAGAGCAGGCAAGGGCAAGGGGAGCCTTTCCATCTATCTGGCTCCCACATGGGGCTGTTCTCTTGCCAAGGCCTCAGGGCTAGACTGGGCTTCCTCAAAGCAGGGGCTTAGCTTGTCCAGGGGGCGGGTAAAGGGACACAGTCTGCCCATTCTTATGGGGAGTCTCTGCAGGATGCTGCCCCAGGGACCTAATGTCCATCTGCCTGTCTACCCTTCGGGGCAAATTGTCTGAGTTGAGCATTTGCACTCAAGGCCAGTCCTTCAGGGGACTCCCCAGCAAAACCTACACTCCAGATGTCTTCACAGACAATAAAAGCAACCCTCTGGCCCTTGTTGTGAGCTATTAAAATGTGCAGCGTGTAGGCGTGTGTATGTGTGCGTGTGCGTGTGTGTTTCCAATCACGGTAGGCAGACAATATGCAGTCACACGAGGCAAGACTTTGGGACTGGTCAGATCCAGTTCTGCTACTTCAAGTGACTGTCCCCTGAGCCTGGGACTCCTCATCTGTAAAAGAGGCTAAGAACGCATCCTCAGGTTGCTACGATTACATGAGATGATGCAGCAAAGTGGAGTCTCATGCCTGGTCTTGGGCAGCCGGCACTGCTGAACCCTGATCTGACAGCTGCGGTCCCTCACCTGGCATTGTTGAAGAATTTGTTTAACTAGAATCTTCTCGTACACATGCCCTTGCCCATCCACATGCAGACGCGCATATCTTGGGCACATGCCTGCCCGCACGCTGGAAACCGGAAGGATCTCGGCGCATGGGTACTTTTGTGCATTCAGATACACGCATCGCAGGCACGTTGCACACGTTTCCGCATATATGCGACATGCATGTATACAGCCCTGCAGGCACATGCGCACATCCCCACGCAGACACACATGGCATGCATCCAGATATGGAAGAACAGGCAGACAAACCCCAGAGCCAGACCAGTGAGTGTGGTCAACTCAGATTAGGTCCCAAGAAAAGGAGGACAGAACAGATTTTTTAGCTGCTGAAGGACATCTTGAAGTAAAAATAGCCTTGCTCAGGCCTGCCAGAAGGGGTGCTGGGCAGCACCATGGCCTTGATGCCCCGACGACCCCCTCCCATCTCTTCTGGCTCCAGGTCCTCCCAGAATTCTCCTCTATAGTACAGATACCGTAGGAAGGAGCCTCAGTAAAAGGGCGGGACATTTCATGCTCTCCCTCAGGATCAGGGTCAGGGCAGTGGCGGGAGGGCTGGAGGGAGAGGGAGGGNTCAGTAAAAGGGCGGGACATTTCATGCTCTCCCTCAGGATCAGGGTCAGGGCAGTGGCGGGAGGGCTGGAGGTGGAGGGAGGTGCATCCCCGTCCCTGCAACCCATTTAGTCCCTGAGAGCCATCTGAGGACCACATGGTGGGGGCAGAGACACCTGCTCAGCCATGGTGACCCACAGCCTTCCACCTGCGCCTGGCCAGCTGCTGTGGTCCTGCTAGTGTAGGGAGGCTGCAGGAAGCCAGGGAGTTTATGAGAGGCGTGGCGAGGACAAGGAGAAGCCAACACTCAGGATCACACATGCATCCGTGGGAAGAAGAGTGTTCACACCTTGGCACGCAGGAGCTTGGCTCCCACGGATCCCACCTAGGACAACCTGGGCAGAGGGAAAGGAAATTAATGCCAATACTATTAGAGTAATAAAACTGCATGTCATAAAATATATTGCAATCATCGAATGGTGCATTTCAAACAGGTGAATGTTATCGGATGTGAATCACCCCTCAATAAAGAGATTTATATACATATATCTCCTCCCTTACTCCTACTCCGTGCTCTCACGTCAGGCACCCTGCAAATTTTTTAAGTGGAGTATCTCATTAACCCTTCCGCAAAGGCCATTCCATATGTGAGGGAAGATATAGGGCCTGGTTCAAGGTCACCACTGCTCAGTGGTGGAGATGTCTCTAGATGCCATTGAGCAAGACTGGCGGGCTGGGTCATCCCTTCTTGCATGTGATCAGTCAGCATTCACCCACTGACTCTGGATGTCCTGTACGAACTGGACCAGGGGTTCCTCAACTCTGTCATCCAACTGAAACGTCATCAAGAATGCTTCTTAAAGCCCTGGTTTGGAGAACCCTTCCTGGGGTTCCGCCTCAGCGGGCAGCTGGACATGAGACCTGCTTGGACCCTCCAGTACCCCTTCCCCTTCTCCCCAGCCCTTGGGGACCCTTGGAGTCAGGTGCCGGGCGGGGGGAGGGGGGAGCCTGCCCCTGGGCACCGGGGCAGGACGAGGCTGAGTCACAACGCGTTTGAGCTCAGGTATTAATAGAAACATAAAACCCCAGATCAGCCATTTCTTCCCCCGCTGGACAAGCCCGGACAATGCGGGCTTCAGGGACTCTGACCTCTGTCGCANGGGGGGGGGCATAAAGGGCAGAACTCTGAGCGCAGCATTATCAAGGTTAAGCAGTGATCCAGTGGAGGAGGGCGCTGGGGAGGGGCAAGGGTCCCCAGGGGCAGGGACCAGTGAAAGGATAAATTAGCTCATCCTTTGTTTGCTTGTCAATAGGTGCTTCCAGGGGAGCCCCCGGGGCTGGGGAACTTTGTTTGCCCAAAGCCCTTAATCCTCCTGCAATCCTGTTTACATTCTTCGTTTGCTCTGCAAACCTGCCCCTCAGAGATAACTTTGGGGGGAACTGGGGCCCAGCTGCTATTGCCACGCTGCCAGGCAGGAAAGACCCAGCCCCGTGGGGCTGCTCTTGGTCGCCACACGCTGGTGCAGGGGCTCCAAATGTACCCAGTGCTCAACTGGATGCGCACACACACACACACACACACACATAACACCCCACCTGACCTCATCTTGCTGGGCAAGTGAGGGTTAACTTCCTAGTTCAAGTGCATTTCATCCTTCAGCTACTGTACCTGCCTTTTCAAAGGTCAGAGACACTGCAGGGCTGTCTCTGCTCTCAAGAGGCCCCTCCTCCTCCCTCTCCCTCTTTGCTAGGCTGCAGGGGAAGTGGCTGTGCCTTCAAGGCGCCCTGGTCTCCAGGTTACAGGGGATGGGCCATCTTGCTTGCAACAGGCCCTCTGGTTCTGTGGCCAGGGGTCCCATGCTCTGCTCACTGCCTCTAAGCCTTGCAGGGGGATTGCTCTGGGCCCTGCTGCTCGTTCCCCACTCCGTGGAGCCTGGAGGTCTAGCTACCAGCGTCTGAGGACCCCCGGCATGGCTGGCTGCTCTGCGGTTCTTGGCTACACGGCTGACCCCTTCGCAAATTCACCAGCCACTCTCAGCTACCTTCTGATTCCCTTCCACACGGTTGAAAGCCTAGGAGCCTGGGGCACTAGTTGAGGCCCCTGCAGTGCTGTCACTGGCATTTCTACTCTGGGGGCAGAGATCATGTGTGCCCCGGAGCTTAGGTCTTGCGTTCCAGAAGCACAGAGGATAGGGGAGGGAGCAGGGTCACTCAGCAACCCCTCTGCCCTACAGAGTTTCTTTCCTCTCTCTCCTCTAGGGTCCAGCCTGGGCTGCCAGTGGCATGGGGTCCTGTGGAACCCAGAAGCATTCTCAGCACAGCCCCCCCCCATGTCCCTCTTGTCTGGCTCTAGCTCACCTTCTTGTCACATTCTGTGTCCTCTCTACCCTACAGCAGCTGGGAGTGAACCTCACGCCTGGGACCTCCAGGCGTTGCATTTGATACATAAAGGACAATGTGCAGAACTTAGAAAACCTTTTCTCCTGCAGAGAAGCCTGGCTTTCAAAAGTCCTGTGCTGTGGGCTCGGAGATCCTAGTTAGGCTTCATGCTCACTTTCTCTTTGTGCCTTGTTTGAACCCTCATCCTCCCTGAGGCTCTGGGTGCCTGTGGCAGGCTACCGGGAAGGTCACATAGGAGGAAAAGAAGAAAAAAACATGTACAGTCCCACTTATCTAAATGTATTATTTCATTATACAGTCCTTCCCCCCCTTATTCGAGGGAGCTGTGTTCCAAGACCTCCAGCGTCTGCCTAAAAGCACAGAGCGTACCAACCTCTGTATGTATGATGCCTTGTCCTATATACACATGCCTCTGAGAAAGTTTGATTTCGACATTAGGCAAAGTCAGAGATTGACAACCATAATTAATAATACAATAGAACAATTATAACCATACACTGCGATAAAAGTTATGTGAATGTGGTCTCTCTCAAAATAACTTACTGTACTGTCCCTCTGTCTTGTGATGATGTGAGATGATAAAACGCCTACGTGATGAGACGAAGTGAGAATGACGTATTGTGAGGCTACTACTGGCTTTCTGACGTATGGTTAGGTCATCTACTCTGGGGCCACGGTTGACCCCAGGGAACTGAAATCGTGGATACAGGGGGACACTTGTATATGGAAATCTGCCATTAGGGCAGTTCTCAGAGCCTCCTCTGAGCCCGAGGGTCTCCTGGCACCTAGAGGAGAGAGCGGAGGAGCCCTGCCACTTCTTAGTAAGTGGCCAAAGACCTGCGACAGTGGGAACAGGGAGACCTGTGTCACAGGGATGAGGATGAAGAGATGACACTCCTAGGGCAGGCCAGGGGCCTCAAGAGGCTGTCCCCGCACCCCTTACGGCTGGGCATACATAGAGATGCCCCTCAGCTTGCTCCCTCTTGGCAGGTTTTAAATCCCAGCTAGAACGTTTGGGTCCTGAAAGTGGGAGCCCACCCTGCCTTCCCCTTCCCTGCAAGCTTTGGTGGGTGTGGCCATGTCAAGGCTGGTGGACAGTGTCCCCAGGTGTGCAAGGGCAGAAAGGAAGCCTTGCCAAGCAGGGGTTCTAACAGAAGAATAAGACCACGAGGACCTGGATGTGAGGAAGAGGAAGGGCGGGTCTCCTGAGCACGCCCCACTCCCACCCTCAAGCCGCTGGACACTGAGGGAGGACAGGGGGAGTGAGACAGAGTCATCTCCCACCCAGACCACTCTACAAAGACCCGCTCGGCCCTTCCTGCCTCAGTTTCTCCACTGCGCCGTGGACATGGAGCTGGAGCCAAGGGGTGTGGGAGCAGTGGGTGTGAAGAGCACCACAGCTAGGAAATCAAAAGCAATCTTTTTCTCGCTGCCAGAGAGGGTGGCGTGCGTGAAGGTCAAGATAAAACCCGCGGCGGGGAAAGAAGCAGGGGAGTGTTTTGTTTGGCACAGCCGGCTGGCCGTTGCCTCGGTAGCTGAGAACATCGGCTCTGGTCACGCTTGCCTCCTCTCCAATCCTATTACTCCGTGCGGTTGGGCTCCGAAAATAGCCCCTGTCAGCCCCATCAGCTCAGTTCAGCGTTTCCACCGTTGGCCACTTATTGTTCCTCCTCCGACAGGGGCATCATTAACTCCTGCTGTGCCAGCCGGCCAGGGGCCCCTGGGCTGAAAGCCCACCTTTGGGGAAATCACTGTCTTTCCAGTGCCCCTGCTCACTGCTGGGAGAACCAAAGGGCACTGCCAGGGACTGGGTAGCAGGCGCAGTGCACCTGCTTCCATTTAACTGGGTCCAGGAGACGCCCTGCGGGGTTGGCGCTTCTGTCCGCATTTGACGCAGGAGGAAAGCAAGGCTCCGGGAGGTGAAGTGACTGGCCCAAGGTCATCCAGCCAGCACAGGGCTCAGCCCAGGTTCAACCCAGGGCTGCGTGATCCCAAGGCTGGGCTTTGCCACTGTGTCCTATACACACATTGCTCTCTAGACCCAGCCGCAGCCCTCCCCAGAGCCTGGAGACACAGCGGCCAGCTGGCTGGCTGCGAGGTGGCCAGAGGTGTTGAAACACGATGCAGACTGCAGGGTCCCATGCCAACCTGCCTGGGTAAGGTGGGACCGGGCCCAGGAATCTGTATTTTTTTAACCAGCCCCACATGTGACTCTGATGATAAAGTACATTAGGGGAACCGCAGCTGTGCTGAGATTTTGCGGGAATTCCTCCCAGGGAAGGAAAGGCAGTTGACCTTTTTGGTGTCTGGCAAGCTCTCCGGCAAATCAACAGACACGAATGTATTACTTTTCGTAACAAGTCAATTTTTCAGATGAGAAAATGGAGGATTGTCTCGCAAGAGAAAACAGCCAACAATTTTAGAGCAAAGATCAGCCTGGAGAACGGATGGATGTGTCACACAGACCCGAGTGTGGAGTGGGCTCCCGGGAGGAAGGGAGCAGGGACAGGGGTCTTTGAGCACAGGCTTCGGAACCAGGCAGACCCTAAGTTGCTCGGGGTTTCCTCGAGGTGGTGTGGGTCACAGGGTTAGTCCGGGACCTGTCGTCAACTATAATATCTGAAATACCCTGAGACCTCAATATGTACAAGTCTGCCCAAAAAACCTTCTATCGATTAATTCCTTTAGACGCATAAGGAAGACTCTGCTATTATCCCCATTTGACAGGTAAGAAGACAGAGACACTGAAAAGAGATATCTGGCTTCAAAACTTTCATCTGGTTATCGTTAAATGTGTTCTCCAGATGACGGAGGAATCCCAGGGTGATTGCAAGAAAGCCTTGGCCTGCCACTCCCTCACCCTCGTATCTGTCTGTCTGCACCTGCCGAAATTGGACCCGGTGCTCCTGGTGCCCTTCTGGCCTGACCCACTGGGCAAGGTGCTTTGTGGCAATCCTGGGATCAACCACCCCTGGCTCCTGCAGGCCGAGTCTGTGGTGATTCAAGCTCTCAGGCCATGTCGGGCTCAGCCTCCTTCCACCATGCTGAGCGGCTGAGCGGCAGATCTGCTGTAGGCCCTCCCCCAAAGGCATCTCAGGACAGTCTCTTCTGGGGGAGTGACTCCTCCTGCTTGGATTCTATCCTGGCCAGTCTTTGCTGGTAGACGATTGTCATTAAGTCAACCTGCCGGTAGAACGCAGGGAGAAGAAACCTAAGGCCCCGAGTCCTGTGTTACGCCCCTGAAGCCTACAGTGAGGGATGGAGGGGCTTTGAACAGTCCCAACGCTCTGGCAGCTTGGAGTCCGATGAGGCCTGGAGGTGAAGTCGATCCCTCGTGGTGACCTACACCTTGGCCTTAACTTTGTAAATATTCCTTTATTGAACTCTCAAATCTTTCTACTTTGAGTGCATAATCTGTTTCCTACTATTAGCCTGGCTGGTACAACAGCTAAAAAGATACAAAACTAAATTTGTTTAAAAGAACAAAAAACACTTGTTTTAGTGGACTAGAGCTTGCAGGCCTGAGCTACGTGCTAAGATTGCCCACGAGTTAGTGGTCTAGCTGGGCCTGGGCCTCTGCCTCCTGCTTCCTGCTTCCAGCCTCCCACACTGGTCTTCCCTCCCATCCCAGGCCCTGAGATCCTGGGGCCTTGCTTGAGAGGAAGGGGGAGCTCAATCTTTCCTCAGGGGGGAAACCAAGACCCAGAGGCCGTGGACTCTGGGCCTCAGAGACCTGGAGGTGAAAGGGAAATCCCTCACTGCAAGCCGCTGTCCCCACACTGGCCTGAGACTGATGGCCAATGTAAGGACCACCTGTCTTTGTCGGACTTCAGAGACTTAGGGATTCTCTACTTTGTCTCTGAGTTTTTTGTTCACTCCACCCTATCTTGGTGGTCTGTCCTGTCTTTCTTGTCTGCTAATGATCAGTAGACTGGCCAAGGGCCCAGAATGCCCTGTGCTCCTTCTCCCTCTCACCCATGTGTGGGCACAATAAAACCCCCTATCCTGAAAATAACAGCCCAGTATCCCCCGCAACTGCTACTGATCATTGCTGAAAATTCACCATGAACTCCATTTCTTGGCCTATCACTCTGATCAGACTTATTCCAGTGGGGTATCTTGAATGAATTGGTACCGCTATATAAATGAGTTTATCAGAGCTCTACCTGAGGAAAGATCTCGATAAAAGGAAGTGTGTATAAGTCACAGCTCTCAACTCAAACTTGCATAAGTTTCCAAGGGCATTTATGAGCTCCTTAACTGAGAAGCGCAGTGTTACCTGCTTTCAGGCATCCAGAGTCCTGGGAATCAGTTTCTCTTCATTTCTTGGTTCGGTTTCTCCTTCTGTTACCTTTGGTCTCCAGCAGGCTCTCCTCCCTCCGAGCGGTGAGGAGAGGGACCAGTCCCATTTCCAGGCTTACTTCCCACCTCCAGAGAAAGCACGGAGCCCTAGGCTGTGGTTCCTGCAGCCCCTGCATGTTGCTGGCCTGCTCAGTCCTCACACCACTGATTCTGTGGCCTCGGACACACTTCTCCCTTTCCAATGAAACCAGCTCCCCACCCCACCCCTGCCCCGACAACAGGCACTGAGAGTGGGGGCAGTATAGCCCCCCCCCAGGAGAATCAGGGCGGTGATGTCTGTCCAGAGAAGGGAGAGAGTGGGGAGGAGGGAGAGGTGGGCTTTAGGAAGCGAGGACGAGAAACAGAGGCAAAATGCCTCACCCTTCTCCCTCTGCCTGGCCCACCTTCTCTGACCTTCCTTCCTGGTCTCCAGGCCCGAGCTCTTGCAGCCTCCGTGCCTCTCTGTTTTGGCATTCCTGCACTGCACACAGTGTTTACGGTTTGCTCCTCTCTGCTAGAAGGAAAGCTCCTCCGGGCCAAAAGATATGTATTAGTTAAGTAAATAACAAGTACTCCCTGCTGATCTGAGCTCAGCAAAAGTTGCTTGCTCCCAGATGTAGCTCCTCGTGGATATCTCTAGGTGGCGGGTGGCCTTCTACAGGGTCATTCGGGATCCTGGGGTCTTGGAGCAGCACCCCCCCGGGGCCTTCTGAGATGTCTGTGCCCATGTGGCTAGTGAGCATTTGAAATGGGGCTAGTACAGCCGAGGGACGGAACTTTTGATTGGACTTCCTTTGCACCCAATTAAATGTAAATAGCCACGAGCGTCTAGTGGCTGCCATCTTGGCTGGCAGGCCCTTGGTGCTCTCCAGTGGATCTTCTGATTCCAGCAGGAAGGCAGAGGAGAGAATGAACGTGGGAGATGATTTTCAGACAGGCCTGGGAAATGGCATTCATCTCTTCTGGTGACGTTCTGTTGGCCTAAACTCACCCCTTGACCACATCTGACTGCAGTGGACTTTGGGAGCTATAATCGGGGGGGTGGGGGGCTGGGGATAGAGGAATAAGTTTTGGCAAGAGTTTGCCACACACCGCGCTCGTGCACCTCTCTGCTTTCCAGACCCAGCAGTGCCCAGCAAGAAGGTAGCGTTCAGGAACGTTCCGAACAAATAGATATGAACATGGGTAAGGGCGTGTGTCTAACTATCAATACGGATGAAGCAGTGAGAAAAGGAGTTGGTGGGGAGAATCCTAGGCAGATTTCCTCACTGCCCTAGGCCACTCGGTGGTCCCAGCGGCTGCTGGGAGCTCCAGGCCACCTCCCTGACCCCAGCGT
Organism: Ailuropoda melanoleuca; assembly: GCF_002007445.2. Lineage (NCBI taxonomy): Eukaryota > Metazoa > Chordata > Mammalia > Carnivora > Ursidae > Ailuropoda > Ailuropoda melanoleuca. Next base: position 99,165,952 of record NC_048219.1, on the reverse strand, counting down.
CTCCCTTCCAGGGCCCAAAATCTGGAGCAAAATGCAAAATCTCAAGCAGAGTCACATAACATCCATTTAAATAGCAAATACTGACCCTGCGCGGAGATAAACCGAATGCAAAGTACAGAAGCACCGCGGCGAACTCCCGGCCAGGCCAAGCGTGGGAGGCAGGTCTCGACGCTGACCCTGGGGTCAGGGACAGGGTGGGGGTTGGGGGGCTGACGCCTTTATCTGAACCCATGGACAAACCAGCCACCAACGGGGGACTTGCAGGGTCTCTGTTGGAGGTAGGCATGCCCACCGAAGGGATGGCATGGGGCAGGGAAAGGGTATGTGGGGGAGCCCTGGCTAGGGGTCAGGGGTCCAGGCTGCCTTTCTGTCTTGTTGCAGGTCTGTAGGCAAGTTTCCTTCCCCGCCCTGGGTTTCACAGCCTGAACAAGCAGAGGTCTGGACATAGGGTTTCAGAGGCTCCTTCAGCCCAGCGGACCTCAGATGGACTGTTGTCTCTGCTCCCAACGAGCTGCACAGACTTCAGCAAGGCCTGTGACCTTCAGACGCCTCCGTGTGCCCAACTCTGAAATGGGAAGAATGCTGTTGACCTGGGGACATGTGAAAAGCAGCACAGACCCTGAACTTACCTTATGGTTTGGGGGCTGTCCTGGAGTGATCCCCCAAAGGCAGCCCCAAGTGGAGCCTCCCCTCACCTCCCAGGTCAGACCCTGTGTGAGCGCGTTAGAGCACCCGGAGCAGGCTGAGGAATCTTCTGGGCCTATGGAGCAGCCAGCCTCAGGGACCCCTTGCCCCTCTGCATTGCTCTGGAGAAAGCAAGCTCCTGCTGGCTTCAAGGAGGCCCCTGGCAGGGAGTTCGGGCAGGGCTATGCATGCCACGGGCTATGGGTAGGCTGGTCTGGAGGGCCCAACACAACTTTTCTAGCACACTGGTAGACCTGGGCACCTAGTCAGGGGCCTTCCTGGATCACTGGTACTTGGACTTCTTCCATGGCCACTGGCTTCCACAGAGGGAGCATCCCAAGAGAAGGAGGGGGAAGCTCTGTAGTCTTTTCTGGCATAGGCTCGGAACTCGGATGGTGTCATCTCTGGCCCTGGCTTCAGAGAGCAGGAGAACTCAACTTTACCTCTTGGTGGGGGAGTGCCAAGGCCCAGTGCAGAAGAGCATGTGGGGTAGGGTATACTGCTGTGTTCATTTGTGCCCACCCAAGGGGGACCCCACAGCTTAACGTGCACCCAGTTTCCCGCCTTTGGGGCAGCCTAGGGATGGATTGGCTTGGAGGGTCTGATTCAGAAAGCACGACTAAGAAAACATTGCGTTGTAGCTTTCCAATAACACGATACTGAATTTTATTTGAGCGGTAACCCTGTGCCAGGCAAGGACGGTCCTAAGTGTTACACACTGGTTCTCATTTCTTTCTCGCAATAACCCTATGGGGAAGGGGCTGTTATTCTTCCCATTTTACAGATGTGGAAAGTGAGGTATGAAGCAATTAGGCAGTAGTCTCAGTAGCTTCCCTGGCAGAAGCACAGGCAGGATTCAGACCCCAGCCTTGGGTGCCAGAGCCCAGCTGTGCCCATAAGCATTGGCCCTTGGGGTTCCTTCCCAGGAAAACTGTGGAAGGAGCATCCAGTTGGCCTCCAGCTTCACCAGGCTGACCACAGGACTGTCATTTACTAGCTGTGTGACTACCTCCCTGAGCCTCAGCTTCCTTACCCACGAAATGGGACAATAGTCCCTACACCCGGGCTCGAGGGCTTGTTGGAAGATGATGCGACTTTGGAGTGCTAGGAGCCAGGTGGGGGAGCAAGGTGGGGGGTTGATATTAAATTCCTTTCCTCTTCTCCCTCGGGAAGGAAACTTGAAGACAATGCACCTAACAAAACATTATTGTTCCTCAAGAGGGCGGAGACTTTGCAATTCTAGAGATGCTGTGATTCAAACCAATCCTGAACCCTCTGGAAAAGCTAAAAAGGGTAATAATTTTACTTAATGCTTACTAAGTGCCCCTGAGTGCCTACTGTGTGCCAGGCCGCCCACTAGGTGCTTTACATCCTTAGTCCTCCCCACAAAGCTGGAGGGTGCGATAAAGGAGTCTGAGATTTCAGGACTTCAAGCATTGGACCCAAATCCCAAAGCAGCACCCACAGAACAGAGATTTAAACCCACTACCCTCTCATTTCCTGTGTCCCCTGCGTCTTGCCATGGCTCCTGAGAGGCTGCCGAAACACAGGAGCTAAAGAAGCCAGGGAAAGTAGCTTGGGAGTCACCTCTGAGAAGGGAAACGACAGCCTGCTGTCAATTACACTAATGAGTTCTTGCCCTCTGGCCAGTTGGTATCAGATCCAAACTACTCTTGGAGCCTACAAGCCCCTGCCTGCTCCGAGTCCCCATGACCTCTCTGATCTCATCTTCTCCCACACTCCCCATGTCTGTCCCCTCGCTGCTCTTGCCAGTCACATTCCCACCTCAGGGCCTTTGCACTTGTTGCTGAAGTTCAGAACACCCTACCCCCAGACCAGGGTGTGGCTTGCCCTTCCCCTCATTTCAGTCTCTGCTCAAAGTCACCTCCTCAGGGAGGCCTTTTCTCACCACTCTATCTACCATTACACCCACCCCACTTTCTGTCCCTTTAACCTTTTTTTTTTTTCTTTACCAGATAGCCCTCAGCACTGCCTGACATTATACTGTATATTTGTGCCATTATCTGTATTTATTGTCTGGTCTTCCCCACTACAGCGCCAGCCCCAGGAGGGCAGGGGTTTCATGCCCCCCTCCCCACTGTCTCCCTCGGGCCTCTAGCAGTGCCCGCACACACTGAGCGCTCAATAAATAATCACAGAACAGAAGAAAGGCCTGATTAGCAGGACAATGGGCAGGGCAGGGGCCTGAGAAGCTTGTGAGTCACCCTGAAAGAGAATCTACTTAGGGTCTTGTTTTTGTTTTTAATCAGACTTTCATCAGCCTGTCTGGAAGAATGGCCACATCCTCGCCCACTGATCCGAGGATTTTCAGAAGCTCTTTCCTTACAAGGGAAATGTTGTACTTGGGCTGAACATGACCACATTGCAGGCATCACCTCCCCTTCCCTAGGCTGGGGTTGGGGCCGTGGGAATATTTTAATAGGAGACACTCGAGGCATCTAACCTCCAAGACCCGGAGGCAGGGCTGCTTGATGGGGTGTGTGTCGCCTGCAGTAGGGCTTAGATGGGCCCTGTGCTCCATTTATGGCTCCGTGTTGCCGTCTTGAAATCCTTAACTTTTTTACAAAGGGCCCACATTTTCTTTGGCAGCGGGTTCTGCAAATTATGTAGCTAGTCCTGGCCAAAGAGCCGACCGATGGTAGAACTTCAGGCTTTCTGGACGTTGGTTATCTGTGCGAAGAGGGTCTCCCAGGGGCTGCTCGCCCACGCCGCCTAGTCTGCCATTTGCATTGTCAGGTCAATTCCCTGGGCACCCGCTGGGCACCGGGCGCCGTGTGAGAAGCTGGGGAAGCAGGATGAAGGGGGCTTGCTGTCTGCTCCAGGACCTCACAGTCAACAGGAGGCACTGACTGGTCAAGAGAGAGATGGCAGTGAGCCAGAGGTTAGCAGGTTGGGGCAGAGCAAACAACAGTGTAAGCTTACAAGGGGCTGGGTGCTACTGGGACCATCAAGTTAGGATCGAGGCCAAATAAACTGGCCCCCAAGAACGGGCTCTCACCCCCTTCACTAAAGCCTCCGCAGGGGCACCAGCCGGGAGGGTAGGTGGGCAGAGCAACGTGGCTGGTCCTGGAACCACCTGATCTGGACCTGCCCATCGCACAGGTGTCCGGAAGCTGACGCCAAGACTCTGATGGCTGTTTGGGGGGTGAAGGGAACTGTTGGGGGGGTTAGGCGAGCACGCCATATGATGCCCCCCGTTGCAGAATCCTCCTGCAGCCACTGCAGCATGTGGAGGAACGAACAGAAGGCAAACTCTCTGAAGCAGGAAAAGGAGACATTCCTTTTAAGACATCTTTTCAGCTTTCCACCCCTCCAATCTCTCCTTTACCGAGTCAGGCTGAGAGCCGCTAATACACAAGTATCTCCTTCAATTCTGGCAGCCAGCCGGGAAGGTTGGCTATTAACCCGATTTTTCAAAGAAGGCTGCAGAAGCCCCCAGAGCTGGAGTGACTTGCTGGAGGTCACATGGTCCCAGGGACAGAGGGAGAGCGCATTTGGGGTACTAGGAGCTGCCGGACCCTGCGGACAGCAAGGACGCCCCAGCAAGGGGGGAGGTCCAGAGGTCTCGAAGGGGAGGCCCGCACCCAGGGTCCTCGGGGCGCGGGCCGGGCAGGAAAAGAGCCTCCAGTCAGCATCTGCGCGGGGTCCGCGGCGCCCCGACGGTGCAGCAGGAGCTTCCGCCTCCTAGGCCTGTGCCGAGCGGATGCGCTGCCTGCGTGTGAACAGGGCTTGTTTTCCCTTCACGCCCTGGGGCTCCGTTCTTAGGAAGAACTTCCTTCTGTTGGCGCTTGGGGAATATGCATTCCTGGCTTGCACCCGCGCGGGTGACAGTTGGGCTGGGAAATGTCCCCGCAGCTTAATTAGGGCATCACCAGACCCAGCCAGGGACCCGCCCCAGCCCTTCCCTGCTGTCGGGACCCCAGGGACCCTGGAGCCTACACACACACACACACACACACACACACACACACACCGTGGGAGGGAGCAGAGCTGCTCTTGCCGCTGTTACGCACCATTATCACTCCTGCGGCCAGTCCAGTGACCCTGGTGTCCCCAGCCTGCCCTCCGTCCCCCTCATCCCTCATAAGAACCTGTCCTGGGCCAAGGCAGATGGCTTATTGTCCCCCAAAGAACCATCCTCTTGCACACTTTTGTTCTTACTGTTGTCTGGAATGCGCTCTGCTCTCCTCCTGGCATGGATCTCTCCTGCCTCCAGACACCCCGCCCCCCCGAAATTCTTTCTACTCCCCTCCCCCACCAGTGGATATCCTAAAGCCAACTGCTGTTCTGCCCTGCGGGACAGATAGACCTCGACAGGCCTCCCACTCTCCCCTTCCTACTTCCTTACCAGGGCACCCTCAGGAGGAGGGACTCACGTGTCAGGTTCACGCCCCCTCGGAGGAAGCTGGAGGTAACACTCACAGGAAAGCCGGAAAAGCCCAGTATGGACCATGTCCATCCACCCACTTGGCTGGGGGCAGGGTGAGGGGAACCTTCACACCCTAAAAGCCCAGAAGAATACTGCAGAAGGAAGCCTAGTGGATTGACAGTAAATGTCAAGCCAAAAAATAAACATTGAAAATTCAACTGCATGTTATATCGAAATCCCACTATTAAAAAAAAAAACTTGAAAAAAATATTTGCAACCCACATGACAAAGGATGAGTTTCCTTCAATGCTAAAGCACCCCTGCTGTGAGAGGAAAATCAACCCCCAAGGGGAAAAGGACCAACAACGACAGGCCCTTTGTGGAAAGGAACCACAAAGTGTGTGTGAAGCAATGAGTTGTGCACCCTTACTCATCACAACAGACACGTGGAGGTGAAAGATGACATCTTGGTTTAAATTTGGTCGACAAACGTCTTCAAGATGTGGGGCCTAGTGGGAGGAAAAGGCCCCAGGGAGGCAGGTGTTGGGCCCTGTGGCTGGTCAGGTGTGGTGAGGTCAGCTGGAGGGGGGGGGCCTCTAGCCAGATGAGACGAGTCTGGTCCACCAGTTCCCAGCCACCTGACTGCAGGCAACTCATGTTCTCTGAGCCTCGGCTTTCTCATCTGTAAACTGGGGTCATTTGCAGTGCCAGGGAAGATTCAGACGTGGTGAGGGGAGGGGAAGACTTGGGGAATAACAGAGAGGCTGAGAGAGAGCAGCCCTGAGGGGAAGGCGAGGAGGGACCACTGTAGGGAAGGGGAGAGCCATGGGAGGGTGGCTGCTGCTGTCTGGGGTTGAGACAGTAACGGAACAGGGTGAGGATGGAGTTGTCCTTGGAGAGCACACTGTCAGGGTTCTTTGGTGGTGAAGCAGGGATGGGGTGTTGGTGGGAAGGTGGTGAGGCTGGGGGGAGATGAGATTATCTGTAGGCTGTGACATCTACATGCCAGGCCCATGGAGGGCTAATTCTCTGGCATGGCCGTATTTTCTCTGACCCAGTCGCCCAGGTGTCCAGGTTAGGCTTGGAGGGCTGGGACACACCCAAAGCCCAGCAACAAGAAGGACCAAACCCCAGCTTCCCAGGAATTAGATGGCGATCATGGCCTTTAACCCAGAGCTACAAGGACAGCAAAGCCAGAGGAAGGGTCCCAAGCACAGGTGAAGAAGGAAATGAAAACTCGGGCCTAAGAGAAGCCTGGCTCTTGCTCAAGCAGCAAGACTAACAGGAAAACAGGTTCCCGCAGTCAGAAGGTGGGGGTGAACCTCGGCATGTGCTCAGGGAAGTGTGCCTGACACACCACGGACACTCAACACACATTTCTTAACCGTGCAACACGGAAGGAGGCTTGTGGGACTTGCCGAAACAAATAGTTCAAGGCTGATCTCGTGAGGACAAGCAAGGCTACAGGGACAAGGTGGCTGGGCAGGCAGCACAGAGTGGTGGAAATGCCCACTCCCAGCACAGACCAGGGTGGGCGGAGTGGTCCCACTCTTGCAACTCCACAGGGTGGGTGCAGTAGGCGATGACACCCTCCAGAAAGATGTCATCTCAAAGGGAAGAAGATGCCTTGCTGGGGCTGAGCAGCTGAGCTCAGTCTTCCCAGATTCTGCAGGGTGACTTTCCCTGCTGCCTTAGGCGATCTGAGCCCAGCTAACCTTGGGTAGAGAAAGGGAAGGGTTATTAGTGCACCGGGAATCACAGATTCCAAGGTGTGTGTGGAGGGGTGTAGGGCAGGCGGAGAGGGAGAAACGAGGGCAACTCTGAGGACCTCATGAGCAGGAACATGCAGACTTCAGGCTCACACTCTCCAGTCTGGGCCTCAGTGGCCCCGCTCCCCCGCCTCCCCGTGCAGACTTAAGCCAGGTCGGCTGTGGCATCTGATTGGCTCGCTCTAAACCCACTCCGGGTCCAATCAGCTCACGCTGGGCTCGTGGGGGGCACGTTGGAAGGGAAATGGGACAGGGCGAGCAGATGAACTAATATCTGGGTTGTCCTGAGCTACTCGTGAGATGGAAGAGAGCATGGAATGGGATCAGCCTTTCGGGAATCCAAGCTACCCGGAAGGCGCTCCGTGAACGCAGTGCGTCCTTTCTCTGAGCCTCAGTTTCCTAAATTGCAAAATGGCAGTAATAATGTATTTGTTGTGAGGGTTGTTGTGAGGAGGAAATGAGATCATAAACAGGAGAGTGTTTTGTAAACCGTAAAGCTAGAGGCGAGCCATTTTGTTTCACACCCAGGGGAGTGAATATTCTGGAGTTTTACTTGCCGACAAAAACTTGGCACAGCCCCAGCCAAAGCTGGACATGGGTCAGATCTTATATCTACACCCACTGCCTGTGAGATACACCCGGCTGGACGATCTTAGCTCCAGTTGCAGAGGAGACTAATTAGACCCTCTGGGCCTCAGTTTCTCCATCTGCAAAATGGATCGACGCAACTGCCCTGCCCTAGTCTCGCACTACTGGGGAACTCAGTACCCTCTCTCCTTCCCCTTGTTTCCCTTCTCTGCTCTTTCCTCTGCTCCTCTCTGGGGCTTCCGGCGACGGTAGCAGCTGAGAATGAAGGAGCCATTGGGAACATTTCTGTGCCCTCATCAAAATCACGCTGTCCATGGCCCTCACGGCCCAACACCACGCAAGAGTACATTTTGCACTCCTCTTCAAATGTTTGAAGCGTGTCCCTAACATTTTCACAACTGGATTAAAATCACAACTGGTGTCAGCACGACCAGAAAGGGCACCTAGAGAAAGGTTGTTGGAGCAAAGGGGATTGAGCAGTCCTCCGCAGAGCCAGACGTCCTGACCCCACGACCTCTTTCCTTCCTGCTGTCATCCTCTTGACCTCATCACGTTTCTAGCCATCCCCACGGCTTCAGTTTCCCACACTCTGCATGCCGGGGATAAAAAATCCTCGCCTTCAGTGGGCCCGCCAAGCTCGCTTCCTCCTGGACCCCTTCCCGCGGGCCCTGGGATCCTGGGACCCAAGCAAGGAGGGGCTGCCGCTCCGGCGCTCTCACCCACCCCTGCAGGCCCTGGGTGTCATCTCTTGCAACAGCTGACAGTGACGCCTCCACACTCTGGTGTCACTTTTAACACTGCGCGTTCACACCAGCGGCTGACTGTCTGCGCAAGGAGGCCCCAGCAGAGCCGCGTGCAGCCGCACCCCACATGTGGAGTTGTTAATCCGGCAGTTGTTCAGCAAGTTCTCTTGGCCTCACCTCCAAACGTGTTACTTCTGGAGGGAACGACACCACGGAACCGCACCAGCTTTCCCAAGAAGGAAGGCCAGGACCTGCCTGCCCTGCATGGCCGGGAGGGGACGGGGAGGCATTTCAGCGTCGTGGCAGGCGAAGATCTGGGGCCTGGACCCCCGCCACCTACACGCAGCGCCCCGGATTAGGAAGAAGAGGAAGAAGAGAAAAAGGTTAAGGGAAATCGTGTCACCATACCACTTAAAATGTTTCATTCAATCTACACGTTGGCCGCCTGTTTTCAAAGAATAGTTCCTGATAGAATGGTGAGAGACAAAAGCGGCCGACTCCCCCTCCGCACAATGCGATCTCTGTAACGTGTGGGGTAGACATCACCCCCATTCAGCCACAGCGGACTCGCGTCCATTTCCAGGCAAGCTGAAGGCTTTCATTTCCCGGCCCTTCGGAGTCAGGCATGGCCATGTGACTTGCTTTGACCAATGAAATGTGAGGGAAGTAATGCCTCACTTCCGGGTGTAACCGCCATGTTGAATTGTGGGCGGTCCATGCCTTAGCCCACGCTCCACCTGCGACCACGGCCACAGGAGTGTGGTGGCCGCGGAGGGCCTGGACGATCACAGGGGCCACCATATGGGGGACAGCACCCCTACAAGTCACCCAGACTATTGTGATCTGCGTATGGGCAGAAATAAACTTCTGTGCTGTTAAACCACCAAGATTTCTGTAGGGTTTTCCCTAGCCTATGTTGAAGGATACGATATACGAAATGGATGTGAAAAATATCATCAGGAAACATTGCAGTTACTGGTGATTTTTGCTTTTAAACTTCTCTAAGTTTTCCGAATTTTGTATAGGCTGCATGTATTACTTTTGTGATTTTACTCTTTTAGTTTTATTGAGATATAATTGACTTACAGCACCATATAAGTTTAAGGTGTACTTAGTCTTATGATTTAAAAAAGTTGCACCTCTTAAGCATAGCTAGCTTTTTAAACTAAATAAATGTGTCCTCAGTACTGTGCTAGAGACTTTAGCTAGGTCATTCCCTTTCATTCTTACAAAACCCTAAAACGATTTTCCCATTTAATTTTTTTTTTTTAAGATTCTTATTTATTTATTTGACAGAAAGAGAGACAGCCAGCGAGAGAGGGAACACAAGCAGGGGGAGTGGGAGAGGAAGAAGCAGGCTCACAGCAGAGCAGGGGGCCCCATGCAGGGCTTGATCCCAGGGCCCTGGGATCAGGCCCTGAGTGGAAGGCAGACATTTATCGACTGAGCCACCCAGGTGCCCCAGGATTTTCCCATTTTAAAAAGGGGAAGCTGAGTTTTAGAGCGATAAGGGGCCAGGTAATCTATATTCATTATCTTATTTACCTCCTCAGAGGCTCAAAGTATTTTCTTTCTGTTTTAAAGATGAAGCTCAGAGAAGTTATGCAAGTTGCCCACTGTTAATCATTTAAGAATTGAAGAAGTAAAATGGAAGCAATAACCATAAAAGCAGACATCTTTTATTGGATGCTTCTATGTGCTAGGCCCAGAAGTGGTCTTATTTTCTCCTCTCAGTAACTCTATGATGTAGGTACAAAAATTATCTCAACTTTCCAATGCAACAAATGGAGGTTCAGAGAGACTGAGCTCCTTGCCCAGGGTCACACAGTGAGCAATCTGCAGAGCAGAGACTGGCATCTTGGTCTGTCCAAATTTTGGACAGCTTATTTTACTGAAAGCAGAGGTGGTACGAAAGGTGCCTTTAGGTAATACATACATGAACATTTAAAAATTAAATTTCTATTTTTATCAAAATCTTTACACAGAAAATTTAAAAAGCTAAATGGTACCATGAAGCTAATAATGAGAAGCAGAAGTCCTGCCCCTTCACTCACCACCTAGCCCCCCTCCACAGAGGCAACTACTTTCAACTTTTTTAGCTATTCCTTCTGACATTTACTTTCATATTTCTAAATATCATTCTTGACCATTATTTTTTAAGATATTACTTATTGGCTTCCTCCTATAGAAGGCCACCTATGCTCTACTAGACACCACACACACTCACACTTTTCCTTTCTAGATAGTTCTATCACAGTTGTTAAATCAACACTCAGTTTTTACACTGTCATATCTATAAATATGTTATTCACAACTAAACAAAATACTATATAATGGTTATAGTTGCTGTCTTCTACAGGTTCTTTGTTTTCCCTGGAGTTTGTAATTACCTCAGTTTTCATTTAATTAGTTTTTGGCTAGTTAAGTCAGTAACATCACTAATATCATTAAATTAGTAACATCACTAATTCTTCCCACAAATACATCTAAATTTCTAGCAATACGTTCAAACACATTTGGTAACCTATCAATTCTATTTTTCTGTTGAAGCTCTCTGTCCTCCCGCTCCTACCTGGACCAGTTGCACTTTGGGCTGTGTATTAGTCCTGAAATTTCTTTTCATCATTATCCTAGAAATTCCCTTCACCTCCTCTGTTGGTTCCTTGTTTCTTAGCTCTTAAGCCATCCTCTTTCTTGGTTTTCTCCCTTTGTTTTGTTGTAATATGTATGCCAGTAGCTTCCTTGGAAACTGCATATGGAAGTTCAGTTTTTGGATAATTGATTGACAGTTTGGCTGGATGCATAAATCTTGGTTGGAAATAATCTTCCTCCAGAATTCTGAAGTTCTCTATTGGCATGTGGTGTTCTGGGTTGAAGTTAACAAGTCTAGTGCCATTCTGATTCTTGATCATTACTATGTGATGATCTAAAAAATTATTTAATAAAATTCAATATTTATTCTAATTTTTAAAAAGATTTTAACAAGTTAAACTAGATGGATAATGCCATAAATTGACAGTTATGTATTTTCACCTGAAGCCAGGGTTAACCAGCTAGAAACACTGCCATATGATCACCACTCTTCTGGAGACCAGTCAATGCAACAGAAAAGAAGTATCAAATTGGAGAGGAGGAAGTATCCTATCACGGTTTGGAGATGATTTGACCATTTACCTGGAAAACCCATACGAATCAATTGAAAAAAAATATTGAAAATGAGAAAATAATTGAGTAAAGTAACAGCATACAAAATTAGTATTCTATTATCGATAGCCTTCAGATATAAAGACAACAACTGGTCCTAAAATAGAATGGATAAAAAACTCCATTTGCAAAAGCAGCTTAGAAATAAGCTTTTTAAAAAATGTGCAAAATCTATGTGAAAAGCACTTTTTGAATGCTACCGAAGGATACAAATGTGAAGTTATACCACATTCTTGGATAAAAAGATTCAACATTATAAGGATGTCAGTTCTCCCTAAGTTAATCTACACATCAACACAATCACAACAAAAACACCAACAGGGTTTCTCATGGAACTAGACAAGCTGATTCTAAAGTTGAAATGGAAAAATATACAAGAAAAATTATCCAGGACAAATTTGAAAAAGAAATGCAAACAGCAGAGATAACCCTATCAGACATTTACATGTATTTTAAATCTATTACACAACTAAAATATTTAAGCTATGTACGAGTCCGTGAATACGCATACAATTCAGTATTTATAGGAAATCACCGAATATATATAATAAGTTACTATGTGATCAAGTTGGCATTTTAAAAACAGGATTTATCCATATTACTGGGACAATTGGCTACCCATCTGTAAAAGAAATTAATTTAGATCTTCACTTCACATGTTACACCAAAATAAATTCCGCATGAATCAAACAAAAATTTAAATGAAATCCTCAAAGTGCCAGAAGAAAACAGGGGATACGGGAACAATCATCTATTGAGTCTCTAACGCAACAGCAGGTGACAGTGAGCAGTCCCAGCTTATGGATTGTTGACTGAATAACAGATCAATTGTCAAATTCGGTACGAGATGCCATACTCGTGGCCGCCAACAGGAAGGCCTGGGCCAGATGCGTTACATGTAATTTGTTTGGTTCGACCTATGTCAAAACATTTTTAGTCTTGATCCACTATTTTTCAACCTGGAGATTTCACCAAAAACTCTGGATTTCAGACTTCCCCTGAAATGCCTAAATGTCTAGAAGCACTGGGCTCTCATTCCTACATGGAACAGTCAACTGAGCCACTGTCCTTTGCTCTGAGAATGGGGCACTGGGGCTGCAATAGTACCAGTGATCAGAGTAAGTGAAGGGGNGGGGAAGGGGAGTGGAGGGGGGCACGGCAGGGGATGTGGTGGTAGGGGCGGTTTCTAGGCTGTTGCGGTCACTCAGGCAAGAAGTCAAGGCAGGGGCAACAGAAAGGAGAGGCTTGGCCAGAAGAAATTTGGGACTTGAATCCACAGGGCTTGAGGACCAACTGGAGGTGTGGCTGTGTGTATGTTTGTAAGTGAGAGAGAGAAAGAAGGAGAGTTCCTATTGGAAGAGGAACTAAGGAAGTACCCCAAGATTCTCACTCAGGTGGACAAATGCTCACAAACATCTAAACCAGACCAGGTTGCACTCCTTACATGAGAGACCTGGCCGCTGCCCATCTCCGATCCTTTCCTGTCATTGTGCTGGCTTGCACACCGAGCCATAGAGGCCTTGGGCCATCCCAGAAGTGGCCAAGGTCTTCTTTGTCTCAGGGCCCCTGCACTTCACCGTTCCCTCTGCCCGAGACACTGCTCGCCTGACTCTTTAGCTGACTGGTTCTCCTCATCCCTTCCTTCAGATTTCCTCTTAAATATTCTCTCCCAAAAGAGGGTTGGAATATGCTTGTAGAGACTGAGGGACAGCAAGGGAGCGGATTCCCAAGGGGGAATGAAAAGGCATGTCGGTTTCTGAGCGCAAAGGGAAGGCTTCAAGGGGCTGTGGGTATGGGATGGAGTGGTGCCATGCCTGGATCCTGTTTACCTCTTGAAAGGCTGCCCCTAGCACCCCTGTGGGAAGGAGACCACAGGGCCCGAGTGGCAGCAAGCACAAGAAAGTTCCAGGTACCTGTCCTGGTGAAACTAGAGAGAAGTCAAAGTGGTTTGTGAATGTGTGGATAGAAGTGAGGTAAGAGCCATGGGTGTCAGGGAAGAGAGTCAAGGGGCACCACTTGGTTTCCAGCCCCAGCAGACAGGTGAGGGGCCCTGGGGAACTGTGTGTTGGGAGGCCCACGAGTCCTGTGGATGCCCACTTCCTCTGAGCTCCCTTCCACTACCGGCCTTCAGACAGTCTGATGGCCGCCCTGCTGCAGGGTGGCCTGTCAGCTGTGTGGGATGACAGCACTGGCAGTCCCAGCTCCAGGGCCCCCCGACGGATGGGTGTGGAAAGGTCTGGAAAAAGTAATGGTGGAGCTGCTGAGCCCCTGCCCTGGCTGCGGCACATCCAAGAGAAAGCTGCATGGGCCCCTGACGCGGCTGGAGGCAGATTCCACCGGTCAGCCCTTGCGACCGTCAACCCCATGGGAAAACCAAGGGTCTTAAGACGACCCATCGGCACCGCTACATTGAAAGGCTTTCCATCTGTGAAGGTGCGGGCTGTGGTGCGCCCCAGTCCCTCCACCTTGCCCTGAGCAGCTTCGGGGCGTCTTTGTGGCAGGTTGGGAGAGTAGGGCGCGCAGCCGGTTTGGGCCTGAGTGCAGCGTGGGTGAGGGCCCGCGGCCCCCGCGCCACCACCAGCCCCCGGCCGTGTCCTCTGCCCGGCCCGTGGTCCCCGAGCCCCGCANCCCCCGCCCCGCGGCCCCGAGGGGGCGCCCGCCACTTCGCCGCCGCCGCGACCCCGGGCGCCAGAGGGCCTCTTAATTGTTCCCAGAACGGGTGGCGTTTAGATCAATTAATATGCAAAATAGGAGTAAATCAGCTCATTCGCGGGCCCCACGCGGGGCGGGGAGCCGAGGCATTTGCTATGCAGCGAGGTCGCGGCCCCCGCCGCGTGTTTATCTGGGGAAATGGAAATCAGGCGGCGCACAAAGCCGCCCCGCGGGCAGGGTCTTGCCCTCGGCCGCCCTCGGGCGGGGTCGCCGGCGCCTGTCGCTTTGACCTGAGGCGCTGGCGAGGCGGACCTGAGCTGGGGGCCCGAGGTCGGCTCTCTCCCTGGAGCCCCGTGGCTGTGCAGCTTTGGGCCCCGCACCGCCCTACTCTGGGCGCCGTTCCTAGTTGGTAATAAAGAGTTCCCTATTACAGAAGTCAGGTAATCGGAGAATAGTTAACTCTTAAGTGCTCCAGATTGGAGTATACAAGCTCCTGACCCATAATTATGCTGCTGAGCCTTGAAGGGAGCCAAAAACTTCACCTCTATTACTGCATTTAATCTTCAAGAGCACTCTAAGAAGCAAATCCAATTATTCCCATTGTACGGCTGAAGAAAGCGAGGCAGAGATGAAGACTTTCACCCAGGTAAGCAGATGTGGTCCTGACCCAACACTTAACCGCCGCGGTATCATTCCTAGCGCTTTGTTATTTCATTAAGCAGCTCCCGTCTACTGGGGAAAATTGCCTCGATGGCAAAGTTGGATTAGTCCAGGTAGAGTTATAATCCTTACTCATTCTTCCTGCGTGCCGGAAACTTAACTGAGTGTCTCACGTGCCTGCACTCTTCTAGACTCTGGGCTCTGGAACCCAACAGGAGACACCTAGCCCTCTGGTAGTGAGAGCACCTTTTGGGGAAAGGATCGGGATGACAAAGTGATGCGCTGGCCTCTCTGAGGAGTTGACCTTTGAGCAGACACCTGAAGGAAGTGAGGGAGCCCTACAGGCAGAGACAGTGGCTTTGAGGCCCAGTGTAAGGAGGTGGGGGAGGCTGGTGTGTGGGGGCAAAGGGAGAGGGAAGGACACAAGGCGGAGTAGCTGGGGTGGGGCTGGGCGTGCTGGCTCCAGTCCTGGCTGCACGGGGGACTCACTGAGCCGGGGGGACAGCCTGGGTATTGGGAGTTGTGGCGCTTCCAGGAGATTCTAACGGCAGCCAGAATTGAGAAGGGTCTCACAGGCCATGGTTCAAAGTTTGAACTTGGCACTGCTGAGTTATTAAGCCCGCAGAGCACTTCGAGCAGGTGAGTGACACCTCATGCAGGGTTTTCTTAACGATTACTCTGACTGTAGGTTGTAGACGGACAAAGACAGAACTTGGGAGACCAGCTGGGGATCACGACAGTCACCTGGCAATAGATGCGTCTGATCTATCTGAGACCATGGTGCAAGTGTCAGAATTTGGATTGACCCAGAAAGACAGGACTGAAGGATGACACTTCAGTTTCCAGCCAGGGCAGTTTGGTGGATGGAAGGACCCTCAGCGGAGAAGGGCAACTCTCCAAGACCTCTGAGGTTCTGTCCCTCCCTCTAGGGCAGCAGGTGTCAGAGGGGAAGGAAGGAGGGTTCTCAGGCGACCCAGGCTGCTGGACTCTGCTACCCCCCATACACACCCATACTCCGTGTTTCAGAGCTTCCATGCTCTGCTTCTTCGCAAGGGCCAGAGTAACCTGGCCTCTCCGGCATCAAGCAAGCCAAACACAGGGTTACCCCAGGCCTTCCACAGAAATCCCAGGCAGCTCTGAACCCATGGGTAGCCCAGACATGAATCATCCACGCACGATAGGGAGAGCCGTTTGACGACATCACCGCTTAGGCTCTGCCCTGGATTAAGCAATGCTCATCAAATGTGTCCTTTTCAGAATCTCATCTTTTGCCTCCACACATGTTCCAGAAACATCAAAAAATCGACAGCTCGGTTCTTTCAGCCTCTGCTATGGGGATTGACTAGTGGGAGCATGCACGGGGCAGCGGGTTCCTGGCTTTGTCAAGGGACGTTCTGAGTGCAAAGGGAAGGGACGTTCCCTAGTGGGGTGACAGCTCCATGTCTGAGGTATCTGCTTGCTCTTCGAGAGACTTTCGAGTGAGCTCTTTATTCCGTGGTGGCCACAACCACATCGAAACTGCTTCATCACGGAACAAGCAGCTCGCCGTTAGACAAACTCAGAGCCCCCAGGAGGACAAAATGGCTACTTTCCTAAAAGGAAATCATTTCTCCAAATGTCTGTGGGCTCTCATCCCATGTGGAGGGGTCCAGAGGCAAAGGCAGAGGCTATGCAAACCAGCAACCCGTCCTGCTGATATTCAAATGTAGCTTTCTTATTGGAAGTCAAACCAACACAGAAACAGATCCCTTTTGGCTCTCAAGGGATTTCTGAGATCAATGTAAACCCATTTATTTAAGTATTTAAATAATAGTAGTTTTTTATTTTCTTTTTTTTAAAAACTGAAGCTGCCGAACTTTATGCTGTATGCTGTATGCTGTATGCTGAAAGTGTATGCTGAAAGTGTATGCTGTGTGGATAACGCCTGCTCAAGGACATGTGGCCTGGGGACAGGGAAGGGCGAAGCCAGGCCATGCTCTGCTTGCCAAGCTGCACCCAGGCACGGGGCCCAGGAGCCTAGAGGAAGGGGTGCTTTTCCCAATCCACACAAAGACTCTGTATGGGCTGCTGGTTGATCTCTAATATCCATTCTCTCCTTTGTTCTTACTATGAAAAGTGTTACCGGGATCCACGTTTACTTGGAACAAAGACTACATTTCCCAACCTCCCTTGCAACTGGATATGGCCATGTGACTAAGTTCAGGCCAATAGCGTGAAAACACATGTGTCATGTGGCAGCTTCTGGGAAGCTTCCTAAAGGACAGCTGGTATATGACTTCTGCCACTTATTTTTTCCCCCAACATTGTATCATAACAATTTTCGAAAATACAGAAAAATTGGAAGAATTATTCAGTGAACACCTACATATCCATCTCTTACATTCTACGTGATGCTTGATTTATCATTTATCCATCCATCCTTCTAACCATTAACAATCCTATTTTTATTCATTTGACAGTAAATTGCAGACACTAGTATCCTTCCTCCAAATACTTCAGTGTATATCTGTTTATGATACTTTGATGTGCAAGTAACCTATAATTAAATGAACAAACTTTAAGTGTGCACTGAGGGAGTCTTGACAAATGCATCAAGATAAGAATCACCACTCCAGAAAAGTTTCCTCATACCCCATCCCAGGTAATCCTTGACCATCTCCCCATTGCTACGTAACCATTGTTCTGAGTTTTACCCCCAACTATTAGTTTCTCCTGTTCTAAAAATTTCATTTAAATGGATCATATCACATGTACTCTTTTGTGTCTGATGTGTTTCAGTCAGCATAATGTTTTTGAGGGCTATCCTGGTTATTGCAATTATCAGTAGTTTCTTTTCATTGGTGAACAGTAGTCCACTGCATGAACATATATCTTTCCCTCTTGATTGACCCTGGGCTGTCTTCACTTTGGGGCTGTCATAATTAAAGCTGCCATGTACTGGGAGACAATTTCCCCATGGGTTGCTCACATTTCCCACATCTTCTGAGTGAGGCACAGACTGCTTTTTGTTTGGGACTATCTTTTCCAGGATATTTACTGAGAATCGTCTTGGAAGATGACATGTCTCCAGTGGAGCAAAGGGCAGGTATGGGCTTGTTGCCCATTATAAAAGATCTGGGTTCCCTAAGCTCAGGAGTCCCTTCCTGTAACGCGTCTCGCTGCATGTGCTGCACCCATCTGGGCCCATCCACATTGCCCCCCTGGGACTTGCGGACAAGAAGAGCTGATGCAAATTGCTGATGCTCATGCTGCTTGTTGTGCTGTGAGTAATAAAGTCCTTTGTCTCTGACCCTTGGTTCCGGCATCTTCTGCCAGCCTTTATAAAACAGTGGCAGGCTTACTTGTTAGCTTTCTTGTTGGGTAAAGTCTCAGCCCTTCCTTGTTCTTGACACTGAACTTTCTTGTAACAAGTGTTTTTGTGAACATATGTTTGCCTCCTTCCTCTTTGTCCTTCCACCCTGCTGCCTGGAGTGCAGATGTGGTGGTTGGAGCTCTAGTCACTATCTTGGCCTGTGAGGACCAGGGCTTCTAGGAATAGTGATGCAGGGGGTGCAAGGAGCCTGGCTCCCCGAGATCTTTACAGATAAAAATCACCACAGTAGCCATGGAATTTTACAAGGGAGAGAATGCCTTGCTTAAGTTATTGTGACTGTGGTGTTTTCCAACCCCATCTAATGCAACGCACATGATGACTCATCCCTCCTGAGTTATCTTCCCTCCCCCTTCCCTATTCACGAATGTATATTGTACTAATCTCAGTGAATGGCTCTGTTCATGCTCCTAGTCCTTTCCACATGATTCCTTCCCGCACCCCAGTGCGTAGCACTGCGTCTGGTGTTCAGCAGGTGTTTAGAGGTGGTAGTTGACAAGGCAAATAAATCCATGAAAGAGAGACTCAGATTAGTAATGATGTTGGAGAAGGAACATCCTCAATGTGGTATGACAGGAAAAACATTAGCTCGGCAGGGAGGGAGTCAGAGCTCTAGCCCTGTGCTGTGTGACCTTGGGCATAGCTCCTATCTCTCTGAACTCAGTTCTCTGACTATACAATGTGGGCCTTGGCTCAGGTGATGAATGCCCATGAGCCCCACTGATTCTTAAGCCCTGTGCTAACCCTGAAATCTTGAGTCCTGCCTTCTCAGCCATGCTTCTCTGCTTCCTCTCCTGTTTCTCATGTCAGACCAGTGGCATCACTTGGTGGCTGAATGAAGACCTACCCCGTGCTGGGCCCAGGACTGTTCTCTACCTTAAGGTTGGGGAAACGTGGGTGCCCGGGCACTTTAGCAGCTGGGGGAGACTGACAGCTTTCGTGAGCCCAGCTGGTGGCATCAAGTTGCTGGGTGCCCAGTCACCATGTTAATCTGCGGTGGTGGCACTAATACCAACTGTGAGCAGACAGCCAGGATCAGACAGGCCAGCTGTCAGGCAACTGCGGGCAGCTCAGTGTGTGGTTTGATTTTATGGCTTAGGGCTGGAATTAGAAATTAATTAGCAGATTTAGATTTCTGGTGCTGCTTCAAACAGGTAGCTCCCAGGGGCTAGGTGACACCCGTTCTACCCAGTGACCCCAGCCTACCCAGCCTCCCTCGGCCCTGCCAGCCCCCAGGATGTCAGGAGTCAGTTCTGGCCCCAGCTTTGCCACCACCCTGCTGGGTGACCTGGCTGAGCCCCTTTCCCTCTCTGTGCTCAGCCTCCTTGCCTAGACCACAGAGACGTTGGGCTAATGCTCTCTCCATTTTCTCAAATGCAACCTCTGTGATTCTCATTTGGCACAAGATGCCTAGCGCATAGTAGCATCCAGCAAGCGTCTCTGTCCACTCCCTTTCTCCACTGCTAGTGGGGCTGCTTTCCCCCCCGCACCCCCATAATGTGGCTGAGCTCCAGGATCCCCACTTTCAGAGACATCGGGCAATCTAGTGGAATGACCCGAAACTGCAGGGCAGCTGTGTCTCCCCCTCCACCAAATGTTCCAGAGGTTTCTCACTGCCCTGGGAAGAAAGTCACCAAACACACCACCTGGGTTACCAGGCCCTGCCTGTCTGCATGGCCCCTCTGATCCCCCACCTTATCCCCATCGCTCACCGGGCTCCAGCCACAGCACCCTCTGGCTAGTCCTCCTAAGCACCTCCTTCCTGCCTGCCCCACGTTGCTAGCATTGGCAGTTCGCTCTGCCTGGCGGATCTTCCTTAGTGCTTCCCAGCTTCTCCCCCTTTCTCCTAACTGGTCTGCGCTCTGTTATCCCTTCCTCAGAGGAGCTGCCCTGATCCCCTGTTAGAGCTCCCTGTGCATGCCTTGGTACTCCTCACCAGAGTGGGCACCATTAACTGCTGGGGTCGTTTGTCATTTAATATCCATCTCAACTCTGGTTATGAGTTCCCTTGGGGCAGGAGTGTGTCTGTTTTATCAACCAGCTTTGTTAGAGGTGGGGCTTTGGCAAGGGAGAATGGACTTGTCAGGGTCCTCCAGAGAAACAGAACCAATCGGACATATAAATTGAGGAAATTGATTCTAGGAATTGGCTCATGTGATTATGGAGGCCAAGACGTACCACAACTGGCCACCCGCAAGCTGGAGATCCAAGGTAGCTGGTGTTGCAGTTCCAGTCCAAGCCCAGGGGCGGGAGAACCAGGGGAGCCAATGGTATAAGTCCCAATCCGAGTCTGAAGTCCCAAGAACCAGGAACGCTCATGTCCGAGGACAGGAGAAGATGGGTGTTCCAGTTTGCACAAGGAGCAAATTCGCCCTTCCTCCACCTTTTTGCTCTATCCTGGCCCTCAGTGGATTGGGTGATGCTTGCTCGCCTTGGTGAGGACAATCTTTTTCATCGAGTTTATCGAATCAAATACTAATCTCTTCTGGAAACACCCTCACAGACACACCCAGAACTCATGTTTTTCCAGCTCTGTGGGCATCCCTTAGCCCAATCAACTTGACACATACAATTAACCATGACAGAGAGCTAATCCTCTGTCTTGTCTGAGCCACTGTCATTCTGGCTCTAGGTCATACTAACGGTACCCCAAACCTAATTAGTACACCACTCTATATGGTAGGCGCTTAGTAAGTATTTGAATAAATGAATGAGTGAGTGAATGAATGAGCAAAGTATTGCAGCACCAATGCTTTGGGATTCAAGGAGCTTTTATGGTCTGGCCTGGGACATAATCAACATTATTCTCTTAAAACAACGTGGTCTAGGTCCTTTGCAGGTAGGCTTGCGTAACCACAGACAGTGGCAGGGCTCATTGGTTCAGAAACAGGGCTGCTTGATCCCCCTGCTCCTGACACAGATGTCAGACTCAAGGAGGCTTCTCCCATAGCTAACTGCGTCTCACCAAGTATGGGGTATCACTTTTACCCAGAGTTCTGCCAATCAGAAGCCCTATGAATGATGGCTAGGACATGCGAAGCCCCCCCCCCAATAATGAAAACAAGACAGTTAAACTTTATCCAAAGGTGTTTTTAGGGTATGTTGTTTTTAAGTGAATTCAAAGTCTTCAAAAAGTGGAGATACATGAAAAAAGATAAAATAATTTGCCAAGGGGGCCTGTCGGGACAGACACTCCAAAAATCTGGGGTAGGACTTGAAAATGTCTCAGGGATCTCCCAAATTCCCAGTTGCTGATGCCTGAGAAGTTACCCTTTTGGGTAAAGTGACCATAGCATTTTTTTTGCAAGCATGTGACTCTGGAAAGGGCAGCTTGTAAGCCATTCTCAGTGTTTTGTACCTCAGCGGGCGTGAGTTTAGGAGATCCCCACAGCTGATCCAGAGCGGGTTTGAATGGGGGGGGGGAGAGAGAAGGGGGCTGGAGAAGGAAATTAGGGAGGCCTGGACTGCAGGGAACCTTCTTCACAAGTTGGGGCCCTGATGCCTACTTTACAAGGGAGAAAATGCACATAGCAACCCTTCCACACCAGCAGGGACATCAAGGTCTATCCCTTTCTGGGGGGCACAGGGCGGTGACTCCGAGGCCCCCCGGGGCACCATGGCCTCCATTGGGAAGGGTTACCTGAGGCCACTGAGGCTAGCTCCCTGCCTCAAGACAAAGATCTTCTCCAGTCCTCGCCGGGCAGATGTGCGCCGGCCTTAATTGCGGCTGCATGCATTGTTAATTATCTGCAGAAGCCTTGAGCTCAGGGAGATTCCCGTGATGTTGGTCCTTCACAGCCTGCTGGAAACGCAGGGCAGGGGGGCCCGGCTGCAGAAACTGGGGGGACCGAAGTTCAGGCTTAGCAAGAAGACGAATTAGCAGGTGATATGTGCTTTGTGAAAGTCTTGCTGTAAGGGGCTGAGGAGGCACTGTCGGGGGAGTTGGGGGGAGTGGGGGGTGGGGGGACGAGGCTTGTTGTGCAGGGGCTGAGCTGGAGCAACCAGGCAAAGGAAAGGAGCGCCCACGGCCGAGAGCCGGGTCCCCACTCTTGCCGCACTCTTGGGTATCTGGAGCCAGATCACTGCTCTGAGCTCTGCTTTCATCCCCAAAGACAGTCTGGTTCCATCAGCCCTAAGGCTCAGCACGGCTGCGCGGGGCTGCTTGTGAGCTGGGTGACCCCGCACAGCGACTGCACCTCTCTGAGCGCAGCCTTTGCAGCTGTGGAAAGGGAGGCACCACAGCTGTCTCTGAGGCCTCCTGCGAGAATTAATGAGGAACAGTAACAGGCGCCTGGAACAGAGAAGCCGGCCGGTTCAGTATAGCGACTAGGCCCCTCACTCACACACTGGGCTCCCGAAGCTTCCAGCCACTGGGGTCACAGGCAGCTGAATCATCACTTCGTCCCTGGGGGTGTCTCTTGCAGAGGGTGCCGGGGGCCACAGTCTTGCCTACTGCAAAGCTTCCTCGGCCTCCAGTGGGTGTCTGAAAGCTCAACCCCTCCCTCCCCCCCCTCTGTTTCTCTCGCACACACACTCGCTCACACGCATGCACACACACAGACACAGACACACACCCTGCATTTCTGGCTTCTCTAGACAAATCAGAAGACTGGACCACGCTGGGCACCAGTTCCTGCCAGGTGCCAAGCCAGCTGTTCCTGAGTAGCTGCTACTCCGTTTAGGCAGGAGCATGCGCTCTCAGTCCCTCCACAGCACCCCCACCCCCCCAGATCCTCGAGGTGACCTCTCGCCTGGTCCCCTGACCTGCCCCTCTGGACCTTTGCGATCACAGCATCCTCCTTGCTGCTCTATGTTTGTTAGGCTCATCTTTCTGGCATCTTCTCTCTGCACCAGACTCCCGCAGCCCCGCCCAGTGCGGAACCCAGAGTTGGCCACTTATCCACGGTGATTCTTTGCACTTTCCCCACAGCGGCCCCTGTGACCACCCCATGGGGCTGGCACAGGCTTTGAGACAAAGCAGGTGCTCGTTGTGGACTGAATCCTTGAGCTGAATGAAAGTGGACCCACGCCCATTTAAGGAAGATCAGAACTAAATTTCTGTGCTTCTGGAGGGTGTGGGGCAGCAAATGGAAGCTGACCTGGCAAGAGAGGGGCATGGGGCTGGCCTGGGATTGCACAGCCCCGGGCAGAGGGGCTGGAGCCCTGCCTCTTCTCCCCATGGTAGGCAGTGTATTTGGTGGAGGTCCGGGGCTTCCCCGACTTTACTCCACCCACTGCAGGGACACGGGAGCAGGCCTTCCTCTCTGTCCCCCTCCCCTGTACGCCTCTGCCCTCCCCTTCACTCGTAGTGCTAGGGCTGTCAGCACAAGGCTGCCTGCCAGACCCCATTTCCTAGCCCCCTTGCAGTTGGATGTGGCCCTGTGTCCGAGTTTTAGGCAAAGGAACACAAACAGAAGTGAGCTGCACCAGCCCCAGCCCTGGCCCTTGAACCCTCCCCACGCACAGCCCTCCATGTCCTGCCTTCTTCCCACTGACCAGGGTGGACGGTCAGGGTGGCCTTTGAGGCACCCAGTTGAAGATCAGCAAGCTGCAGTCAGCGGGATCCCTGAAGAACCCTGTAGAACCAAGCCCCTGCCAAGCCAGCACCTCCGTCCCTGACGGTGTGATGGGAGAGCGATTCATGGCTCTTGGGTTCAAGCGGTAACTTTTGGGGGGTCCGTGTGCTACAACACCATCTGCAAGGGTAGACTTTTAGTCTTGGGATGTATGGTTGACCGGGGCAATGAAGAATTTGGATGTGGGTGTAAGGCAGAGCACGGGGGTGGGGCAAAGTCCGGGGTGCACACAGGCAGTGGGCCCGCTGGCCCGTCCCCATGCTGCTGCCAACCGAAGATCCTCACCAGGGGTGGGAGGCTGGCGGGAGGGCTCCTCAGGCAAGGTGTGGCCAGCCCACAGCCCCGTGGCGGGATCCCACTCTCCAACCCCATCACTCCCTGGCTTTGGTACTGCCCCCTCCCACCTCGTGGAGGCCTGAGGTCTTGACCTGTGGCCTGCTGCAGTGTAGGACCCTCCCCGAGCACCCCACTCACTCTCCCCATCTCTGTCTCACCCATAGAACCCGACAGCCTCCTATCTGCTCTCTAGCATGGACACACACTCACACTGGTACCCCCAGATCTTCTGTTAGTGATGGGTAGTGACCCTGGGTCCCAGGACTCGGAATGGCCCAAACCCCTGAATTCAGAAGGCTTCATGTCTCAGAGTCACCGGTGGCACTAGGGTCTTCGAAAGCCGAGCTTCTGCACTCTGTCTTTCCTGCCACGGAAGTCCTGCCCTGAGAGCCCCACATGTGGACGTGGTGGCTGGAATCACACTGGGTGGGGGGATCAAGGATGGCAGCCGGGTCAGTGGAAGCTTCGCCCCCACTCTAGCTGCAGCTTTACGTGGGGCCAAGAGCCATCACTCTCATCTAAAGAAGCCCAGAGAGGAGGTGTCTCGGGGCAGCCTCACCATGCACAGTGTCCCCGTGTCTCACCCTCTGTCACATGGGGGTCTGTGGCATCCTCAGAGACAGGCCTGGGCAGCTGCGATGGTGTCAGGCCAGATGCAGGTGGGCCTAGCAACGTGACATGCCAGGGCCAGCTCCTTATGGCTGAAGGGCCTCCCCTACACCTGCCACTGGGCTTTGCAGCCACTTTCCATCTGCAGTGTCCATTCCCTTCCCCCAAATGACGAAGACAAAAATGTCAAAGGATGCTGACTCCACATCCCTGGGGGCCTGACTTGGAGGGACCACTTGGGGGAACTGGCCAGTCCCTTTGGCCAGATGGTGCTTGAGTGAATTAGTCTGTGGGCCTAGTTGCTCCTCCGAAGCCAGGCGAGGAGGGGGGCTGGCCCCAGCACTTGCCAGCTCCACCTCTGCGTCCTACTTGAGGCCGTTTCCAGAACAAGGCTGAGGGCTAGGGGGAAAGAGCCTACACTTTGGAACCCGAGACCCCAATCCGAATCCCTCCCTCCACACTTAACTTGTGTCTAAGCTTCGGCAAGACTGATGACTCCTCTGGGCTTCAGTTTCCTTATCTGAAAAAGGAGAATAGGAATCCTCACCAAATGGGCTTGCTGAGAAATTACAAGCTATGAGTTTTTGAACATCTACTATAAACCGTAAGTGTGATTATTAAAAATAGCAAAACCTGGGAGCACCTGAGTGGCCCAGTCCATTGACTGTCTGACTCTTTATTTCAGCTCAGGTCACGATCTCAGAGTCATGAGATCGAGCCCAGGGCCGGGCTCCCCACTCAGCACGGAGTCTCCTTGAGGATTCTCTCCTTCCCTCCACACTCTTGCTCACTCTTGCTCTCTTTCTCTCTCTCTCTCTCTCAAATAAATAAATTAATAAATATTTTAAAAACAATAACAAAGCCTGCCTTTCCAATCTGTCCTCTCACTGGCTGCTTAGTTCCAGTGACTTCCTCTGTGGTGCCTGGGGCCAGCCCTCACCTCCCGTCCTTACTGGAGGCCTAGTGATGGCTTCTTTGTTTTGCAGGCCAGGCTTTGAGGACAGCTGCATCCACGGAGGTCCGCACCCACCCTGGAGTCGGTCCCTCCTGGGGTGCTGACCAAGCCCCTCTACCAGTGTCTGCAGGGTCCCTTCTCTCCCAACCCAGCACCCCCCCAACTCCGTTCTGCCCCCTCCAGGTCTCCGAAGATCAGCCTACTCCCCTTGGTGTCCCGTCTCTGTCCTCTGCCCAGCGAACCTCATGTCCTCCACGCTGGGCCTGGTGCTGGCTGGGGACACTGAGATACAGGACTTGGCCCGCTTGCCTCAGGGAGCTCGCTGTCTCCACGGGAGGTGGACGGGCACCCCAGACTGTGGAGCAGAGCCGGGCATGCAGAGAGGGCTGGGGCTGGGCTGTGGTGGGGGCTTGCAGCTTCTCCTCTCCCTAGCTGGAGTCTCCCCCTCCCCATCTCCTGTGGAAAGCCGGCCCCAGGGCCTTTTCTTGTACAAGCTGTCCTAGCTAATGGCCAAGGGGCAGATAGACCAAATGAGCTCTGAGAAGTGAGAAAAGTTCTCCACCTTTCCAAGTTGGTCTAGCCTTGGGCCCTGGCCTATGCATCTGGCTCTCTCCAAAATACCCCAGCAGACTCACCAGCTGGGCTCTGCCACCTGTCTCCTGTCCTAAGGCCAGGGCTAATGCCGCTCGCCTGGTTCTGCCCAGGGCAAAGGCCTAGAGAGCCCTCATCTCTGTCCTAGGATGCCATTAGGGCTGGTGTTCCCTGCTTGGGGGCGCAGGTGGGGCTGTCTGCAGATACGGCCCCATCATGGGCTGTGCAGGGGAAGCCTCAGGCCACCTGTGAGTACATACTGAGCCTCAGCCACCCTCCAGGCCTCCAGCTCAGTGTTGCAGGAACTCACCAATGTCCAGAGCAGCTCCTGCCTTTGGGGAGCTTGTGGCAGGGATGGGAGCTGGAACAGGAAGGGGAAGAGCTGGGCTCTAACAGAATGCTAGGAACCCTCAGGGACAAGTTCTGTGAATACCCCAAAGAGGGAGAGGGCTGAGGACTATGGGTGGAGAGGTAGTCAGGGAGGGCTTCCTGGAAGAGGTGAGAAATGGACTACGACTCTGAGAAAAATGAGCTGTTCTTTGTGTACACGTCTGCTGCTCCCAAGTGCTGAAAACGTCCCCGAAGCGCATATGAATGTTCCGCCTGAGCGGGCATGGCAGCGCGTGGGGTTCAGCCTGTCCCAGGGAGTCGCGCGGGAGCCACTCTCCATGGAGTGGCGTCTCTGGTCCCCTGGCAGAAGCTCGGAGGCCCGGCCACGGCTCTGGACGTCCCGGGCCCCGGCCTCAGCTGCTGTGTCTCAGCTCTTGCTCTTCCCGCTCACCTACTTTGCACGCTCCACTCTCTGCCCTTGGGATCACTGCTGTCCCTCCAACGGCCTGTGCGGCCTGGTGGCCTCTGCTCCGCGGCCTCCATGCACCGCCTGCTCTCTGCGTGTCTCTCTCTGCTCTCTGGATCCTTCTCTGTGTGTTTTCGTCCAAAAAAGCCCAAGTGAGAGCATCTGTTTGGCGGGACAGACCCTGGGCTCTGGGCCATGCTCTCTAGCCAGGCTACTGACAGCTGCCCTGGGTCAAGGTTCCACGTCTGGTCTCCCCAGCTGTGGCCAGAGCCCGGGGTTGCATGGCGGTGCCGGCCCTCAATGGGGCAGCACGGGCTTTGCGCACGTGGGGGGCGCATGGTAGGCAGGGTCGTGCCAGCGATGCCGGGCCCTCGGGGTGCCCTCAGGGAGGGCGGCAGCAGGCAGGAGCCCAGGCTGACCCCAGTCGTAGACGTCTGTCTGGACGCTTTGCACCCGGGCCTCGGAGGGACCCAGGGGGCAAGTGCACAGCCCTCGACAAGCCGTGAGCCGAGTCCTCTGACTCAAGCCAGGAAGCCAGGCGCCGCGAGCAGCCTGGCGCTCCCCAAACCTCGAGGCTTTTTGGGCAAGGGAGTTTGTTCTTTTCTGCCCCACCAAACACTTGTCCCCTTTGATTTTGCCATTGTTCTTTCCAGGGAAATCTAATTTTAAAACAAAAAAACATGTTTTCTAACCAACAGGACACTTTCATGTGCCAATAAATATTTGATTTGAAAGTAATTCTTTGCTCAGTTTCAGCTTTGTTTTGAAGGGACGGGACAAAACATCATACCCAGCTGTCTAGAGTGTGTGTTTGGCCCCCATGTAGCCTTACGTTCCTTTCCGCTCAGAAATCCGGCCCGAGGTGGCCAACTGAAACCCCATCATGAGGGTCACATAGTTTCCAATCTGGAGGGTGAGGCCGGGCGGGTGGCAGTAAGATCGTCCCTTTAAAGAAGGGAGAACCAAAATAGGCTGGCCTGCAGCATCACCAACCCCGGATGTGTCCCCACACACAAAGCGGCTTGCAAAATAAAGCCACTTTTGAGCGCTGGCCAAGGGTGATGTTGAAAACAATGGAGCTAATAAGTAACCAGTTGCTGGGTGAAATCAAACTGTGTTTGTTGGGGGGGTTCCTCAGCCTGGGGAGCAGCTCTCCACCGCCCTCTCCCCCTCCTCTCCAGAGACATTCCCCACAGGCCTGGGCTTCCAGGGCGGACCTCAGTGTCCCACAGATGCCTTCTGCCACCGGCAGTGGGCCGAATCACGCCCCACCCCCACCCCTAAATAAAAAGAAAACAATGCCAGGTCCACCCGGTGGCAAGAAACTCAAAGGTGGACAGTCACTGGGCGTCTGGCCTTCTCTAAGATCAGCGCCGTATGAAGACAGCTGGGCCGGGCAGAGCGCAGAGGCACGGAGCCGGGTCATGTGTGGGCTCCAAGTGTGAAATGGATGCTTGGCCGCCGGCAGGCTGAGGCTAGCCACGCATCTGGGGAACCTCTGTGGCTGCAGTTTCCCCTCTGAACAGTGGAGCCAATACTCGTGCCACATGAGGCGCGGATGAGGTCAGTGCATAGGATCCCGTGGCAGGGGCTTCAGGCAGCCCACCCCAGACCCACTCTCCCGCCTTTCTCAGTAACCGCGGCCTGGCATTCTGCGGGACACGGGCCCACCCAGAATAAGTGCTGGGTGCAGTGTCTGGAAATTTCCTCAAAACACAGGACTTCACCCACTTCTTTGTCTTCACGCTGACTCATCCAGAGGATGGCGGAGCTCAGGTCCTCCGTGACCTTGGAGAGCCACCGTGCCGGTCACAGGCCTGCCTCCCTCTGGCCTTCTTTCCATGAGAGAGAAGTGAGTGTCTCTCTGTTTAAGGGTTCTCTGCCCTGGCTGCTGACTCTCATCCTGGGCACAAGGCCTGGCACAGAGTATGCGGGAATGAACCACGGCCACCACGGACTGGATGTTTCTCTGCCAGGGATGGATGTGCCTTGTTAGGCCTGCAGTGACGCAGTGCGGCCTCTCGGTGGTACGGAGAAGATCACCCACTTCTGTTTCTACATGGGGGCCTCTCGGTGGTACGGAGAAGATCACCCACTTCTGTTTCTACATGGACAGGCAGGGGGAGGAAGGAGAGAAGTGAGCCTAGTCAGGAGTGCTGGGGAGCTGGGGAGCTAGGGAGCCAGAACCCATGGCCACTGCCCTGGGCCTGTCGAGTGTTCCCTCGAAGAGTCAGACCAGCTTTGCCTGAGCCTCTGATGTTTCAGGGAAACTGGAAAATTCATCATCTTGTAAACGCTGGTAGTTTATTCAGACTTGCTGGCAGCAACCGTACGGCTCCCACGGTGGGACTTACCTGGAGCACATCCGCTGTCCTGGGGGCTATGAGCCCACCCCCCCCACCCCCAACTTGCTCCAGCATCCATCTCCCTTTCTTGTTCTAGTAAATGACCCTCCAAGTTAAGCTCAGCAATGACCTCCTGGCTAAAGACCACTTTCCCCAGCTTCTTTTGCAGCAAGATGTGGCCCTGGGACTAAGCTCTAGCCACTCAGATGCAAAGGGAGCAACTTCTGGACCAGGCCTTTAGAGGAAAAAGGAGTCCCTTGCACTTCCCCTTCCTACTGTCTGCCTGCAGGAGTGTGGGTGTGATGGCAGGGGCTGGGGCAGCTACCTTAGACCTCAAGATGAAAGCTGTTCCTTAGGATTAACAGAGTCTGGGTCCCCTGACACCATGGAGCTGCCATAATAGCGCTGGGTGGCTCAGTCCATTAAGCGTCTGCCTTCAGCTCAAGTCACTATCCCAGCGTCCTGAGATCAAGCTCCTCGTTGGGTTCCCTGCTCAGCGGGGAGCCTGCTTTTCCTTTCCCTCTCCCCCTCTCCCTAGCTTGTGCATGCTCTCTCTCTCTCTCTGTCTTTCTCTCAAATGAATAAATAAAATCTTTAAAAAACAAAACGAAACAATGTTTCATGGTTTTAATCAGCCCATCACGCAAGGAGCCATAGACTTGGATCTTGCTCCCTTGGCATCTTTACAGCAAGCCTGCATTTTACAGCAATCCCCAGCCTGTGCTCTAACTAGCACTGTTCACTGTCGTCGTCTTGTGTGCACTTTGTTCATATCCATTACCCCCTGTCAGGTTCACCCTTTCACCCACTTAGTGATTCCCGAGCATCTTCTGTGCTGGTTGTTGGGGCAAACGCAGAGAAGTAACCCTCAGGTCCCCGCATTCAAGCAGGAGTTTATGGCTGGCTGTGGGAAAACGGATGACATTCTAAGCCTCAGACCTGCAAAAGGACTCCAGCCAGGTGAGTGAGCCCATGTGCTTGCGTGTGCCTGTGTGTGCTTGTGTGTGCACACACATGTACAAGGGGGCTCTGCTCTCGTGGGAAAGGACTCATTTATCCATCGAGAAACATGTCGAGCACCCGCTGAGCACCGAGAGGTACTCAAGACAAGAGGTGAACAGGCCAGGGCCCTGCCCTGGAGGAGCCCCTGCCGAGTGTCGCAGACACACCTGCTGGTGCCCGTGCTGAGGCCCTCCCTGCGACGAGGACAATGCCCAGAGCGCGGGAGAAGCCCCTGTGCTCAGCTGCAGGACAGCTGTGGCAACTGTCTTTGCACTGAGGATAGGTCTACACTGAGCCATTCATGCTTTTCTCCCAATCCTATTGTGATCAACGGTCGGGATTTGGGCTCTATCAGAGACCGGTGCACAAAAAATCATGATAACCAGTATTGCTCCTCAGAAGTATTCCCAGCCATTCCCATCAGTTGATGGCTGGCTGTGTGTGCACCTCATTCATGTTCCCAATAACTCTATTATGAAGACATCTTATTTCCATTTCACAGATGTGAAAACTGAGACCCTCTCTGAGGCTCAGAGATGGGGCAGATGCATGACACGAGCCTGTGTCCTAGAGACCCCAAAGCAGGTGCAATTTTCAATCAGTCAGCAGACACTGATCGAATACCTGCTGTGCGCGGGGGATCGGACGGGGCCCTAGGAACAGAGCAGTGCGCCACACCCACGGGGGCTATGGGCAGCAGCTCAGCAGAGGCGCCACCTCTGGGCTCCCAGGCTTCAATCTCCTCTCTGCTTTGGCCCAGAATCAGGTGGGGCCGAGCATCAGCCCTACAGACTATCAGACCCACCACCCAACTCCCCTACTTTGTACCAGTGGGCACCCAGGTGGGCGAGAGGGCATCTTTCCGCACCTCCTTGGGGATGAAATAGAAACACCTGCGAGGACATGTTTACACACTGGCCATGTGGCTTTTTGGGTGTGTCTCCCAGGCCCACCATTACACAGGAGGAGCGGGGCGCTGTGAGCACCGCGCTCCCTGAGCTGTAAGTGGGGACACTCTGGATCAGAGAGCCCTAGAGCTGCTTGGTGTTTGGGATCCAACTCTTCAGAATCTCTTATGACTCAAGAGCTGTTGAAGTGCGGGTTTTCTGTCTGGTCTTGTCCTCTGCATCATCGGAAGCACGAAAGCACACAGTTCAGTACCTCTTCCTAAGCATTTTCCACCACTGGCTCCAGGATTTTCTCCCAAGTCACTGATACCCATCCTGCAAGTTTTGATGTGCATGTCTGGAAAAGACAGCAAAGTCACAACAGCCACCTGGCTGGACAAAGATGGTAAGATGCACCCAGATTGCAAAGATGATGAAATGTAAAAAAAAAAAAACAAAAAAATAGTTCACCCTAGAGGCCATCAAATGCCATCTCAAGGGGACACCCATCTGTCCGTGCTTGTTCTCAAGCTCCTCCCCAGGGGGCTGGGGAGCTGTGCCAACAGAGCAGTCTGAGGGGCAGCTGGGTTCCGAGCACAAGATCTGGAGCCTACTGGCTGGGTGACTTTAATTGTTCTTCCTGGGCCTCTGTGCCCTTGTCTGTGAAATGGAGCCAATCATACCCCACTCATAGGGTGAGGCCTCAGTGAAAACATGTAGAAAAAATGCTAAGTGTGAACACTTAGCCCAATACGGAAAGCTTCTAACTGGCTGGTGGTCATAAGGGGGAGACAGGACGTCAAACAGAACTACCCCAACTCCTGGCTCTCCCCTTCCTGGCGGTCTGTGTCCTTGATCCCTCTGCCACTAACAGGAGAGCCGTGGTGCCCACCGTGTGGGGCTCTGAGGGTAACACGAGGGAACTGACCCGGAGGAAGAGAACCTTCCCTGGGCAGTGGCCATTGATGTTCCCGCTAGCTCTAGGGCACGCGCCTCCTCACTCTGTACCAGAGCCTTCTCCTCGGCTGGGCGAGCGGGCGCGACCACCCCGGGCTCCACGCCCCAGTCAACACGCACCACCGCCTCGGCCGTGGCCCCCAGCTGGGCCCCCTCGGCTTCTGGCTTCCAGCCGTTGTTCCGGTTCCTTCCAACCTTTCACACCTCCAGCCGACTAGCTCTGTGAGCTCAAGGACCAAGGTCAGAGGCAGAAATCAAGATAAAACAGCTTAGCTCTCTTAAATCACCACACTTGCTGTTGGGGAGGAGGGCAGTAAAACAAGGCTGAGCTCTTAGGTCTGACACAGAAACACTGAATAGGGTGACCAGTAGGAAGGTGACAGTCCTTGAGCCACGCAGACCTAGGAGCCGTCTGGACACCCTGGGCAAGCCCCTTCGCCTCTCCGAGGCCTGGCCCCGTGGTCTCAGTGCAGCGGCTCCTACGATCATCGCTATCGCTATTCTTGTAGCTTCTTAGGTATAGAACCGCAGAGCTGCGGCCCAGGCCCCTGCTCGTCTCTGCCCACTCCTGAGCCTTCCCCAGCTCATGGCTCTGGGTCCCCTTCAAACATCTGCCTAAGGCAGTGGCCTTCTCCCCTGAACTGCAGACGCACATCTCCACTGGTCCGCTGGGCATCTGCCCCAATGTCTCGTGCCCATTTCTATACGTGTCCAGAACTAAGCTTCTGAGCGCCGCCCCCCCGCCGCCCCGCGGATGGGCTGGGTGCTGGAGAGGCTTCTGTGAAAAGAACGGGGCCCTGGCCTCCTAGGAAGGGGGGCCCAATGTCACTGGGGAAGGGAGGAACCTTCACAGGAGCTCCTCGCCTCACCTGCGAACTTTAGTTGAAGCTAAAGTTCCTCACCGTCGTGTCACGGGAGCGCCCCGCCCCTGAATGGCCAGGGAGGAGGGGCCCCCTTCCCTAGTGGGGTTGGCTGGCTCCGGGCCTCCCACCCTGATGGACGCTGGATCTCATCTCTCTACACAACAGGAAAGTGGGGAGATGGGAACAGCTTCGGGGGAAGCCTGCAGGAGGACCAGCCCCTGTGGCACTCTGTGGCTTCTATTCCTGGGCTCCGGGGGCAAGCGGCTGCCTCCAGCCGGCCACAGTCCTCAGGCCTCCCCACCTCAACCCAACAGCACCCCGTATCCCCGCTGCACCCCTCTTTAATAATGTTACTTGTTCCTTATATAAAATTACAATACTACTGGGGCATCTGGGTGGCTCAGTCGGTGAAGGGTCTGCCTTCGGCTCAGGTCGTGATCTCAGGGTCCTGGGATCGAGTTCCTCATCGGGCTCCCTGCTCCCTGCTTCTTCCTCTCCCTCTGCTGCTCCCCCTACTTGCAGTCTCTCTCTCTCTCCCTCTCTCTCTCTGTCAAATAAATAAAATCCTTAAAAATATAAATAAAAATACATAAATAATTTTTAAAAGTTCTTTAAAAAAATTGCAACAGTCCTGTATTTAGTTGTTACAAGTCGACATAAAGAAACAAGCGAGAAAGGGAAAGTCACACCTCAAGCCCCACGTCCTCCTCCCCACAGGTACTTGCTGGTGACAGTTGTGTATTTCACTCGCCACGCGTCCACATCTGTGAGAATGCACGTACAGAATTTAAAAACACGCACAAAGGGGACCCCACCACCGCCATGGTTCTGCATCTTGCTTTTATTTTCACTTAATAAATTGAGAACACTTAATACCAGAGCTGCCTTGCTCTCCCGGCTGCATAGCTCCCTGCCAGCCACCACCTCCCTGCCCCGGGGCCAATCCATGAAGCGTCCAACCGCTTTGGCATTTTGCAAGGATAGCTTCCTAAAAGTGGGATTTCTGGGTCACAAGGAGCCTGCATTTGGAATGTCTGCCCAGCGGCCCTCCCACGGCCTTCAGGATCCACACCCGTCCCACGTATGAGGCACAGGGAGCCACACCCCCTCACCAGTGAGGCATCACCCCACTTTCAGTGTGCCCCCCATGCATTCTTGTAGGAGGCTAAGCATTTATTCAGCTGTTCACTGGCCATGTGTATTTCCTCTCCTGTGAACTCCCGTTCCTCTCCTCTGCCCATTTTTTTCTACCGGGCTGTCTGTGTCTTACTTATTGGCGCATGGAATCTCATTATGCGTTATGACAGTAATCTGTTGTACATGTTTTAAATATTTTCTCCCGGTCAAATATCTCTTAACTTTGTTTATTGTGTATTTTGACATGCAAAACCTTTTTATTTTTATGTAGTCAAATCCATCAGGCTTTTCTTTGATGGCTTCTGGATTTTATGCCTTGCTTGAGAAGCCTGTCCCTCCTCCCAGATCATGAAAATATCCTCCTTTCTTTTCACCCAGTGGTTTCAGAGCATCCTCTGAAATGGATTTCGCAGCGTGGCTCTCCCTCTCTTGTGGTCCTGCCCTGGTGTCCGTGGATCTCCACCTGCTCCCGCCTCCCCATTCACCCCTTCCTTCCTTTGTTCACTGAGCAAATATGTTTGGAGCCTTTACTATGTGCCAAACACGGACAATACAGCAGAGAAGACAACAAGCCTGCCTCAGAGAGATGATGTCTGGCAGGAGAGACGGACCGCAAAGGAAAAATGTGCAGTTAGGTAATGCAGATTCAGGTCCTATGGGGGGACATGGGATAAGGGGCTGGAGGTGAACGCAGGGATGATATTTTAAGTAATGTGGTCGGGAGGATCTTTTCTCAGAAGCCAGCCAAAGCCAGAGACGCTAATGAAGTGAGGGAGCAGGCCCTTGGCTGCCTGTTGCAGACCGCTCCAGATGGAGGAGACAGCAAGTGCAAAGCCCCAGGGGTGGGGGAGTGTGCTTTGCCAGGTCAAGGAACAGTGAGATGGCCATGCGGCTCCACGTGGGGGCTGGGGGATGAGTGGTGGGCTAGATCATGGGGGTCCTTGGGGGGTCCCCGGGAAGACACAGCTTTTATTCTGTGTGTGATTGGAAGTCTTTAATGATGGCCTTGGCTCACGGGGAGGAGGTGGGTGGATGGGGGGTGGTGAGTGAATGTCCTTCTATTCTCTGCTGGTCTTTCAGTGGTGGGGGTGGGGGCGGCCCGGCCGACGCCACACCTCACTCTTTACCCCGTATTCTCATTCCTGCGGTCTTCATCACCACCCGTGTGCTGGGGGCACCCTACTCTGTGCCTGGCACATGCGAGGCCTTCTGTGAGCATCTGGGAGTGACCCATGTTAACTCCAGCCCAACCCCTGTCCTGTTCCCCAGACCTGGGTCTTCAGGGACCTCTGATCTCTGTCCTCCAGGGACCCTATTGGAGGCTCACACCCAACAGTTGCCAGCGTGAACTGGGTCCCTCCCTTCCCAGCCTCTAGAGAAGGCAATAAGATTGGATGCTGGTCACTGGCCAGCCATGTGGGCCATGCTGAGGGACAGCGTGCCATTGCCTGGACCAGGGGGACACTGAGCCACCGGAGGCTGGACACAGGCTCCACACTGTTCCCTTGACTTGGGAGATAACGGCAGTGAGTCAGTCAGATGGGAATGTCACCGATGCCTTCTGCGGTCGCAAAGGGCCTGCAGAGCTGGCCCAGGACGAGAAGGGAGCCCAGAGCCAGATGGAGGAGCCCAGTCTGCAGCCTGACGCCAATCACTGAGACACCTCAGCAGGGACCCTCCGCAGGGAGGATGAGCGGCTGGCCCAGGGAAGAAAGCAGGCGGGCTCAGAAAAGTGGGAAAACAAGAAGTGACCCCACAGGATCCCAATGACGTCACACTTGACCAAGGGCACACAGCTTCCGTGGTTGGGGAGGGTCCCACCCTCCCCAAGGATGTGCCTGTGTGCACGTGTGCGCACGGCACAGACATAAACACACGCACACCCCAGACACAGGCATTATACACAGGAACACAGACCATAGACAAACACACACACGCATCACAGACATAGACACACAAACCACAGAAATAAACATACACACATACCACAAACACACCTACGTGCCACAGACACACATGCCTCAGACATCACAAACACACCCCCCACAGATACACACATACATGTCACAGATGTAGACACACGGACACACACACCGCAGACACCACACACACACACACACATACACTACGCAGACCCTGCATGTACACACAACACACATATCACAAACACATACATACCACAGCTCCCACAGATACAAGCATACCAGCCATCCACACACAGACACACACCACAAATGCCACCTGCAAATATGTACACCACAGACACACACACACTGACCCACAGACCCCACCAGGACATCCCCAGCCCCCACCTCCAACCCTGGTCCCATCTCACTGGCTTCTCCATGGTAGGAGGCCCATGGTTCCTGAGGGGCCAGGCTCACAGATGACTGGGCTGCCCCCTGGCTGGTGGGTCCTCAGGAGGACAGGGGCACCCCCCCCCAAGGTGGTCTGGGCCCAGTTAGCCTTGCTGGTGCTGGAGCGCAGGAAGTCAGGAGGTCTGGAGGTTAGGGGCTGCCCTGCCTGATAAGCCGGATCCCTTGCCTTGGTGACAGCTGCCCCAGGGCCTGGGGGCTGTGGGAGGGGGAGCACTTGAGTCCCTGACTGAGCTGGTGGGTCTCTGAGCCGGTCCCTACCAGATCACGCTCTCCCCGCCACAGGACGGCCATGTTGCCCGCCCCCCCCCCATGCGTATGCTTTCATCCATTTGTCAGTCATGGTTCTTCTTTGGAATCCAAGATGGGGCAGAGTGGGGTCATGCATTAAAGGAAGGCAGAGGAAGGCAGAGCAGGCACGCTGTGGAGTGGCTGACCCCACAGCAGGCATACCGTGCGGGTCTAATTTTAGTTCTGTCCTCTAGCCGCCCCACGAGAGAACTGTTACACTCACTTTTCAGGTGACAAACTGAGGCCCGAGGTGGAGGGAGACTGCGCAGCTGGCCGACCACACTGGGATCCGTCCACGGCCCTGTCTACGCTATGAGATCCCTCTCCCGACGACAGCCAATGCCAGGTGGAGGGATGCCAGGCTGAGGAGCCGGCTGCCCCGACCCCACCCTGTCTCCCACTCTGCAGGGAGGCATGGCGGCCCTGCCCCAGCACGAGCTCCAAGGGCCAGGGCAGGCACCCGGTTCTCTGGGCCTGCATGCTGAGGTTCTGGCCAGGCCTCTGCCCTCCCCTCTGTGCCCCTTTTCACTTCTTTATTAAGCCTCCTATAATTCATCTTTGGTGGTCTTGGGACCAGGGAGGGAAGGGCGGAAGCAGCAGCAGAGGCAAACCGGTCAGGCCCTTCCTGGGGAGCCTGGGCTGGGAGCTCAAGACCATGTGGGGCAGGCAGGCGCACAGGCGCCTGGTAGGGGCTGAGTGTGTGGGGAGGAAGCACAGGGACTAGAAAGGCCCAGAGCCAGGCCTCCTCCATCTTGTCATGCTTCCCATGGAGGGGTGGGGCGATGGCCCTGGGCCGGTGTCCACCATCTTCCCCCACCAGGAGGGGTGCGTGGAGCGAGCACTCAGGCGTGAGGTGGGTGACAGAGCCTCCAGGGTCAAACCATCCAAGCTCTGGCCAGCCAGACAAGGGTGGGAGGGTGTGTGGGAGAAGGAAGGAGAGAGAAGAAGGAAGGGTCCCAGCCCTGGGTGTCAGATCACAACTGCAGTAATCACACAAGCAGACACCTCGAAATGTTGGCTGTCACCGGGCTCTCGGCCCCCTCAGGTCTCCTCTCCCATGGTGGCATCCTTTCATCCCTGAATGTAGACACACTTCCACTTAGGTCTCTAGGACTCATTATTTGGGCAGAAAAGGATATAGGTGCCCGGCCTAACATCTAACTCAGAACCATTCAACCATCACTCCAGACACCCGACCGTGGTGCGTGGGGCTGAGGAGACTGTCTCCCCTCCTCACTCATCAGCGTCAGCTCCACCTCAGAAGTTCCCAGACACCTGGCCTGGAACACGTCCTGTCCTGTCCTGTCCTCAGAGCCTTGGTCTGGCTCCCTCTTATCCATCTGGCTCTGCCCCCAGTGAGGCCCACCATAACCCCTTCTCCTACTTCCACGGTGTTCCCTCCCACACTATACACACACAATGAACTAAAAGTATTAGCTAGTTAGCTGGTTGCTTAATCTGTTATTTAGCTCTTGGTTTATGTCTATCCCCCCACTTGCTTGCAAGGACCCAGAGGGCAGGGACCTTGTCTGTCCCACTCAGCACCTATCTCTTTGCTCAGCACAAGGTGGCATCAGGTCTCTGTTGAATGAATGCATGCATGCACGCACCTACTAGACACACGTTCCCTGAGCAACACTGCACATGCCAGACGCAGGGCAGCCTGGGTGAATAGAATGGGGTTCCCACATCTGAGGAGCTTCCAGTGCGGGGCTCCCCATGGTTGCTAATCCGTCCCTGCCCCAGAACCTCAGCCCTGACAAACAGCCTTCTCCCTGGCTTCCAAGCTGCCCATTGCACTCCAGTCCTCACCCCTCCAAGTCTGTCTTAGTTCTGGTGGGACCACCTAGACTAGGGCCACCGGAGCACCTTCTGCAGACCCCTTACCTGCAGAGCCTCTTCCTAAGGCCATGACACTGATGCTCCTGGAAGCCCCACCCTTCTCTGGCTGGCAGACACCTTGTGGGAAACAAACCTTGGGTAAAACCAACCTTGGGATGAATGGCAGAGAGAGAGGCAGGCTCCCCTGTGGCCACAGAAGTGGGGGAGCCCTGGTCCCTCAGGAGGGGGAGCACCAGGAGCAAGGCCCCCTGAGAGGGAAGGAAGACCTTGGATGGGGAGGGTCATGATTGGAGCTAACTGTGGACAGATGACACCATGTGGGCTACGGGTTAGCATGAGGACCTCCAGCCTTCATTCCCTGGGTGGCCAGGAGTGGGGGAGGATACTGGGCCCACCCTCCTTCCAGAGAAGGCCTGGAGGACTGCTGGAGCTCAGTGTTACCAGTATCCAAATCACCAAATCTCACAGCTTTGGGGCAGTTTTAGCTCAGCTTGTTCAAGGAGTAGGAGGCCACCTGACTCCAATCTCTGTGGATTTCAAAGAAGTCAAAGGGGCTGCAAGCACATGGAGACAGGAACTCAATCAGGGAGGATGATGCTTCAGCTGCAAAGAGCAGAAAACCCAACCCAAAATCGAGTTGAAGAAAACTTCCCTCCACAAGCACACTTAAGAACAGCACGAAGGTTGATTAATTTCCTGATTCTGTGACATCATTACCGGTGCAGATTCCTTCTGTGTTTCAACATTGTTCTCTCTCAGTATGTCATGTTTTTTTATTATATTATGTTAGTCACCAACTTTCTCAGTATGTTAACTGTCTTCAGACTAGCTCCTCTCATGGACTTAAGATGGCTGCCAAGGTTCTAGGCATCACACACAGACACGACAGCACTGAGAGAGACAGAAGCCATCTCTTCTTACCTATCAATTTTAGTCCCTGGGAAACCTTTCCCAAATCTCCTCCCCCAGCTCATTTCCCCTCACATCCTATTGGCCAGAATTGTGCCACGTACCTGCCTCTAAACCAATCAGGGACAAGGAGCATGGAAGTAACCATGTTTGGCTTAGGATAGTTAGGATTTACCCTTGAACCCCAGATGGAAGGAGCATGAACACCAGCAAATCTGTCTTACCAGTGAGGAAGAGGGCTGTTGGGGAAGGGACTGAACTCCAGGGCAGAAAGCACAATGAGGGACCTTCAAAACCACGGTGTCCCAGGGCCTATGGGCCCCGACAACACTTGGTTCAAGGAAGACTGGAAATCCAGCTCTTGTCTGGCTAGGCCCTTGGGTTACACAGCAACACACACCTGTGACAACACGGGGCTACTGAATCCTGCTGAGTGTGGACCCTTGTAGGGGCTCGGGTTACAAAAAGATAGCCCAAGGAACTTGCGGGTCTGGAGTCAGACAGACGACACTGCGTCCTCCGGGCTGACACTGTCTGACCTAGAGCTCAGGGTTCCTTCTCCTGTTTGGGCTCCATAATCATTAATCAAAGGAGCACCCACAGGAAGGAATAAAAATTTTCTGTGCGGGGTGGGGAGGGTTGGCTCTGGCTCAGAAGCCAAAGCCTCTGCCTTTCTAGAAGGACCCAGGCCCCGCAGCTGTGGGCCTCTCCCATGCTCCCCATAAAGACAATAGCTTTTCTGGATAGTCAGTGAGGGAAAAGCTCCACCCTCTGGGATGGCATCCATTTCCTGCGAAAGAATCATCTAGGTGTTTTACAGGCCAGCAGCTTCCCTGAGACTCCAGAGGCCCTCACCCCTGCCATGAGGCACGGCAGCTGCGTGGGAAGAGGCAGGAATGGGTTCCCCCCTGGGGTTGTATCTCCCCACATCATTAGCCACTGTTGATGGAAAGTCAAATGACCCTTGAGTGAGAGGTGGTGTGCGGAGGAATTTATATGCTTTTAAAGCCAGTTTTCCCCATCTTGTTGTCTGCCCCTGGCTCAGAGCTAAAATAGGGCTGGTCTTTTCGATGCCTGGCTGCAGTGTCCTTTAATTTTTAAGAGGAGCCCAGGAAGGCAGTAGAACAGCCCCCTAGACAGGCAATGAATGTTGCAAACTTCCGAGATTTCAGGGCCAACTTGGGCAGAGGAATCGAGGAAAGCCAGAAGCCAAAACTTGTTTTAATTGTCAAATTTGTTTTTCATCTATGAGCGGACGTGATTTGCTTCACAGCCCTGTAAGAGAGTCGACTCAGGGATTTCTAAGCCCACTGGACAGATGAGAAAACTGAGCGATTTGCCCAAGGTCTCTCTTGGGGTGAGTGGTAGAACAGATTAGAAGCCTCAAGCCCTGGGCTGTTCGACAGCACCCGTCACGATGCTTCCGTGGGTGAGCAGGTCCTGCGCTGGGAAGGGCCGGAGCTTGTGCCCTCAGATCCCCCACTGTAATGAGACTCTGTCCCAAGACTCCAGGCTGTCCTCTCTCTTGGCTGAAGCGGGCTGATGGGTTGCTAGTTGTGATGCAACACTTTGACTTTGGCTGCCAATGCCATGTCTGAGACGTGAGATGGAGGCTGGTTTTTCGCAATGTGTGCAGAGAAGTAGCAGAGTGGGAGAGTCACCTGTGCCCAGCGATGTGCCCTGATCTTCTCTGGTCAAAA
This sequence comes from Ailuropoda melanoleuca, assembly GCF_002007445.2. Classification (NCBI taxonomy): domain Eukaryota; kingdom Metazoa; phylum Chordata; class Mammalia; order Carnivora; family Ursidae; genus Ailuropoda; species Ailuropoda melanoleuca. The sequence goes on along the minus strand of NC_048219.1, from coordinate 99,124,721 downwards.
GGGAGGCGGGATGAGGCCTGGTTGGTGACATCGAGAAAAGGGCACAAAGTCTATCTCTCTGGAGCACCCAGCGTCCACTAGACACCCAGCCAGCCCACGTGTCACATGTTGGGTAGCTGGGGACCCTGAAGGACATGTGCTTCCTTTGGCCAGGCAAGTCCAGAATGAGTTCCAGGCATCCTTGGTACTGATTCTAACAGCTGCTCCAGGGCCTCACTGGGGCCTGAGCCACCAGAACACTCCCCGGCTTGGTGTCCGCCATTAGCCCACCTGTCTGGACCGGTGAGAATGGCCAGCCTTTGGCTCCTCTCTTGTTCGGGAACCCCTGCTTTCCCCACCGTTCCACGGGGCCAGGAAACAGCATTAAATCTGGCCTGAGCTTTGCTCCCTTTACTTCCCTTGCCCTTGACTCTGGGCAAAAGCTCCCCCTTCCCAAGGGACAAAATCTGCTTCTAGTTGCATCTTGGAACTAGAAATTGAGTCTTCAGTTGGCGGTGGTAGTGCCAGCTGGTGGGAGTCTCCCTGCCCCAGCTCCCTCCTTCCTCAAGGCATCAGGCAACCCCCAAGGTGCTCAGCAAATCGGGGGTGTGGCTTGCAAGCATGGAGACCTCCTGAAGCCCTGCCAGCAAGAGTTATGTGGGATCCAGCATGTCATAGCTTGTCATAGCACGTGCCTTACTGGGAAGGACTGGTGTGCAGTGAGTTAGCCTCCCTCTCTCCTGCTCCCTCCTTATTTCAGCAAATGTTCACTCAGTTGTGCTGTGCTTGGGCTGGGCTGGCGGGGGAGATGCCCTCAAGGGCCCCAGTCTCTCTCGGTGACAATTCCCCACCTTTAAGGCCCAGCCGAAGCCCATCCCCACCCCATCTTGAGCCTCTCTGATGACCGCCATCCTCTCTTCCAGAACATAGTGGGCCAGCTCAGGCTTTTAACTCCCACCCAGAGGCAGACGGGGGTGTCTCTTCTCATCTTCAGAACACCCATGCTGGTGTCCACGGGAAGTCTCCTGGTTTGGGCCACAAAACCATGACCATGGTTGCTTCTCCAACCACTTTCTCCACCTGTGTCTCCATCTGGGAGTCATCCATGACCCCCACCAACCACCCCCAGTCACCACATCCTGTCCCTTCCCTGTCCCCACTGCGGCCCTCACCTCTGGTGGGGGGCAGGGACTGTTACTCCAGCCGCCTCTTTGCTGGCCTCCTGCCTCAGCCTTTCCCTCTTCCCAGCCTGCTTTTCCCCAGAAGGAAAGATCATTCTAGATGCAAACCTTGCCACGTTGAAACAGTCTGCTTTGTCTCTAAGACAGAGTCCAGACCCTAGCAGACAGGAGGCTCCTCTTCCTAGGGAAGAAGCTGTCCTGTCTCCCCAGCTTCCTTGTTCATGGTTGCTCACTCCCCCTACCCTTGTACTTCACCTTTACTGCACCGACCTGCTCATACCTGTAATCTCCCACACGGTGCTCTTTCCACCTCCCGCCTCGGCTCTGCTGTTCCCTCTGGCTCCTCTCCCTGCTCCCCTCTGCTCTTTAATCCAGCCAAGGCCACTCCTCCTGCAGGAAGCATTCCCAGACTACCCTCCCCCATTCTTTCTGCCCAGCCTGGGATCAGGGACCCTGCTGTGTGCTCACATCTCCCCTTCCACCCATCACCCATCGTGTCTTGTTCTCTGTGTCTGTTCCCAGGCCTGTCCAAGGAGCCACTGGATTTGTCGTCATCTTGCCAAGCGTCTGGCTGGGTGCCTTGCTCTGTGTGCAGATTTGTCCGACACAGCCAGCCCTGAAACACAGCCAACAGAAACCCTGGGGAGGTAACGAGGAGGCCCACTCAGGAAGTGGGGTGCAGCAACAAGTTCCGACACAGGCGCTTTGAGCCCCAATTCCGCCTCTAGCTCACTGTGGGGCCTCAAGCGAGTCACACAATGTCTCTGAACCTCCATATCTCTGGCGTATGAGGAAAAGGATGAGCAAGACATTCTGCCCCTTGTCCGCATCTCCAGGTGAGGTCGTGATGACAAGAAATGGTGGGGACACGTGGAGTCACAGGCCTGTCAACGTTCCTGAGCATTCGGAACAAGTTGTAGGCACAAGACACAGAGCACGGTGTATTTGCCCTTGGAAAACACAACGCAAGTGGGAATGAGGTCAGCAATCCCAACCCTCCATCTTCTCCCGCATGACGGGTGTAACCTCTCTCAGTGGCACGAGGGGCACAGTTCTCTTAGCCCAAGCAAAGAACACCTTCTCCATCTCATAAGCACCCTTCCCCCCAAAACATATTGCTCATCGCGGGTCTTCTCTCCCCCTTCCCCCCTCCCTTGTCCTTCTCTCTTGTATCCCAAGAGAGCTCCTATGCCTCCTCTCCATTTTGGACCCAATCCCTCCTTTCCTTTGGAGAACTTCCCTGCTCCCCGTTCAAGCTAAACTTGAGCTCTGCCCTCCTTCTCCACAGGGTTCCTGCATCGAATAGCTACCATCGTCCCCAAGGTCAAAGTACTGGGCAGCTACGGAGAGCAACTTCAGTCCTTGCCCACAGCTCTGGAAACTGCCCTGTCCCCCCAACTCACATGCACATGCACGCACGCGCACGATTTTGGAGACTCACCTTTTCTTCTAAACACAATCCCTCTAGTTTGGAGTCTCCATCTGCTGCAGCCTGAGTCAGCCGGCACTCCCACTGTGCTCCGCAAACCCCATCCAGACCCCCAGGAACTGAGAGCAAGTCAGGAGTCCCAGGAGCTGGCTTTTAGTCTCTAGCACTCCTTTCTCCTACTAGGACTCCTCTCCTGCCATCAAAGCTTCCCGTCCCATGTCCCACTGCCTGAGATAGCCTCCCAGCTGAACACTGAACCCATGGTAGTGTGTTCATCACTGCCCAGATCGTGAATACTTGCAGTGCTACTAGATTTGGAGAGAAAAATGCCTCAGCCCAATGGGAGGAGCGCAGTGGGCAACGTGGTTGCTGGCTGAGACACTGGGGTGGAGGGAGAGCCCGGGCTGGTCCTCCTGTCAGTCCCCACACTCCGCCTCTACCCAGAGCCAGCCCCTGGCCAGGGCACCAGGACCAAGGACCACAGCCCTGCCCCTTCCGTGCCCCCAGCTCTGGCCCAACCCGGCGCAGGGTCCAGGCGCGCAAACCAGGCCTCCTGACTGGCGTGCACTGCAAGGGCCCTGGCTGGAAGAGAAGGAGGTTGCCAAGGCTGGAGCCCAAGGGAAGCCCACGAGCTTAGAATTTAGAACTCGAGCCTTTCAAAGTCTGAGTCCATTTAGACTCCAAAAACACAACTTCCGTTCCTTCAACATAAACGGGGAGTAGTGGGTGGGGAGAGCATAAAACATCTCATAAAAAGGCTCCCAGTCCCGCTGGACATCAAAGGGCTCTTAGGAGCCGGCTGCAGATGAGTTCAGGGTAAAGGAATCATCAGCATATGGATTAAATTCCCCATTCATTATGCATCTGCCAGAGCTCAGGAGAAAACCTCACACAGCAGGGCCCCAGTTCAGCAAGCTGGAAAATGCTCTGAGTCACGGAGGGACCCCAAAGGCAATCAGCTGCTCTCCAGCATCTCGAATCTTCTTTCCGCTGTGGAAAAAGCTGCACTGGAGGAAACCAGCAGTGCTCATTCACACCCCTGGCCCCAACTCCCCGTGGTCAGCTGCTCGCTCTGCTCCCTCCCTGACACCCTCCCACTACCACCCCCTCGGATCCCCCCCCCCACAAGTAGCAGCATTCCTGGCTGTGGCTGCCGGGAGGGCAGGAGGCATCCCTCCACCCCTTTCCAGCAGGACTGGGCTTCATCTTCCCCAGGGGCTCCTCCCGAGCTAAGCCCGTCCTGCCCCAGTCCCTCCCTCCCCAGGCAGGACTTCCAGGACTATAGAGGGACCCATGAGCCCCCTCGCTGAGTCCCAGGACCCACTGTAGGACAGGACCGAGCGAGTTCCTGCTCTGTCAATCACCCTGCCATGTTTGAGGTCCTCAGGAGAGAGGTACAAAGAAGCACAGTAGCTAGGTAGCCACGCCCAGGTCCCAGGTCAGGAACAAAGGACTCATTCCCCAGTCTCTGGAATGGCTATGTCGTCAACTCTCCCAGTTCTGCCCCTCCTGCTGGGAGAGAGCCCCCCCACCCAAGGGCACACCCCTTTCTTCAGGGCCACCTGTCAGCCATGATGGATGACAGCAGGATACAAAGGCTGGGCCACATCTTCAGAGCCCCCTTCAGGGTGGGTGGAGGCCTCTGTGGAGACAACCTGGCAGCCAGACCCCTCGCTTTGCCCACTCTGTGTCTTCTCTTTCCTTCCACAGGTGTGGATCCCCAGAACACCCCTTCCAAGCTCCCCACAGGCAAATCTCCATCTCGGTCTGCTTCCCGGGGACTCCCAGCTACAACATAGGCTAAACCCCAAACCACAGAAGAACCACTTTATTAAAAACTGGTGTCTTGTCCAATATCTCCATGCAGAGCTCCAGTGGAGCTGAGTGGAGAACAAATTTTGGCCCTCGGGAGGGGGAGGCTTCCTACCTTCCTCTAGATGTGAATCCAGATCTTGCTAGCCACTCACGCCCAAATCCATGCACTTAGTCCGCATGCAAAGGAAATAAAACAGTCCGGGGTAAGCCAGGGCCCGCTTCCTGGGTCAGGAGAGACAGAAGACCGCAGGAGGAAGTGCAGGGGATCCGGCGCCATGGGCTTTGCCGTCTGACTAGGAGTAACTGCTCGGCCCCTCAAGCCAGGCATGGAAGCAAGCAGGGAGGCCAGTGTGGAAGTGGACGGCAGACATCCTCCCTCAGCCTCTGATTTGAAGCTGAGCCCAGGAGTCACCAACATTAAGTTCCCGTCACAGCTTCAGAGATGATTATCAAGGGGACAGTCCCTTTCTTCTCAGGGCCTCTGTGTTCCTGTGGTAAGATGGCACCAGTCACGCCATCTTGCTTCCCTCAGGGAGTTGGCCTGAGGGTGCATTGAGAGACTGTAGCTGCAAAGCTGAGTGAGCCCCAAGAAGATGCACAAAGCGGAAGCCGACTCTCAGGGTGACATCCAACTGTTTCCCCGTGAGCTGGTCTGGCTTTCCCTCCAGCCAGCAGAGCCAGGCTGGACACAGGTATGTGCCAAAGCTGGCCGGACCCATGAGTTCAGGATTGCAAGCCTCAGGGAGCGCCCCTCCGTCTTCTCCCAAAGCCCCAAAGGCACAAAGACAGGAGGGTCAGCGTGACACGGAGTCCAGCCCAGCTGCTAGGAGATTTTGCGCGGCATTCCTCTCCATAATCATTTCATTCCTTTTGTCCTCACACCCACATCTTGCAAGTTGGTTTTCTGTGCCAGTTGTGGTTGGGCTGAGATTCGAGAAGCAAAAGGAAAAGGAAAACGTACATTATTGCTGTACACTGGGGCTCTGTGTACCTTACCTCACTGCTGCTTCCCGGCACCCAGGGCCACCCGCTTCTCCATCTCGCGGACTGCGCCCCGCACCAAAGCCTCTAGCTGACACCAGGGGCTCAAATCCAGCCTGCGGTCCACCCACCAAGCTCTGTGTCTAGACAGCTCTGTTCTTCTCCTTCATACAAAGATGAATAGGTTGCCCAGTGCCCAGATCGTTCACCCCTCTGAGGGACGGAGCCACTTTACAGAGGGAGAAACTGAGGCTCAGAGACGTTAAGTCCTTGCTCAAGGCCACACTGCAGGTAGGTGATAGACCTAGGACACGACTTCAGGTCTATCTGACCCAACCCGTCACAGAGCGTGGGGGGCACAGACAGGCTGTTATTAGCCCACACTGGGACTTCATCAAGTCGTTGGGAGAGAGGCTTTCTCCACACGCTGGTGTATGCCTGACCCAGCCTTATAATTTGGCCATGCAGATAATCCCTTACATGATGCGTTAGTTAGAGGTCTTTTGATTTCAAGTAACAGAAAACAGCCCAGCAAAAGGAAACAAAAAATCATCCGAAGGGTATTGAGAGGCCGGGTGGAATCTGAGGAAAGAATGGAAAATTCCCACAGGAAGACCAGAATAACAGCCTGTCCCACACAGCCCCGAAGACCCCAGAAGTGGGAGTTCGTGGCCTTCCGTCCAGAACTCTGTCAGTAACTTGACTTGGTTTCCAGGCCCTCAGTTAAGTTTCCAAATTCTTGAGACAGAGAAGACATGACGTGTGGCTTTCTCCAGTCATTTCTTAGAGGCAGAATCCGAATGACAGTTGTGACTGCTGGTAGCCCGTGGACCATGGCAGGTCAGTAGCAGAACATACCACCCTCAGGCCCAGCAAGAGGGGCCACCATACATCAGAGGGCCCCACGCATTACACACACACACACACACACACACACAGACTTACACAGAATGCAGAGCTCAGTGCAGGTAGGTCACCCCCGTCACCCTAAACCGCCATCTCCATGGCTGACACCACTCAGGTCCCAGGGAGAGACCTCTCTGCAACCCGTCCCATGTCCCATGTCCTCCAAAAGAATGGTATCTGAATGTGGGAAGGTTTGTCTCTGCGCATGTCAGAGACAGAGACTACTTCCAAACGCGAGGGATGTTCGAGCTGTGGAAACGCTTACCTAAGAGAAAATAAAATCATTTAACTCAACATGAATGCGACATATTTTAACAACAAAGTAGTGTTCCCTAATACTGTTGAGCATTCATTTTCTTTCTTCTCTTCCTGTTTCTTTTTTTTTTTAAGTTTTTATTTTAATTCCAGTTAGTTAGCATACAGTGCAATATGAGTTTCAGGTGTACGTTCCGTTTCCTGTTTCAAATCACGATTCCAAAGGGACGTGATAATTAGCATATTTTTCACAATAGCGGAGTTGGTATTTTGTGTGAGTGATTGAGAAGTACTTTGCTGTTTAAACAATTCCTTTTTCTCTTCAATTTGTGTTTTGTATGTCTATATTAGAAATTACATGATGAAGTATAATACCAATTCTTTATATTACAACTAGATAATCATAGGGTGCCAGAATTATGGGTAATTTTCATTTTATAAAAACATTGAATACAATTCACTTGAATTTTCCAAAACCGAAGTGAAATTAAAAATTTCATCTATACTTAAATAATTTTGCTTTGCGATTTTAAGAGTCATTGATTATCATTGCATTTTGTCCCTCAATTGTGATAGATAATTTTGAGTATTTTAGAGGAAAAAAGACTTTTCTGAAAACATAAATTAAAAAAAATTATTCTTGTGTTTAGCATAATTTAGATTTTTTGATGAAAATATATTCAAATTTTATACACTTTGAATACATTTGTTTTTAATCTTTTAGGTCAAGGCTGGCAAACTTTTTCTTAAAGGGCCAGATGATAAATATTTAGACTTGCAAGCAATAGGGTCTGTCACAACTTGACTCTGCTGTTGCAACATAAAAATAGCTATAAATAAATTGCAAGTAAACATGCAGCTGTGTTCCAACGAAACTGTATTTACAAAAATTACTTGTTTGTTGCTTCATGCGTAAGAAATTTTTCGGAACGATGATTAACAAAATGTGTTCTTTGGTCAGCTATGAGCAAAGATAGATTGTCAAATCTGACTATACTGTCCAGTGAATATTAATAATCAAAGAAGATCAATTCTGACGAAGTCATTGACAAATTCAGAAGTTAAGGATCAAAATTAGAAACTAGTCCTCAGGGCTCCCGGGTGGCTCAGTCCATTCAGCATCTGCCTTTGGCTCAGGTCATGATCCCAGGGTCATAGGATCGAGCCCCATGTCTGGCTCCCTGCTCAGTGGGGAGTCTGCTTCTCCCTCTCTCCTGCTTGTGCTCTTTCTCTCTCTCAAATAGATAAATGAAATCTTAATTTTAAAAAAACGAAACTAATCCTCTCCATTACTGTGACAGAATATGGTCTGTATTTTCCCTTTTCAAAAGAATTTTTTCACTTTTTCAAAAATAAAAAATACACAGATGTGACTTAAAAGCATTAATTTATTACTTTACCCCTCAACCCCGTTCCTCCAGGTCAGTTAGGCGTTATTAAAACTCCAGAAGCTTCCGCTTTGTCGAAAGTTTCTTTGTAGAAAGAGGGCCCGTCTTGTTAAGAAGAGCAGAACACTCCGGGCTCTTTCAAGATGGTTCCTTTCCCGTAGTAAAGAGAAGGGCCATATGCACCCCAATGTTCATAGCTGCATTGTCCACAATAGCCAAATCATGGAAGGAGCCGAGATGCCCTTCAACAGATGACTGGATTAAGAAGCTGTGGTCCATATATACAATGGAATATTACTCAGCTATCAGAAAGAACGAATTCTCAACATTTGCTGCAACATGGACGGCACTGGAGGAGATAATGCTAAGTGAAATAAGTCAAGCAGAGAAAGACAATTATCATATGATTTCTCTCATCTATGGAACATAAGAACTAGGAGGATCGGTAGGGGAAGAAAGGGATAAAGAAAAGGGGGGTAATCAGAAGGGGGAATGAAACATGAGAGACTATGGACTATGAGAAACAAACTGAAGACTTCAGAGGGGAGGGGGTGGGGGAATGGGATAGACTGGTGATGGGTAGTAAGGAGGGCACGTATTGCATGGTGCACTGGGTGTTATACGCAACTAATGAAGCATCAAACTTTACATCGGAATCCGGGGATGTACTGTATGGTGATTAACATAAGATAATAAAAAAAAAAAAAAAAGATGGTTCCTTTCCCCTCTCCTTGTTGGAAGCATGAGGGGATTTTTCTCTGATACTCACTGTGAGGCCCTGGTAGGGCTCCTGAAGGTAAACGTCCCCACCCATGGGGCGCCTAGGTGGCTCAGCCAGTTTAGCACCCGATTCTCAATTTGGGATCAGGTCATGATCTCAGGGTGGTGAGATCGAGCCCGGTGAGGGCTGCTGGCTCGGCCGAGAGTCTGCTTAAGAGTCTCTCTGCCCCTCCCCCTACTTGTATACCATCTCTCTCTCTCTAAAATAAATAAATAAAATCTTATTTTAAAAAAAAAGAGTCACCATCCCATAACTGGGTCTTCCTGGAGTTTTTAACTCTACACTGAGCTTCCAGAAATTCTCCAGTTACAGTTCAGGTTGCCCTACCCTGGGCTTGGTTCCCACAGAGATTCCAGCTCAGGGGTTTCTGTTCAGGTGTCTGCAGTTCTCTGCCTCTGCCCGTCAGTCTCTCCAGTTCTGAGGCTGGCAGTTTGCCCTGTGACCCCACTCCTCTGACAAATTTAAGAAAAGTTGTTGATTCTTCAGTTAGTTCAGCTTTTTACTAGTTAGGATAAAGTGGGGACTTCAAAGCTCCTTAAATGCCTTGCCCAGAAAACAAATGTCTGATTCTTATTTCCTTTCTTTTTTTTTTTTTTTACTGTATATTAATTTAATTTAATTTTTTGAGGGGGTGGGAGAGGGGCAGAGAGAGAGGGAGAGAGAGAGAGAATACAAAGCAGACTCCATGCCCCGCACAGAGCCCTGCTCAGGGCTCAATCTCACAACCCCGAGATCATGACCTGAGCCGAAATAGAGTCGGATGCTTAACCGACTGAGCTACCCAGGTGCCCCAATTTTATTTATTATTTAAAAAATCTTTACCAGCATGATTACAATAAAAGAACATTTTCACTGTTTATGCTTTTTTTCTGGCCGTTATTATTCATTTCATTTGATGAATAGTTTCTGAAAATCATCTCGTTGCATAGAAGAAGGGGATTTGAAAATGATCCACTCTGGGCAGCGGTGTCCTGGAGCCATCTTGCCCTAGCTCATGTGAGCCAATCGGGAAATTTCATTCCAATTCTGTGTTTGGTGATGTCATGTTGATAGCTTGAAATCAGCCACAGTGGTTGTGTTTACACTGTGGGAATCTGCAAACAGGACAAATGAGGCTCCCCCATCCCCTGCCTGAGAGGGTTTGTTGTTAAATATTTACCAGTACACCTCTGACTCTGGGTGTCAAATATGCTCGGTACACCCCTGACCTTCAGGACCTACGTAGGCCCAGTGTTGTCTACAGCCCTTTTACGTAGTGATGGAATATGGAAGGCCATGTTCAATTTTATGGTTTGGTGGAGCGGATAACACCGGGCTAATAAGAGGAAACTCAAGTTAGCGTGACCATCTGACATCTCCTGGTTGGGTATACCATTTCTCTGCCAGGCCAAGATCTACTTGTCCAAAAAAAGAATAGCTGTTTGCTGAACAAATCCTAGCTTTGCTTCCAAATATTAGGGTTTCTGCTGAGTCTCCAATCAATGATCTACTATAGAAACTTCGCACCATTGGCTCTATTGGCTTATAAAGCCTGAAGAGCGAGCTGTGTACATCATAGCCTCGACCAGCTTAAAAGCTTCTCTTGCTCTGAGTCTCACCCAGCACTGGGAGTCTTCTGGCTTACTCAGTAAACAAATCAGGAAAACTCAACCAAACATCAGGTTTGGTTCTCTCTATGTTCCTTCCAAAGCCCAAAAGAGTTCACAAAGCATCATACCTCCTTTGTAGTATGGGATACAGTGAGTCAGTTTCTCCTTCACTTTGGAGCAAATACCCCAATATGTCCCCGACATCCCAACCTCAGAAACTTCAGTGAGGTGGCTAAGCCCTTGTCTTTGTATGAGATATATTGCCTATCTTGTAGCACACATAAATCTCATAGAAGCATGTACGCACCTGTTACTTTCTACTCTCCGTGGCCTATTAGCTTGATGTCAGCAATGCAGGAGGCTAACATTACATCGTATGGGGTGATGACACAATTAGAGCTAATTGTGCCACAGAGCCAGAAGACTGATGTAATCCAGAGAGCAGGTCATGAAGATATATTGTTGCCTTTTTCGGGTGAAATCCAGCTGCGGAATTCCTGATGCCTTTATGCTCATAGGGGTTTGAAAAAAAAAAGAAAATATTTGTCAGCTGTGATGCCATGGGCTGTGTAAATTTATAAAGATACCTCATGTGAAATAACAGCTGAAATTGAAGTTGCCACTTACATAAGCTTGCAATTATCCGTGGTTATTCTCCAAGATGGATCTGTCTTCTGTACCAACCAAACAGGCAAGCTGTGTAAGGGTATGACAGAAATCACTATTGCTGCATTGTCTTCAAATGTTTGATGTTGGCACAAATATCTGAAATTCTCCAAGGATGTTGAACTATATGGGCTAATGACTTCGATAAGGAGGTACAATTCCAGAGGCTTCCATTTGGTCCTTCAGTTCTATAATAGCCATTATTGCACAAACCAAGGAATCAGTGGGGAGATTTGGTCAACTCCAGAGTATGTCCAATCACACTATTTACTCAAAACCTTGGCAAATCAACACGGGATGGGTTCTGGATCCCACTGCCTTCACTGAGGTAGGTGTGAGTCAACACCGTCACTTTAGCCTCAAAATCCTCTAGCTGGTAGACCACAGTGATGTTTGAGGTTTTCAGGCATAAGGTTTAGCTTAGAGCCAATGTTCAATAGTTCTTTCTCCTATGCAGAATTATCTGCTAGGTGGCCCAGATCACTATGGTAGGCCAGGAGGAAGATTCACCTTACTGCAAGGCCCTGCTTTAAGGGTAATGGGATCTTTTCACGGAATCTGGGTCTACGAATTGAATGAGGTCTTGGGATTGGTGAAGAAGCCATGACTCTACCATGATAAGTCCAAACCAAGAGCATCTTAGTGGACTACCTCCATTTCAGTCCTAAGGTCCTTAAAATCAAAGAGGCATAACCAAGATCCCGTGGGTCAGACCACCATCTCTCGTTAATGTCACCACACCCACTGTCTCTAGTGCTCAAGTACCATTGCCTGGACTATGCCCCTCAGCGTCTTCCATCCTTGAAACCACATCATCCCTGACCCACATCTCTGGCCTTCAGAAAACAGCCATTACAGCTCTTTTCAAAGATGTTAGTACTCCCCTCACCTAGGGATTTGTGGTGAAAGGAGTATCCTTCTGGGGGAAGAAATTAGAAGATTCACATGTAATAAATTCACTCCATAATTATCATTTTTCAAGGCATGTCTGGCGTTTCAATGTAGGCCAGTTTCCCATCAGCCAGCCACAGGAAGAGGAGAACTGCTTCCATTTGCCCAGGCTGCACATTGAATTTGCATATCCAGTATGGGAAGGACCCCCATATTGCTAAACCTACATGCCCCAAAGCCAGTTGTTTTGAAATATGCTTAGAAATAGAATCGACGAGAAGATGCTGATAGACTGAAGGTGGAAAGTGAAGAAGAAAAGGAGATTTGAGAGATGACTCCCAGGACTCGTCAGGAGCAACTGGTGGAGGGCAGCTCATCGAGTGACATGGGTCAAACCAAACGGGGTGCGGGTTTGGGGGAAGTGCTCCCATTACACCCACTGGGCAGAAGTGGTTAAGGAAGTTAAGTGACTCTCCTAAGATAACACAGCTAATAAGTGACAGAGGGCGTCCTGAGTCCGAAGCCCATGCTCTACCGCCTCACCTCCCTTCCCGCTCACCTGCTCCTTCCTTCTGCCTCCTATTCAGGGCTGCCCTGTGCCTCCATGATGTGTTTGGAGAATTCCATGCTAAGCACTTTGCATGCCTTTGAAAACTTAATTCTCTCAACATCCCTGTGAAGTAGATTCTATCATCCCTGATATTTCAGATGATAGAACTGAAGCTCAGACAAGCTCATTAGCTGCTTGCTGGTTGCCTAAATTAACCAAAAAATGGACATAGCACTTAGACTTTATGTTACCAGCCTATCAAGTAGATCCAAAGGGAAAGTGTCTGTGGTAGTCCTTTGAAAAGTTAGCATCTGTATTTAGGAAAAACCCAATTTTGCTCCTCCTGTGTGGAGGAAAACTCAGCTCTTCCCTACTATATGTCTCTCTTCTCTGTGTTTCTGCTTTTCTACTCACACAGCACACTTCAATTCTCTAAACACGGGCTGGGTGTCCTAGAATTTACTTCAATTCTGCCATTTTCTACCTGGAGATAGGGTTCCAGGCTCAGTCCTACAATACTGCCCTCTACCTCCAACACATACTTCAAATGCCAGGTGCAAGGCCAGCTTATCACAGGAGGGGTCCCAGTGACCTCTCCTTTGGTTCGATTCATTTGCTGGAGCAGCTCACAGAACTCAGAAACACTTATGTACTTTTACCAGGGTCTTATCAAAGGATCTGATAAGGGATACAGATGAACATCCAGTGGGAAGACATAGGAAGGGCACGGGGTATGGGAAGGGTGCTGGGCACACCACCCTCCCAGCACCTCCACATGTTCACCGACCCAGCAGCTCTCCCAACCTTCTACTTTGGGGATTTTATAGAGGTGTCATCACGTAGACATGATCAATCATTAACTCCATTTTCAGCCCTTCTCCCTTATCCAGAGACTCAGAGAATGCGGGGGAGGGGGGGCGGGGGCAGGGGGGTGTGCTGAAAGTTTCTAATCATGGCTTGTTCTTTCTGGTGACCAGCACTGATCTACAAGCCCACCCAGCGTCTCCTCATTAGAGCAGAGACACTCTTATCACCCAGGAAGTTACAAGGGTTTCAGGAGCTCGGTGCCAGGCACCAGGACAGAAGTGTCAATATTTTCTATGATCTCATACCTGGTATACTGTAAAGGTAGCTGTCTATGGTACTTTCTGTTGCCACTCTTCACTTGGTGGCTCAGCACACCTTGGTGAATTACTGTATCAAAGGGGACTTTTCCTGTCACTCAGGAATTGGTGACCAGACCGCACATATGAACATGGGAAGGTGCTAGGGACCGCACACCTTAAGGAGAGCCACCAATAACCGTGGTAGGACTCCTGCTGCCCGGGTTGACCCAGGAAGAGAAGGTCCGGACCAGCTCCTGTCACACACCACCCTCTGCTCAGCCTGGTCATCTGAGGAGAAGGCCGGGCAGGGGGGAAGGGGGCAGAATCCAGGAAGGGTTTGTGGTGGACTGTTTTTCCCTCCCCTCCCTATGGAGAAAGAGGTTGCCCCTTGGGATGGTTTATTTTACATAGGATGCCCACAGAGCTGTTAAAACACTATTTCTGGGTGTGTCTGTGAGGGTGTTTCCAGAAGAGATGAACATTTGAATGGGTAGACTAAGGAAAAAGGGCACCGTGCCCAGCTCAGGTGTGTGGTACCCTGTTCGTGAGGGTCTGGATAGAACAAGGAGGAGGAAGGGCAAATTTGCTTTTTCTGCTTGAGCTGAGACATCGGAGCTCTTGGTTCTTGGAGCTGGAACTGAGCTACCCCACCAGCTTTTCCGGGTCCCCGGCTTGCAGCTGGCTGATTCTGGGACTTCTTGGCTTCCATAATCATGGAATTCCTGTACAGCTAATTCCTGTAGTAAGGGAGGGAAGTGGGGGAACAGGAGCCCTCCTGGGGAGAACACTGTGCATTGGGCTGGAGACTACCATTGTCAGCTTGCCGCCAGGCACAGACTGAAGCGGGGAGGCCTCCCAGCATCAGCATGAAATCTAGGTCTCAGGTCCTCTGTCCTTCTGTCCTGCCCCATCCTTGGGGAGCCATGTCCCGGAGATGGGGTGGGGGAAGTAAAAGTGAGTATGCATCTAGAAGAGGACACATCCTCTCCCCACTTCAGATCCTCCCAGCACTGAGGTCAAATCTCAGATGCATGGCCGGTTTAAAGCAGGCTGGGATCCTTTTTTTTTTTTTTTAAAGATTTTATTTATTTATTTATTTGAGAGAGAGAGAGTACAGAGGGAGAGAGAAAGCAGGAGCAGGGTGAGAGGCAGAGGGAGAGGGAGAAGCAGGCTCCCTGCTGAGCAGGGAACCCAATATGGGGCTCGATCCCAGGACCCTGAGATCATGACCTGAGCCGAAGGCAGATGCTTAACTTACTGAGCCACCCAGGCGCCCCATAGGCCAGGATCCTTTAATAACCAACAGTTACTGGATCCACTTGCCATGTTGTTCAGGATTCAACAAAACTTGCTGGCACTCAGCTATGGGTTAGAGAGTTAAAACTCTCCGAATTGACCCTCCTCCATGAAACGCCCCCTCAGGTCATCTGGAACACAGCCTGCCCCAGTGGACACTGCTTCCCACGGCCCTTTGCAGAAGGGGACACTACAGGGGGTGAAGACCAGGGTCCCAACGCCCCCTGGCAGCCATGCCTCTGAGCCGGGTCCTGCAGCCAGTGCCGAGAGGAAAGGAGGGATGCTGACTCATAGCCCCGATGACAGCACTCCCACCCCTGGTGACAGTGACCAGATGGCAAAGCCCTGTCCTGGGACCACCCGGCGCTCACAGCCCAAAGGCGCCTGTCCATCAGAGGTGAGCAAATTAGCCGTGCGAGGCTGCGGTTTTCAGTCTTGCTTAGTTAAGTCAGGGCTCCTGTCCTCTCTGTGAGCCACTAGTCCATCAGAGGTGGGTTTGGAGAACAAAACGACCCACCTTACCCAGGCAGTACAGGACTAGGTCAGAGGTTGACGAGTTGGGAGGAATCCACAGGCTTCTGTGGGCATCCACCCAGGCCATATGGCCGTCTGCCCTGGACGTCATCGGCAGCACTGTGACCACAGCCACCTGTAGTCAGTGCCTGAGGATGGAAACAAGGCCTCCTGCCTTTAAACCGGATGACGTTGGTCTGCCTGTTGATCTGCTCTGACTCTAAGCTTTGTGTGGGATGGGGGTGCGGGGGAGTACACAGACAGGCTCTCCCCCAGCTCTGCCCCATCCTCAGGCCCCGCCCTCCACTCCCTGCAGGACTCACACAAGGAAGGGCTCCAAGCCCAGGATCAGAGTGGGTACAGTACGGGAGGTCAGGTTGAGCCTGGCGTGGTCGTGGAAAGCTCCATACAAGGGGCACTGAGTCCCAAAGAATGCTAAGGCTCAGGGCAGCTGGAGGGGTCGGCAGGGCACCACAGGCACAGGCAGGAGCTTGATGGGACCAAGGGTGAGATTCATTGATTTAGTTGACAGAACTTCAAGGGGGTTTCCTGCATAAAGCTTCTGTGCTGTGGCTGGGGACCAGACCATGAAGGGTCAACATGACTGTGCCCTCCAGAGCTTTCTGTCTAAGAAAATACAGGGGACAGAGCAGCCTGGACCATCGCAGTGGTTCCAAGCAAGCACCCGTGCAGGGCGGAGTGGCCAGATGGCTGCAGGCTGGACCTGCGTGCCTGGAAGGTTCTGGATAAGGCCAGCCTACTTCTCTAGCATTGCCCACTGCTCCAGCCTCACCCTTTCCCTTCTAGCCAGGAATGAATTCTTCCCACTCCAAAGCTTTGTTCTTTGGTGCTTTGGCCAATACCCGTCCCCTGGGCCTAATATGCTCTTCCTCATCTATGCCTGGCCAACTCCTGCTTATTGTCAGCCTCTCTGTGAACCCTTACCCTCCCTGGACTCCTCAGCGGACTGCATGGAGGGCCCCTCCTCTGGTTTCTCCAGGACGCTGACCTGAGTGTAACAAGGATATTAGATACTAACTCATGTTAGCTTCACGGTAACTCTATTAGGAGACATTATCATTTTCATCTTACAGATGAAGACATTGAGGCACAGAGAGGTTAAGTAAGTTGCCCAGGGTCACACAGCTATTTCCTCTACAGCAGAAAACCACTGTAATTGATTACTAGTCTGACTCCCTTCCTGCCCAGGGGGGTCTCCAGATGCAGGCAGGTCTTCTCTCTCTTCACGGTGCTCTTCTGGGCCAGAGTCCAAGGGATGTTTGTCCACCAAAAAGTGTGTACTGGCCTGTGAAACAGCCACCCCAGCACCCCCTCCCCAGGTCAGCTACATGCCACTCATGCAGGTCACGCGACATTGCTTCTCCTTCCCTGTCTGCCACCCTCCCTTCCTAGAGAGAGGGGGAGGTGACAGCAGGGCATAGCCTCCAGCAGCAAGAAAACAAACAGCATCCATCTCCCTACCTCCCACTCATTCTCCTCTGAACTGGATGCCCTTCTGGCTATCAGGCGTGAAGGAATTCTTCCAAGACCAGGGAGAAGCAAGAACGATGCAGATGACAAGGGGTGACAATGGAAACATTCACCAATCCTCATAAACCATGCTCTGGGTCTTTGCCCAGATGTCAGCATGCATGGTCTGTGTGGGCAGGTGGCCCACCCCACACTCAGGGACAACAGAGGCTTGGGCGCCAGCCCCCTCAGCCCCACATGGCTCCCATCCTCAGGATAAGCCAGCTTCTCCTTCTCTTTCCTAGGTCCCAGGGTCTGTTTCTCACTATGGCACCTTCCCAGATGACTGACTTCACAGAATTCTTGCCATTAGGCCCATGTCACAGAGCCAGTCTGACTGTCAGCATAGCTTTCTGTGGGCTGGGTGCCTCCCCGTTCCCGTCTTCCTCTATTCTCCTTTCAGATGCATCAACAGCTGGTGGGTGGACACGCTCCATTGGCTCCCCAGCCTCTCTGCAGACACGTGCAATGACACACAGCGCTCACTCCCAAGCACAAACACACGTATGTGCAAATAGGCACACACGGCCTTCAGAGTTCTGATTCTCCCAATACTTTTGATGGATCCATTCTTCACACAGTGCTCTACACAGCAAGATTGGGATGAAGACCTTTTGGAGAAGGGCTCTGCATTAGTCGTGGATGGCTTCCCCAGAAGCCACTGCATCTCTGTTCTACAAACGGGAGCTCAAGGTGCCAGCAACAGTAAGGCCATCATGGCCGTCATCAGTCAGCATCTGGTTTGGCCAATAAAAGTAGCTTCAACCAGTGTTTCTCAGACTTTCACAGGTGTACAAATCATTTGGGGATCTTACTAAACTGAAGGTGTTCGCTAAGTAGGTCTGGGTGGGATGCAAGATTGTACATTTCTAATGAGCTCCCAGGAGATGCCAGTGCTGCTGGCTGTCGAACACACTTGGAATTGCAAGAGCTTAAACAAAATAGTTTATTTCTCCCTCACGTTCTTGAAATCCAGAAAGAGTCAGTCCAGGGTTAGTGTGGCGCTTCGTGGTCTCAGAGAACTCCATTCCTTCTATCTGGTTGCTCTACGGCGTGTGATTTCCATTTCCAAGGTGATTCTCATGACCCAATATGGTTGCTGGAGAGCCAGCTGTCACACTGAATTTCATCCAGCCCCGTTCCCATAGAGCAAGAACAGACAGAAAAAGAGCTTGCCCTTTCCCTATAAGAACACATCAGGATTTGCACACTTCTATTAATATCCTACTAGCCACAATGAAGCCACATGGCCTCACTTTTATCGATCTGTAAAGGATGCTGGGAAACCATCTTGTTGGTCAGCTTACCATGTGCCCCACTACAGACTGGGAGTTCTGTTACTGAGGAATTAGGTAAGGAGCACTGGGAGTCAGCTAGTCATCTCCAACAGACAGCAAGCTGAGATGAAAACACAAACATTTCTGAGCCTTCATCCGCAGAGCCAAACATGAACACGGAGCACATTTCTGGCCCTTCGGGCTTCTGCCCGCAACCTCTCAGTCGTCCTGAAGACAAGTCTGCTAATACAACAAGCAGTGCACGGGCACCCCGGCAACAATGGAGGCCTAGTCAGGCCTCAGGTACTGGAGGCAGACTGCCCAGGTTCAAACCTTGGCTCTACTACTGACAGCTATATCATCTTGGGCAAGTTACTTCCACTCTCTGTGCCTCAGTTTCCCCATATCTAAAATGGGCATGTTGTGAGTATCTCTCTCAAAGTGTTGGTGTGGGGGTGAGATGACTGGAGCTCGCAGGGCATCCTAGTGCTCTCCACCAGCCCATCTTGGATCACACCCTGTGCAGTGCCAGGTGCACCGAAGTAAAGAGAAGGAGGAGACCCATGGCTGTCGCGGAGGAGCTGACAATCCATAAGCTGAATTAGCGACCTTGGACCTACACATCGGAAGGCCAGTTATTTATTTGTAGACAATCTCAGTTTGATAAGAAAATTTCATGATGATTTTCTTCCAGATTGTGGGGTTTTTTTAAAGTTTATTCATTTATTTATTTGAGTCATCTCTACACCCAACATGGAGCTCGAACTCAAGACCCCAAGATAGAGTCCCACGCCCTTCCACCGGAGCCAGCCTGGCGCCCCTCTTCCAAACTGTCTTTTAATGAGTTTTTGACGGAACAGCTGAATTATAATCACTGCAGTAGCTGTGTGATGTACCGCCTCGGCCAGGTTGAACTCCCTGCCCCAGAATTCCCTCCTCTGTGTGTTTCTGCTGATGGAGGCCACAGGGGAGGTTGTCTCAGGATGGGGCGGGCTGAAGAAGGGACGAGGCGGCCGTCGTTCTGGGGCACGCACGGTAAACACGCGCAGTGCTCCTCTGTTAACTGGCTTCCCCAGCCGCTGGGCCAGAGGTCCACTTTAGACAAAGGCTCCCAGCTTCTACTGGATTCCTCTGCTTCCAAGGTCAGAGGCAGCGAGAACAGGCACGGGTTTCGGTCCCAACCTTGTGGGGGTGGGGGGGTTTCCAGCATGTGTTCTTGGGGTCCCAGCCTGCTCTAGACTTCCCTTCTGACTGCTGTCCTGTGGACTTCGAGCTCCGGTATCAGATCTGGAGATGGTTAAACAGTTCCCAGGAGGGGTGTAAGCCAATACTCTGGAATAAATTTTCTATCTATGTATCTATCTATCACTTGTCTATTTCTCTAAAACCTCATACTATTCCACTGGTCTCGCTCCAGGGATCCTGTGGTTGAACCCCTGACCCACTCACATTCTCTCAGAAATGCAGAGGAACTTTCCTGTTCCTCAGCCCCCTATTTTGCAGCTGGGAGAAGGGAGGCCCAGAAAGTTAAAATGCTATACTTGAGGCCACCCTTCAAGCCAACTACCAAGGAAGGACCAGAACCTGCTCCCCTACCCCTTGCTTCTATACCCTTTGTGCAGACGTCTCCAACCACGCTCGCGTATTCACACAGCAGGACGATCTGGGCCCCTCCTGCCTTCCAGCTGCCAGGTCTGAGGGTGGGTTAGGGCCATGCCACATGCAGGCCTGCCCTCAAGCTGCCCATAGTCTAGTGGGAGGGAGGTGAGTGTGCAGACAATGCTAGCATGGAGTGAAAAGTGCCCTGGGTGGGCGTGGGGGAGCTGCCCCAGGGACCTGGCTGCGATCTTCTCTGAGGACACTCTGGGAAGAGCTCTCCTCTGACTTGGCCAGGAATGAAGCTGCAGACTGAGAGCTCCCTGCAGTGCCAGTCCTGAATGGTCCTAGGGGCGGGTGACGCTCCTCTCTGCGCCTACTGGCTCTCCCTGTTGCCAGCCCCTCCTCTGCGGGGCCTGGCGTCCCCGTGCTCTCCCTGTCCATGCCAGCCCCTCCTCTGCGGGGCCTGGCGTCCCCATGCTCTCCCTGTCCATGCCAGCCCCTCCTCGGCAGGGCCTGGCGTCCCCGTGCTCTCCCTGTCCTTGCCACCTGCTCCCCGCCCAGACCCCACCCTCCCGAACATCCCCTCAGGTGCTGAAGGCTCTGTGTCCAACCAAGATGAACTGATGGGCAGTGAGGAATCTGGCAGGGGTTTTTGAGGGGCCCCACCTTCTCCACTTCTCCCCCAGGCAATGCTCAGCATGAGGCATCTTCAAGATACTTTTTTCAACAAACCCTTCTAGAGGCTGCCATGAGCTCGCCCTTGTCCTAGTCATTGGGGATCCAGAAACTCACTCAGCCCCAGGCCTTGCTTGCTCCCGCCCACCGTGGCCAACAGAGCCTGGCCTCAAGTGTGACAAACGCCAGTGACAGGCATTTCTAAATCCTGAAGTCCTTCCTGGCCTGGGGACTCTGGGAAATACAAGGACCCCAGGGACGGGGCGGCCCTCCCCAACCCACAGGTCACATCAAAGTACTCTGGAGAACAAACACTGCTCCTTTGGTGACTGATGTGGGGAAGCCAGAAGGGGGTGGCAGTGGGGAGGGACCAGAGCGAAGTCACTTGTCCCTGTTTACTCACTACCGAGCCAGAAACTCTCTGAACTTACTGGAAAGCTCCTGGGACTTTGTTTTCCTGAAACGATACAAAAACAGGTTGGACTTCTCCAGTGTTTACTCGAAGACTTAATGACCTAATTCTGAGCCAGTTTGCCTGGCAGGCTAGCAAAGGTAAAGGTGGGGCAAATGCATCTGGTTCTCACCTGGGCTCTGAGAAGTCCTGGGAGTTGGGCTGCTCCACCCAAGACAGAAGCAACCCGGAGAGGGAGGGTGAGTGGAACCTGGAAGAGTCCTGACTATGGAGTAGGACGGAGTCGGTGGAATGCTGTGTGGCTCTGAGCAGCTTACTAAACCTCTCTGAACCACTGTCTTCATCTGCTAAGCAGAAATAGCCTACTTCTCTCGCTGGGTAATGGAGGACTAGCAGAGGTTGCCTGACACCAGGTACTCAGGGAAAGGCGACTGCTGTTAGTAACAAAGTCCTCATTTGGTCAGGCTGTTGGGGACTCAGGTGTTCTGAAGACTCAGCCACCGCCCTCAGTCCCCTTCACAAATTAATTCCATCCAAGCATGTACCCTCACTGCCCACCCAGTGTCTCCTCCCGGCCTCACTGCTCCCAGACATGGACGGCACTTCCGCAAGATGGCGGGCGATGGGTTGGCGGAGAGGAAATTGCCACTGACAATGTAGAAACCCTCCTAGCTGTTGGGAGAAGGTTCTCCCAGTTGAGCTCTGTCATGTCTTGACTCAGTTTCCCTCTGTTCATGTCTCCTAAGCCCCCAAGCATCTGTGTTCATACCCTATGCCCTGATAGCACCTGGCTCTCTTTTTATTCAATCTCCCACGAGCATCAAAATTTTGCTATTGGCCCCAGCACCAGGGATTAGAAAGAATTACACACCTGAGCCAACATCTCCAGTGGGACGGGGAGCTGTGCGGACATGTAGCTCTGCAGAACACTTTTAATGCATTTTCAGATGTTTCAAAATGAAATTCTTTAAAAATTCTCAAGAAGCTGCTGACCCCAGTTTGAGAAAGTCTGGAGTGAGGTCAGCAGAACTCGATGCAATCCCACGGACCCTCTTCCCAGCTGGTAACATCTTTTGTCTCCTCCCCCTCCTCCACCACTGGGGCATGCAGGAGGAACAGTGGGTGTTGGCCCAGAGCCCTCAGTGGTGTCCGAGGTAGACTGCAAACAGCAGTGGAAACATTTACTCTTCCCTGTCTCCAAGTCCTTGCAGTGACTTTGCAGCTCTTTCCTCGGGGTGGTGGGGGGGGGGCATGAGGGTGTCTGTTTCCCTGCCCTTGAATCCAGGCTGGCCTGATGTTCACTCTGACCAGAGAACACAGCAGAAGTGTTCTCAGAAGTGATACTGAGCCAGGCCCCCGAGGCGGGTGGGCTTCCCCTCTCCTAGTACTAACCTCCTGGCTGCAGTGAAGCCCGGGACAAGGACAGCATAACTTGTCCCCTGCATTATGGCTGATCCCCTGTCCCCAGCTCAGGAGCCCCTGCCCTGCTGGCACCAGCTGCTGTTAAACTGTGTCATTCTGCAGAAGGGAGATGCCAAGCCCAGAGATGCTATGTCCTTTCCCCAAGCCACAGAGCGAGCGAAGGGCAGGCTAAGACGGTCTCCTGGCAGATCCATGCTCAACCTTTCCCCAGGAAATGCAGCCCTGCTGCTTGTCCTGCTGCTAGCCCTGACTCCTGCGCTTTCCCACAAACCCAGCTCAGATCTCAGATTCTCTCTTGAATATCAGAGTTCCTCGAGGGCCGGAGTCCTGCTGGCTTCATGTCTCCGTCTTCCTGGTGTCAGGTGCTAAATCGGACCAGAGGCGGAGCGAGGACAGGGTTGCGGAAGGAGCTCTTTTCTGACTCCCCTTCACTAGTTGCAAGTTCAAAGTCTCATGGCACAGCACACACACCTTTCTCTGGCGGTACTGGAAGCGTGCCTATAAGTGGTTGTTTCCATATGTGTGTTCGCATTTGTGTGTGTGTGTGCGCGTGAGCATGTGTGCATACTATGTATGTCCACTGGACTGAGAACTCCTTTTTTTAAAAACAATTTTATTTATGTATTTGAGAAAGACTGAGAGTGGGAGAGAGAGCACAGAGGGAGAGGGAGAAGGAGGCTCCCTGCTGAGCAGGGAGCCCAATGCAGGGCTCGATCTCAGGACCCTGGGACCATGACCCAAGCCAAAGGCAGATGCTTGGCCACACAGGCGCACCTGGATTGAGAGCTCCTTGATGGCATCAGCTCTGAGATAGATGATGATAGATAGATGATAGATAGATAGATAGATAGATAGATGATAGATGATAGATAGATGATGATAGATAGATAGATAGATGATAGATAGATGATAGATAGATAGATATAGATAGATAGATATAGATAGATGATAGATAGATAGATAGATGATAGATAGATAGATAGATAGATAGATAGATAGATAGATAGATGATAGGCACCCGGTAGGTGGATGGATAGGTGGTTGGGCAGACGGACAGATGGATAGATAGATTTGTTCATCACAGACGCAGATAACATGGAAGGAAGGCAGCCTTGACCCCAGAAAAACAGAGCAGCCAGGATGGACACCCTGAAGCAGCCAAGACTCCGGGTTTGAAACTAGAGGGCCCAGCGCCGTCTTAGCCGTTCACTTTCTCTGATCTTCAGTTTTCTTCTGTAGGAAGGGAATGGTAACCACAGGGTCTGCCCCTCAGGAACAAATGAGAGGATGAGCCTAGAAGAACATGCTTCAGCGGTCCACAGAGCAGACAGGCGCCACGCCTTCAACTCGGGCAGGAACCGGGTCTGGTTCCGGCTCTGCAGCATACTTACTGCTGGACCTCAGGAAAGGTTTGACACACCCCCACCCCAACCACCACCAGCAGCAGCAAGCCTCAGCCGCAAAGCTAGGGGAGGGGGTTGCTCCTGGGCAGAGGTTTGGGAAAATGGAACAAGTTCTGTGCTGGAAGCAGGTGCTCAGCAGTGATCCCGTGGCTGCCGGCTGCTGCTGTCAAGTTCCTTCTTAGAGGGCCTGGCTCCACCCCAGCCCTGCCTGCAGGGTTTGGAAGATCAGAGAGAAGCAGGCAGGAGCTCAGCAGCACCGCAGTGGCCCTGCCGGCTGCAGAGCAGGGCGAGCGGAGCAGGCTCCCGCAGGTGGATGCGGGACGACCCTCGGAGGAGGTGGGCAGGATTCGTGAGGAAAACCCGTTGCTTCCCAGCTGACTCCCCAGGGTAGGGGCCCTGTGGGAGGGGGGACGCTGGCAAGGCGAGAAGAGAAATATTTTAAAAACAAAATAATGACAGTTCCTAGGGAGATGCCAATATCAGCTAGCCTGTGGACATGCTCCCTCAGGAAGGGTCAGGGGCCTGGCCGCTGGAGACAGTGGCCACCACACACAGGGGGAGGGACCTGGCTTCCTTCGAGGACGCGCAGCTTGGGGAATTAGGAACCAGGTCTCTGTTAGAGTGGGGATAAAACAGGGTCTGGGGGCTCCGCAGTCCCGGGCAGCCCAAAGCAGGCAAATAGAGCCAGGGCAGCTGGCCTCCTGGGTTCTTCTGGTCTAGTTCTAGGTTCTTCCCATTCCTACTGGGGCCTGAGATCAGTTCATTCCCTTTGCCCACCTGTCTGTCTACCTATGAGACCAGCTCCATGCCGTCCTTGCCTTGTGTGGGGAGGGACTGTCCTGTCCTCTCAGCCCTCACTGCGAACCTGGCCACCCTTTGCCCCCCCACCAAAGCTGTCTGAGTTTGAGCAGAGGCTGCCCTTCCTCGTCCCCTTGCCTGGCCTGTGGGTCAGAAGTGATCGCACCGGGGAGGGCCTGACCCAGGGCGGCTGGTCCGCAGGTGCCTGGTGCCTGGTGCCCAGCAGTGGTCAATTAGACGCTCTTTTCCCTGGATCTGAATTTGGAAAGAATTTTCCAGCTCTTGGAAGAGATGAAAGGCTGGGAGCAGAGGGGCTGTCCGTACTTAGCAAAGGGGTGATGATTGGGGGAGGGGGGACACATGGGCTTTTCATGGTAGAGAAAGGAAAGGGGAAGAGGAAGGGGAACTGAAGGAGGGAGGAAGGAGGGGGATGAGGAGAAAGAAAGAGTCCAACTCCCCCTAAAATACCCTCCACAGGCCCAGCCTCAGTCTCCAGAAATGCTTACATTAAATCCTATTCTTGGGGCGCCTGGGTGGCTCAGTCCATTAAGCAACCGATTTTTGATTTCAGCTTAGGTCATGATCTCAGGGTCGTGAGATCAAGCCCTTCATTGACCTTTGCTCTGGATGTGGAGCCTGCCTAAAATTCTCTCCCTCTCCCTCTACCCCTCCCCCTGCTCAAAACCCTACCCATTTTTTTTTTAATTTATGGACTTAATTTTTTCAGCCTTTTGTATTTCATTTGATTTTATTTTTTGATATTCTAATTTATTTTTTTAAGTTTTTACTTAAGTTCCAGTGAGTTAACATACAGTGTAAAATTAGTTTTATGCATACAATATAGGGATCAGCCTTTTGTATTTTAAAATATAATATATGGAGAGAGAAATACTTGTTAAAAAATCACTATACAGGGACACCTGGTTGGCTCAGGTGGTTAAGCATCCAGCTTTTGGTTTCAGCTCAGGTCGTGATCTCAGGGGTGATCCACCCCCATCTGGCTCCATACTCAGTGGGGAGTCTGCTTCGGATTCTCTCTCCCCCTGCCCCTTCACCCACTAGCATGTGAGCGGGTTCTCTCTCTCAAACAAATAAATTAATAAATCTTAAAATATATATATATAACTTAACAAACTATTAGTGACTAAATTATAGGCCAGGCTGAGAATCAGGATTGCAGCTCCCCCGAGAACTTCCCACTCACCACCTCCCTTCCCCCCAAAGTTGGCCAGTATGAGAACGTGTGGCTTTGCTTTATAATCTGTCCCAGCCAACTAAGCCTGTGACCTTAACCACTATAATTTAATTATGCCAGCTTTTAAACTTTATGTAAATGGAATCATACCTACGTGTTCTCCTGGTTTAGCTTCTTTCATTTAATGCAATAGTTTTTGAGATTAAATCATGTTTTGCCCGTAGTTTAGGTCATTCGTTCTCGGCGCTGCGGGTCACTCCACTGCATGACCACACTTCAGTACGAATGTCCGTTCTATAGTCATGGACGTTCGGGTTGTTTCCAGCTGGAGACTAGTACACATAACCCTTCCTGTCCTACCACCCAGTTTTCTTTAAGGGTCCAAAGTAGATCTCTGATTTTTACCACCAATGAGCAACCGGAACGTGTGGACAGAGCACCCAACTTGAAAATGGAAAAATCCAGAGAAATCTGAACCCTTGTGAGGGGCTGCATCCTGGACTTCTCAGAGAATGGAGGTTCAGAATCCTTTCAATTTCTGGGTCAGTAAATCAATGAAGAGTGTTTTGAGTGGTTAGAGTCTCAAAGGAGGGGAGGAATGGCCCCAGTGAGTGTGCAGGAGGCCATGAAAGACAGCATCTCAGGCTCTGAGGTCAAGGCAGGCTTCCAGAAGGAATCAGTCTTTGAGAGGCTAGGAGGAAGCATTCATTTAGAGTAATGTGAAAAGTATTTAGTTTAGCCCTTTCTACAGAAACATCTCCAAATGTGGGAGTCTCCTGGCTTCTTTGTCTCCCCAAACCAGGCGGAAACAGGGACCTTCTCCATCTCTGTCCAAAGGAGCACGTGGCTCACACTAGTGTGGACGTGGATGCCCACTTTCTGCACCTGGAGAGCAATGGGGTACCAGGAAGAGGGGACTGCACCAGATAGAAGTTTGTCACAGAGCGGCCTCTGGGTGAAGGTGGTGGACCAAACAAGCAAGCTCACTTCACAGAACAACGCTTTCCGATGGGAGTCCTTGTAAAGGAGCTCTCGGGTTCCGAAGATGGGAATCAGATGTGTCCCCACGCAGCTCACAGCCTCAAAGCCTGGACCAAGCCTGCGGGATGTGGTCTGCACATCCATGGAGGTTTTCCAGCAGCGCCAGAGGGACACACTCAAGAGATTGTCAGGATGTGGATCCCACAGCTGACACTGGCTTGCTGAGTGATCATTCTCTCGTCTGGGCCTCTGCTCCTTTATCTGTAAAATGGGGGTAGACAAGGAGACCTCTAAAGGCCACTCATCCCCAACATTCTATGTTCTACACATGCTCTGGGGAGGAGAGGGCATCATAAATGAGATGTACAACAGTAAAGGACTGTTAGGACCAGGGCTGGGTGTTATGACCACTGCCCTTCTGGGAGACCCACGGCTAGCACGGGTTTGGTTGGGAGAGCTCAAATCAACCCCAGGCTTGCCTCTCCTCCCTGTGCACGTTGCATCCAAGCATCACTAGTGGCTTTTGCTGCTTTAAAAAGACACACACACACACACACACACACACACACACACACAGATACTAGACACCTTTTCTTTTCACTTCATAGTCAAGAACATCTTTGCCAGTGAATATGGATAATCCATGGAATGGACATGACGTGGTTTATTCGTCCAGTCCCCTATGAATGCACATACGGGTTATGTCCAGTGTTTTGCAAACGGTGGTGTGATAAACACCCTGGTACGTACATCCTCCCATACTCCCAGCAACTTAAAAACTCCCAGCAGTTTTTAACACACAGCTCAGAACATGTCACTCACCTCCTCCAAAATAAAATGCAAACTCCTTTCCCTGAGCCTCCGAGACCTGCCTGGTCTGGCCCCATGCCTTCTCTGAGCTCATCTTGGAATACCCTCCCGTGCCCACTGGCTCCAGCTCCCATCGCAGGGCCGTGAACTAGCCAAGCCCAATCCTGCCTTGAGGCCATGACACCAGCTGTTCCCTCTCCTAGAAAGTTCTTCCTTGATCTTCACTGACTTCTTCCTTGCCACTCAGAGCTCAAGTTCAATGTCACCTCCTCTGAGAGGCCTTCCTGCTTATCCAAGTTCAATAGCCACCTTCACTCTTTTATTATCATCTTATATCAATTCTCTGCATAGCCTGTCCGGGGTTGAATTGTGTCCTCTAAAGAGATACATTGAAGTAACTCCCAGTACCTGCGAACGTGACCTTATTTGGAAATAGTCTTTGCAGGTGCAGTCAAGTTAAGAGGAAGTCATACTGGGCTAGGATGGACCCTAATCCAATTAGTGGTGTCCATATAAAAAGAGGGAGATTTGGACAAAGAGACACACAGAAAAAAGAGAATGCCCTGGGATGGCAGATGCAGTGAGATGTCTAGGAGCCAAGGGATACCAGGGATTTCTGGCAGCCACCAGAAGCCAGGAGAGAAGCAAGGAACAGATTCTCAAACCTCAGAGACTCCAGGAGGAACCAACCCTGCCAACACCTTGATTTTGAACTTCTGGCTTCCAGAACTTTGGGAGATATTTTATTCTGTTATTTTAAGCCACTCAGTTTGTGGTAATTTGTTACGGCAGCCCTAGGAAGGGAATACACAGCCCTAATCCCCACCCAGTATATTTCTGGTTTCTCTCTTTCTTTGTTTCTTTGTGGCCTGCCTCTCCCATTAGAACGTCAGCTCCACGAGAGTGGGTGCCTGCTCTGTCCTATTTCTGGCTATGCCCTTAATGTCCCACACAATGACAGTTTTTGAAAGCAGGGGTAGTGTGTTATTCCTGAAAGAAATAAATTCCTGTAAGTGGGATTGCAAAATTAACATGTAAGAGTATTTTAATTTGATAGCCCATCAGACTAGGTTCCCCCAAATGTTGTAGCTACTGCCCTCCTCCCAGCAGGCGAGGAGAGTGCCCATTTCCCACCTTCTAGTCAGGATGTTAACCCTACAGGGTGTTAACCTTGTTCACACTTGCCATCTGGAGAGTGAACATTGGGATCTCATTGCTGTCTTAACTTTTATTTTCTTGATTATTGGGAAAAGTAACCATCTTTTCATAGATTTGTGTGCTGTTTGCACTTTTCTTGTGAATTGCTTTCTTTTCTGTTGGTATGTGTGGTGGGCAGAATAATGGCCCCCCCTTAATTTTTTGTGTCCTAATCCCCAAAACTGTGAATGTATTAGGTCACATGGCAAAGGGGAATTAAGGTGGTTAATCAGCTGACCTTGAGATGGGAAGATCAGCCCAGATTATCTGGGTGGCCCCCAATGTAATCACAGGGGTCCTCATAAGTGGGAAAGGGAGGCAGAAGAGAGAGAGCCAGAGAGGGTAGCATGGGAAGGACAGCCTGACACTGCTCACTTTGAAGATGGAGGAAGGGACCAAAAGCCAAGGGAAGACAGACAACCTTTGGAAGGTGGAAAAGACCAGGAAATGGATTTTCTCAAGAGCCTCTAGAAGGAACGCAGACCTGCCAACATTTTGATTTTAGCCCAGTGAGACTCATTTTGGACTTTTGACCTTCAGAACTGTAAGAGAACAAATTCGTGTTGCTGGAAGCCACCAGCTTTGTGATAATTTTTTAGAGCAGCAGTAAGGAATTAGTACGCTGTGTCTGAATTTTCCTACCAGTTTGGGAAACCACCACCTGGCAGGTGCACCGGAAATGCAGAATGAGTAAAGAACAGATGAGCTCCAGGAATATCTTTATGTTCTATTATCCCTGCATACCCCATCCCTGTGCCCTACAAACACCGAGGCTTCAGACAATTGGGAGACCCAGATCTCGTTCCCGTTACTTGGCCCTGTCCCCCAGGCTTAGCTCGGAGGTGAGACTCATTACAAATTCCCTGTGCCTCACTTCCTGAATGGGTCCAGCTGGGGAGCACGACTGGAAGGAGCATCCGCACACAGCAAAATGCGAGGCTGCCGAGTTGACGTGGCTGTGGGAGCTGGGCATGGACAAAATGAGGAGGCTTCCCGAATCCTCGACTACTCTCCAGCATGTCACAGGCTGCAGCAGGACATGCTCCCGTGAGGACCAGAATGTGACTCTCTTGTGTTGCTCAGCAAGACTGGAGTGGTCTGGAAGCGAGGGCACATCACTTCCCAGATGAGATTATAACTGACTGTCTTGGGCTCTCCCAATCTGTTGGATTTGGGAGAATCCACGTCATGAGCAGCCCCACGGAGCCATGTCTGTAGCAAGGACCTTCAGCCCCGAGCCAACAACCACATGAATGAGCTTGGAAGCTTGGACGTTGTAACATCCCTGCAGAAGTGGCTTTTCTTTATCTTTATCCCACGTGTCTGCCTTGCTGCGTCCGCAATTCCCATGGTGCCATGTCCTTGGCAGGCTGTGTCGGGCTGCAGATGCCTTTCTTTCCATTCAGGCGAATTTTTTTGAATTATTTGATTGACAATTTCCTCCCCTCCATTTTCTCTAGCCTCCATTCCAGAAATTCCTTTTATTCATATTTTGGGGTCCCTGGACTAGTCCTTATGTTCTTCCTCACTATCCTCTCTCCCTCTGTGTTCCATTTCTGTGTTTCATGCTTTCTGAATGATTTCTTTATCCTCTAATCCTTCCATGAACTTTTTATTTTATTTATTGTTTTATTCTGTGTTCTCTTTTTTGTTGTTTTTACTGAGGGCTCCCTTTTCAGAACATCTCATTCTTAGGTCATGGATGCGATATCTTCTTTTATCACTCGGAAAGTATCAACACTAGAGCTTTGGGGGTATTTTTTGGTTTGTGTCTTTAAAAGTTTTCTCGAGGCGCATAGGTGGCTCAGTCAGTTAAGCAACCCACTCTTGATTTCAGCTCAGGCCATGATCTCAGGGTCATGAGACCAATCCCCAAGTCAGGCTCCACGCTGGGTGTGGAGTCTGCTTAAGATTCTCTCTCCCTTTCCCTCTGCCCCTCCCAACTCTCCAACTCTCTCTCCCTCCCTCTCTCTTTCTCTCCCCCTCCCTTAAAAAAAAAAGAAAAGTTTTCTTCTGTAGGCATAGTCTCTGTTCTGCCAGATTGTTTTCTTTTGTTTATTTAATTTAACTTTATTTTATTTTATTTTACTTTAATCTCTTCCCTCTTGAGTGTTTCCACAGATATCTAGCAATCTTGGTTTACCTGTTGATATTTAGAAGTGAACACTGCAGAATTGACTGGAAGGTCTAAAGCTTTATTGGGTTGAATTTGTTCCGCTGAGCCTCCCCTAGGTAGACAGGATCAAAACCAAGTCCCACTTGTATTTAAATGCCTTCCATGAGGGCACTTGGGATGGGCACTGGGTGTTGTATAAGGGATGGACCACTACATTCTACACCTGAAACTTGCATTACGCTGTACGCTAACTAACTGGAATTTAAATTAAAACTTGGAAAGAAAAAAAATTAATAAAAATAAAATCCACCTCTGTGAATGGGCTCCTGGAGGATAGGTAGAGAGTTAATAGGGGATCAAATAGAGAGTGACAGGACAAGCGAGAGCCTTCCAGGGGAGGGGGGCTCTCAACCAGCCCCCAGGGGGCCTCACTGAGGCTGGGCCACCCCCACACTCAGCCCCACCTTGACTCCACAGTCCTGACCACCAGTTGCCACCCTTCCAGCTCTCTCCCACATCCTTAGTCTACTCTTCCAGCCTGTGCAGGACACTCATGACGTCTCTCTTGTCTATAATGAGAAATTTCAAACTACAGAGAAGTGTAGAGAGTAAAATAGCACCCGTCCATTTACCACTTCATCAGCGGTGATAATTTTTAAAAATTTGCTTCCCATTATCTTTTAAAGACATAAAACACTACAGGTATAATTGAAGTCCCATGTGTATCTCCCCCTTGGTCTCTTTACTCTCCCTAGACTTAACCCATCCACCCCTAAAGAAAACCACTATCTCCACTTCAGTGTGTCCAGGATCCTATTCCTTCCACTTACAGTGTGCATCCATAAGTAATAGATAATACTAATCTGTGTTCCAAGGATTACATACATGATCCAAAGCTATTTATAAATTCACTGCTATCCCTATCAAAATGTCAACAGCCTCTTTCACCAAAATGGAAAAGCTGACCCTCGGATTCATATCCATCTGGATTCCAAGGGGCCTCAGATAGTCAAAACAATCTCAAAAAAGAAGGTTAAGAGGTCTCACACTTTTGGATTTCAAAACTTGCTACAAAGCTACAGTAATTAAAGCAGTATGCTACTGGTATGGGTATGATGATATCCATCAACAGAATAGAGTAGAGAGCCCAGAAATAAACCCTCCCATACACGGTCGGTTGATTTTTGACAAGGTTGCCAAGACCATTCAATGGGGAAAGGACAGTCCTTTCAACAAATGGTGCTGGAAAAACTGGGTATCTTCATGCAAAAGAAGTTGGACCTTTACCTAACATCAGGCTCGAAAACTAACTGAATATAGATCAAAGACCTACACTTAAGAGCTAAAACTTCAAGTCACCTGAAAAAACACAGGGGGATGTCTTGACATTGAAGTTGGCAACAATTTCATAGATTCCACACCAAAAGTACAGACAACAAAAGAGAAAATAGATAAATTGGATTTCATCAAAATATAGTCTAAGTTTTTACACTTGCTGGCATAAAGGTTTTATAACCTTTCTGTGTGATTTCTTTTTTGACCCATAGGTTATTTATAAGTGTTCTGCTTAACATCTGAACATTTGAGGTCTAATAATCTTTCTTTTGTTCATTTCCAGTTTCATTCCACTTTGGTCGGAGATCATACCCAGCATGATTTCACCTTTTGAAATTTGTTATAACTTGCTTTATGGTTCAATACATGTTCTATTTTGGTAAATATGCACTTGAAAAAGAGAACGTGTATCTCCAGTTGCCGAGTGCAGTGTTCTGTAACTGTCTATTAAAGTCAAGGTGATTAACTCTGTTGTTCACATTTTCTATATACTTATTGATTTTTTATCTGCTTTTTCTATCAGTTGCTGAAAGAAATGTGTTAAAATCTCAACTGTGATTACAGATTTGCCTATTTGTCCTTTTAGTTCTGTCAACTTTCTGCTTCGTGTATTGTGCCCCTCTGTTATTAGGTGCATACAAATTTATGATTGTTACGTCTTCCTTTGAATGGTCCCTTTTATCATTATGAAATGTCGCTCTTTACCTTCCTTACTACTTCTGACTATAAAGTCTACTTGGTTTGATATTAATAGAGGCACACCTTTCATTTGGTAATTGTTTGTATGATATAATTTTTACCATCATTTTACTTTCTGCTTGTCTATGTCCTATATTTAAAGTGTCTCATTGGGGTGCCTCATCAGTAGACCATGTGACTCTTGATCTCAGGGTCATGAGTTCAAGCCCCATGTTGCGTAAAGCTCACTTAAAAATTTTTAAAATCAAGTATGTCTCATAAGCAGCACATGATTGTTTTCTTTTTAATCTAGCTTAAAAATATTTGTCTTTTAGTAGGAGCAGTGAGTGGAATTTAGATCTACCATCTTATTTCTTTTTTAAAATTTATGACACCATTTATTTAAACCTTTATTTCTCCTTTGGTGTGTGTCTATTTTATGTCTTCTGTTAAACATTTAGTTACATTTCTATTAATTTTTAGTGGTTAATTCAAATGCATCATTGACTTTTGGAGGATACCTGAAATTGGTACCTTTACCATTTCACAAATAATAGAGGAAACTTACAGCGGTGAGTGTCTATCTTCTCTTTGTACTACTGCCGTTAAAGGTTTTACTTCTACATGTGCTACCAGTCCCACGAGCCATAGTTATTATTGTTTCTTCAGTCAATCCTCTTATATCCGGCACATATTTGCCTGCTGGTGCTCTCTATTTCATCCTACAGGTCTGTATTTCCATTTGGGATCATTATCCCTATATTTCTCACAGCATGAGTCTGCTGGTGATAAGTTCTCTCAGCTTTGTTAGTGTGAACATGTCTTTACTTTGCCTTCATTTTTTAATTGTAACCTTTTAAAGCTCTGAAGTAATCACAAAGTTATGGAAAAGTACAAAACGTGATACAAAGAAATGTGTTTTTTTTCTGAACCATTTGAGAGTACTTTGCCAACTCAACATCCCTGAACGCTTTAGCATGTGTTTCCTATAAAGTATTTTCTGGCATAACCACAGTACAACCTTCAAGATCAGGCAGTTAATATTGATGCATTCCCATCTTATCCAAGACCCCATTTAAGATTTGCCAATTGTCCCAATAATGTCTTTAGAAAAGGAATAATGCTTTCGATCAAAAATTTAGTTGTCATGAGTTATCGTGCCTTTTTAGTCTCCTTCAGTCTGGACCAGCTCCTCGACCTTTCCTAACTTTGATACTTTTACAGATTACAGGCTAGATATCTTACGGAATGTCCCCCCCTGTATATTTGTTTGACAGCCTGATTTGTGAGCATTACATTCAGATTATGCATGTTTGGCAGGAATGTCACAGAAGCCATGCTAAATTCTTCTCATTGCATCTCATCAGGTGGTGCCTATCAATGTGGGCCATTACTGGCGAAGCATACTTTGATCATTTGACTATGGCGGGGTCTGCCAGCCTTCTGAACACTGTGAATTATTCTTTTCTCTTTTGTAATTAATAAGTATTTTGTGGGGAGGGACTTTAAAACTATACGAATAGTCTTGGTCCTCATTGAACTTTATTTATTTATTTATATAGATTTGTGGTTTCCTATTTTATTCCAAGGAATGTAATCCAATTTATTATTTATTTTGATTTTCAGATTGTTCCTGATTTAATCAGTGGGAGCCATTTCGAGATAGCTTCTATACCCTTCTGACATGTCCCCATCATTCTTTGAGCATTTCCTTGCATTTTGGACAAGATGTTCCAGATTCATCTTATACTTTCCCTACCCCAATCCTAGAATCAGTCATTCTCCGAGGAGCCCTGGCTTCTTTCTTAGAAACTGTTATTTAGTGGGACACCTGGGTGGCACAGTTGGTTGAGTATCTGACTCTTGGTTTTGGCTTGGGTCATGACCTCAGGGTCGTGGGAT
This sequence comes from Ailuropoda melanoleuca, assembly GCF_002007445.2. Taxonomy (NCBI): domain Eukaryota; kingdom Metazoa; phylum Chordata; class Mammalia; order Carnivora; family Ursidae; genus Ailuropoda; species Ailuropoda melanoleuca. Next base: position 99,090,065 of record NC_048219.1, on the reverse strand, counting down.
CAAGCCCCACGTTGGGCTCTGCACTCAGCACAGAGTCTACTCGAGACTCTTTCTCCTGCTCTCCCCCAACAAAAATAAGTAATCTTTAAAAAAAAATAAAAGAAAAAGAAACTGTTATTTAGAAACCAAAATTTAGGTGTTAGGCATTTTCCTTGCCAATGAGTTGTATCTTCTCTCTGCTTTGTGTGGACAGACCTAGAGAATATGTGTATGTATATATGTAATACATATACAACATTCTAATATCTATTTTGTGTATATATATATAAAATAAATAATATATATAGTATAATATATGTATACATATATATGTAGATAGATAGATAGATAGATAGATGAATCCACTCAGATACATCCTATTCCAAACAAGCATCATAGGGTTTTTCCTAGTTTTCTCCTTTTCTATATTTGTAACTCTCTCTGGCTAAACCTGAACCTCCTCTCTGCAAATGGGGATGACCTCTTCACTGTGCTCAGGATCTGGCTTCCCACATCTGGCTTCCCTTCCATGGGAATGCCTTTCTCATTCTGTCTGGGCTCTGACATCCTGCTCTGGGCCACCACGGCCTCCTCTACTCTCTACACTCTTCACACAAACACATACACACCGCACCTTGTTCTGCCCCACCTAATGAGTTTAGAACTAAATTGCTCAGGAATGGAAGAGAAGAAAAGGGAAGGAAAAGAGGAAGCTGAATTGCCTTTGTTTTCGAAAAAATTTTTTTTGTGGGATAGAACTTCTCTTTCTGCAGTTAAAAATGTCATTCCATTGTCTTCTGGATTTCATAGTTGCCATTGACAAGTTAGCACTATTGCTCCTTTGAATGTAATGTGTTCTATTTTTCTCAGCAGCTTTAATATTTTCTCACTGCCTTTGGTTCTCACCTATGTGTAGTTTTCTATGTATTTCTTCAACTTGGGATTTACTGAGCTTTGCAAATCTATGAGATGATGTCTTTCTCTGATTTTGAAAACTCTTGCCCTTTATCTCTTCAAATATGCTTTTCTTATTCTCTCTTCCTTCCCTTTTCTGAGAATCCAATTATATACATGATTGAACTGATGACTGTGTCCCCAATATGTGTCTTATACTCTGATCTGTTATTTTCATTATTCTCTCTCTCTGTGCTTCAGTTTGAGTATCTTCTATGTACATGTCTTTGAGCTCATTAATTCTATCATCCACTATGCTTAGATTGCTGTTAAATCCATTCAATGAATTCTTAATTTCAAATACTAAGGTTTTTCAGTTCTAACGTCTATTTGAATTTTTATAGATTCTAATTCTCTGCATTAGTCCTCCATCTTTTCCTTCATTTGTCCATCTTTTTCTATGTATTCTTTTATTCTGTTTATCACAGTTATTTTAAAATTTTTGTCCAATAACTCCAATAGCAAAATTATCTGAGTTGTGCTGGTGGGATGAATACCTCCAACCAAAATTTGGTTCAAATGTCAAGACTGATGACATCAAGCACACACCAGGAAAATATGAGAAGATTAATTACTCACATATGAGAATTTCTGGAAAGAGCCTGGAAACTTCCCAAGCAGGTCTAAAAATGACTTGAGGGAGCAGAGAAAGGAGACTGGCTTTGAAGTCATTGGAGGGTGGGGCTAGAGGCCAGTGTTTCCATGCATGGACCAGGGCTTTCATGGTTTAAACTTCCTGCTGAGACTAATGGAGGGAGCAACTAGGCTTTCTTATGAGCTGGCCCAGGTCTAAAACACAAGGGAAGAGGGAGTGGTGGGGTTTAACAGCTGTCAGCATTCAAATATCAAAAATGGAGTCAGACTTTTTACTATAATCTGTGCTGTGGACTGAATGTTTGTCCCCCCTGTCCCTCAATCATATGCTAAAGCCTTAACCCTCATTGTCATGGTATTTGGAAGGGGAGGCTTTAGGAGGTGATTAGATTTAGATGAAGTCATGAGGGTGTAGCTCTTATGATGGGATTAATGCCCTTACAAGAAGAAGAGATACCAGAGCTCCCTCTCTCCACCATGTGAGGACACCGCCAGAAAGTGGCCATCTGCAAGCCAAAAAGGAGACTCTCACCAGGCACTGAAGGTGCCTTGATCTTGGATTTCCCAGCCTCCAGAACCATGAGAAATAAATGTCTATTGTTTAAGCCATCCAGTGTGTGGTATTTTGTTATGGCGGCCCGAGCTGACTGAGACACTCTATCGGTCTGCATCTATTACATTTGTTTTTCTCATGCTTTTTGGTCATGATTTCTTATCTATTCATATGTCTTATAATTTTTTAAAATTGAATATCAGATATTATATATAAAAGTATCATAAAACTTAAAAATCATTATTTATCTTCTCCAAAAAGGATTCTTCTCCTATCTTTTTGGCAGATAAGGTAAGAGGCAAATCACCTCAATCCAATCAGAAATTGAATTGGGCTGGACCTGGATTCCAGGGTTAGTGTACCTCTGGTTTCAGACATCTCAAGAGTGGGACACGGCATGTGTTTCTCGCAGCTTCTTCCTTCTAGCAACTTTCTCCTTCTAGAAGCTTCCTTCTTGTGCATGGCCCTCCTAAGTTTTTGATATTGTGAGGCTGGCAATTCTTTGTCTCCTTGACCTTGAAAGTTCTGCTCTTCTGAGATGCGGAGCTTATCTCTTTACCTCCCTTCAAATGCAAGCAAAATATCTGGCAGATGTCTTGAGGAGGATTCTTTCTATAAGTTTCTTGAAGGATTTTTCCTCTAGTTATATTTTGCTTTTCAAGAACTTAAAAACTCTGCCTTGATAGCCCATCACACCAGCATATCGGGAAAGTTTTGATCTTCATATTCTGTAGTCATTCAGGCTAGTAGTCCACATAGCTGTAAAAATCCCTGCTGGTTTCTCCTTCCACTTTGCCTCTTTGCCTAGCACTCAGTCTGGACACTGACTCAGCAAATGGACTCATCATGGAAGAAAAGTCCTAGTAATCCCAACTCACCTAGGGAGATTTTTTTCCTTCCCAGTAAGTTTGTTGCTACCTATTGCATTCTACCCAAAAGTAGGACCTCTCTAGATGCTTCATTTTCAATGCTACCCATTACAAAACTATCTTTACAAAGAAGGTGGAGAAATGTGAAAACGTGATCACAATAATACAATTTAGCAGATACTTCAACTAGTTGAATAGCTCCAGTGGACTATCAAAGTATTTTTCTTTCTCAATCATGCTAAGGAATTAATGCCTCCCTCCTATCTGGGGAGATTTGAATTTTGAGATTATCATGGCTCAAGCAATGCTTAACTCAACAAAACACTTGTCAATACTGGTGCCTCAGCAATCTAATATGGGTTGAAGGGAGAAAAAAAGGTATATTTGGGCAAGAGACCTTATTGTCATCTTTCAAATCTTTCTTACTTAGCAACTACTGCCTCCGTCTATTCTTCAGTTTGGCTCAGGAGCTGAAGAAACAGTAGAGTAACTGAAAGAGAGTGAGTTTGGATCAGGTGAAACCTTCCTTTTAAATTCCCGTGTCACTTTTGGGAAGTTACTTCACCTCTCTTAAGTTCTGGTTCCCTCCTTTATAAAATAAGACAACCAATGCCTACCTCCTAGGGATGTTGTAAGAATTATATTAGATATAAAGGACCTCAAACACAGGAAACCAGCTACACATTGTTCTCATTGGTTTTCACTGGTCCCAAGTTTACCCATATGCAAAATTAGGATGGTGCCAACCTTCCAGAATTGTTTTGATTCTGCAGTTAAATGAGATCATGAAGGAGAAGGGATTTGTAAATGCAAAATGCTGTGCAAGGAGATTTGGTGCCTGTGTTAGAGGTGGCTCTTTGGGTCGCTGAGCCACCAAGTGACGGGTCTCATAGCAAAGTCCAAAAGCCTTTCTGGTTACTTTTTGTTTCTAGGGCCTCTTCCCTATCAGTGCATCCTCAATTCCACCTGTCTTCAAACGGTTGCAGGGTGCCATCTCGGGTGGGAAACCTACTTGGAGCTGGCTAAGCCGGGACCTAGTGTGCTGGTACCTCAGTGCACCCTCAGAACCCAGGGAGCTGCTGCTGTCCACCTAACGGCTAGGATATGCCCACCCAGTCCCATTAGGTTGCCACATGGTGCAGTGCTTTGAATCACACAACGCAGTGATCAAATCCCACCTCTGCATGACTAGCTGTCTGACCCTGGGCAAGTCCCTTCAACTTTCCGCCATCAGTTTCCTCATTCTTGACCCGGGGATACAATAATATCTACCGCAGGACTATTGTAAGTCCTGAAGGAAAATAACAACAGGAAGCCTGGGGTACATGGGAGACACCCGCGATTGGCAACTATCACTCTGTCCGGGTCCCTGGCACCTCCTGCGTCCATGTGCCCGACTTTGTGCCCACTCAGTGCCAACATTCCACTTTCCCTCCAGCCGAATCTCTTTCTACGCCCCACACTCCCTAAAGATGGCGCCTCCCTGCTTCCCCACCGCCTAGGCAACAGAGGGCGCCGCTCACAGGGGCCGGGCTGGGGGCCGGCGGAGCCAATGGGAGTGCGGGAAGGAGGCGGAGGAGCCAATGGGCACGGCGGCGGGGCCGGGGGCGGGCCAAGCGCTCCTCTCTGAATGCCTGGAGTGTCGGGGCCCCTGGCCCGGCCTGCGCTTTCCTGGCCGTGATTGGGCAGGACGCCAGGCCCGCCAGCGGCCTCCACCCTGCTTCCCAGCCCGGAGAGCGTGAATAAATTAGGCTATTCTTAGTAGGGCCTGAAAAGGAGCCCTTTCTGTCTAATAAGAAAGACAAAGTTTTTAAGTATCTGTTTCTCAAACCCAAACAGTACAGTTAATGTGGGTCTCTGGGTTCCGAGGTGGAGGAACCCAAGCGCCCCGGGGTGCTGGGTATCCCCAAGGGGCCACTCGGCCAAGAACCAGGGGGTCTCTGCTCTGCTAGGCTTTGGAGAAGAGAACAGATCATCTTTGGGGTCAGGGCAAACAGGCGTGCTGGCCGCAGGCGCCTGCTTATGGAGGGCCGGGCTCCGGCCACCAGTGGCCCCCACGGACCTTGGGACATCTGCCCCCGCCCTACCAGGGCCCGGCTAATTCTGCCCCTTTGGACCGCCTCTGTGCACTCCCCACCCACCATCCCCGCTTCTGGCCTCCTCTCTGCTCCTCACACACACCCAGCCTCCACTTGCCCCGTTTTCCCACCTGGCTCCTCCTTCTCGTCCCTCGGGCCTCGGCTTCCCTGAGCATCCACCTGCCGGAGAGCTCTCCCTCCCCATCACTGTCCATCACATCGTCCTGCATGGCCTTTACAGTGCTTATCCCAGCATGAAACCATTCGTTCATCTGGACATTGTCTCCTCCCCAACCAGAGTGTCAGCTCCACCAGGGAAGGGAGCATGCTGTCTCATTCAATCCTGTACGGGCAGCACAGAGTAGCCCCTCAACAAATTGGTGTTGAATGAATGAATCCAAAATATGGTCCTTAAATGCCCAAGGCCCTTCCATAACTATTCTTGTTGCAGATTGATGAGTCCAACCAGCCACCTTATTCTCTGCACCCACCTGGAGAAATACCCATGGCTGGGGGTAGAGATATTGGGGTATCCCGTACTGAACACCAGCGTGAGAGAGGCTGGGGCCCAAGCCTCTCTGTATGGCTCTCTCTCATATAACGAAAACAAGGGGAAGCTCCGGCCAACATCTCAGAACTTGGGAATTTTCTAGAACTGTTGTGAACTAGGTGCTCAGAAATCCCTGAATATCTTGATATTTAGTTGACTTGAGGGTATCTACACCTGGTAAAATAATAAGGAAAATGACCGTGATATACTGAGTTCCTATACCAGGCATGTTCCCTGTCTTAGCTCAGGCTGCTGAAATGAAATACCAAAGCTTGAATGGCTTAAATAAGACGTTTATTTCTCACAGTTCTGGAGGCTGGGAAGTCCAAGATCAAAGTGATAGCAAGTTCAGTTCCTGGCGAGACCCACATCCTGGCTGGTAGATGGCCACTTTCTCTCTGTGTCCTCACATGACAAAAGGCAGAGAGAAGCAAGGTCTCTGGTGTCTTTTCTTATAAAGACACTAATTCTGTCATAGGGGCCCCATCCTCATGACCTCATTTAAACCTAATTATGTCCCACAGGCCCTACCTCCAAGTACCATCACATAGCAGGCTAGGGGTTCAACATATGAATTGGGAGGGAGGGGGACACAAGCACACAGTTCATAACACTCCCTACATCAACTCTAATCTCTACAGAAATACCACAACGTAGGTGATAAATCTCATTTAGTAGAACTTTGAGGTGCAGGGAGACGATGGGGGAAACTTACTCAAGGTCACACACTGAAACCAAAGGTCAGTGTCCTCCTTCTGTAGTAAGCTGCCCCCGCACACCTGCTAGCTAACCCCTATCACACAGAGATCACTCCTGGGGTCTGGTTAGCCTGGCCACTAAGTGATAGAATTTGTTGCTGAAAAAAAAAAAAAAAAACTCAGAAAAGTAACACCCTGGATCGGATGGAATCTTTTGCCCTAAGCATCCCATTTTGGACTTGCTCATTTATTTCTCCATTCCACAAAGATTGGCGAGTATGTACTCTGTGCCCAGATTACGGCAATGTACAAGAGAGCATGACCGCCCCTGGCTGGGCTGACACTCAGTAGGGAGAAGACAATGAAGAGACAAGCTAGCAATTCCCATGGGGTTAAGTATCATAAAGCAAATATACAGAGTGATGAGTATAGAGCAATGAGGAGGGAGAGGTCCCCTGCCTATGGGTGGTCAGGCGGGCCCCTTGGAGCAGGTGACAGGACAGAGACTCCAAGAAGGATAGAGCTTGACCACTCTTGGCACAACTGCTCCTGAATTTCAAAGTCACACCTGTGGAACCCGAGACCCTCTCTCTACTCAGAAGGGGACTCCAGGTGGGCCTCACAGCACAAGGCCCAGCAAGACCCCAGCGTGTGCTGTTTCTGTGTCCACAGTGCCTCCCCCACCTCCACCTTCCCCACAAGGGCCACCACCCCCCCAACACCTCCCCTTTGTTTCTTTATTTATTTTACCACATCTGAGGAGTTTTTAATGGGAGAGAAGGACTAGGAATGGGGTTGTTTGAGGACAAGGAAATGAGCCACTTGCTGTGATGAATGTTCTTGAAAAGCAATTTCTTTTTTCACAGGTAGCTCGCTGGGCTTGGGAGCAAAAGTGCTTTGGCTGCCTATCAAATACTAACAGAGGCTAACTGTTTTCTCGGCACTTCTCTCTCCCACACACGCTCACTTGCGCCTCTCCCTACACATGACAGAAACGACATCAAGTTCAAGGGCTCTGGGGAGGGGTGGGGGTGGGGTCTCCTGCCAGGATAAAATGGTGGCTGTTTTCATGGTGCCCAAGGACCTTCTTCCTGCCCCCCCACCCTCTCCCTTCTCTGCTCATTTTTTTCCAAGCAGCGACCACACTGTAGGGACATCTCTGTCCTGCTGGGAGGTAGAAGGAGGGGGTCCCCAGGAAATCAGAGATCAGGTGGGACTCCTGAAATCCAGAGCAGCCAGGAGCTCACACGGGGTCTCTCTGAAGTTTAGCAAGAGGGAAAATAATCCCGCACCTTTGCCCCTGGGCTCCAACAACATCCTCCCACAAGAGCCTCCATATTCACATTGTGAGGCCTCACTTCTTGGTTGTCCTCAGTTTACTCAGACATGATCTTTTCCCCCTAAGGATGGACTCGCAGGCCTCATAGTGTACCTTCGGGGAACGTCTCTCAGATGGTGTCAACACAGAAGCCACTGATGTTCCGTAAGTCGCCGGAACCCTGCTTTTGCCAAATGATGGTTGTGCTTGGCTATCTGAGAGAGTATTTTAAATCCTTGGGAAATATGACAGCTAAAGCAAAACAAGGGATTAGGTTTCCAGCTGGGCCCACGCAGAACTAGTGAAAAATTACAATGTCTGAAACTGACTGTTGTAAGAGTCTGAGTTTCAGCAATAATTCCAGGAAGCCGGAAGTCTCCTGCTAGTACACATCCTGTAAGGACAACAGGACCAAACTCTACCTCTCTCTCCTGCTCCCCTTTGAGCTGACTCCTGCTTATAGATTTGCCAAAGGGACAGTGGTCATAAACAAGGGGCCAGCTGGGGGGTGACTCAGCCTGGACAGGCAAGTAGACATCACTGTCTAATCATATTACAGATGTGTCTGGAAACATGACTTCACTTCCACAGCAGAGTGCTGGGATTAGGAATTTGGGTTTGTTCTCCTGAAGAGGGAGTGACATTTCTCATCTCAGTCATAGGGCAGAGAGACCTGTATCCCCTACGAAAAGAACCTGAGACAAGTAGCAGGGTGTGGACTTTCTTTTGCCCACTCTGCCAGCCCCAGTTCTGGAGCTTGGACAGGTCTCTAGACTAAGGCCCCCAATTCCAAATTCTGACAGTGGCTGCGGAGGAAGGCAGGGCATGGAAGGGTCAGGACTGTGTTCTCCTCCTTCCTTCCGGGATGGTGGTGGCCAGCCTTCAAAGATGGCCTCCGCTGAGCATCGTCTCCTTGCGACTAGCTTTTGAATAGCAGAATGTGACAGAAGCGATGTTTGTACTTCTGAAGTTAAGTCATAAAAAGCCTTGCAATTTTGCCAGGGTCTCCCGGGTCGTATATCTGGAAGTAGCCAGGCTCCATGTAAGAAGTCTGACTACTCCGAGACCGCCATGATGGGAGGAAGTCTACACAGCAGGGCCATGTGGAAAGAAAGCTGCCCAGCTAGTCCCCATTCTCTCAGCCACCGACAGGCCATGCTGGGTGACCTGTCCAACTGAGCCTCAACCCTCCAGCTCCACCCACCAACCAACTGCAGCCACAAGAGAGACCCCAATAGAAAATGGCTCAACCGAGGCCAGTCAACTCATGAAAAAAAACAAATGCTACAGTAGGCCAGTAAGTCTCGGAGTTCTTTGTAATGTAGCAAGAGAAAGCCAGAACAGAAATCCTGGCATGGAGAGGGAAGAGGTTTGCAAGGAATTTCCCAGTTCTAGCTGACCAATGGTTTCAGCACTGGTTTTCAAACCGGCTCAGCTAAGGAATCTTTTGTCCATTGAAATCATAATCAGAACTGTGATAGGTAGCAGAAATAAAAGCACAGCCGCTCTCATTCTGAAAAGGAGGGAGGCCCAGACCAATCTCTCCTTTGCCCACGTGCCCCGCAGCCGCGCCTGGGAAATAAATGAGACCTCCACCTAATCCCCCAGGACTCTCACTCTTGTTCTCCTGTCTTTCTTCCTGAAAAAGCAAAGACAAAATTTTTTAAATTTTTTTTAAAATTAAAAAAAATAAAACAACAACAAAGAAAAAAAAAAACCCACAATAGACTTTCTTCATCCACACTCCCCTGGTCCAGAGGGGATCCTGGCCACAGCCTGGAGTTGTGCCCACAGTGGCCTTGAGGGGCCTCCAATACCTCTGAAGGTTACACACTCTGAGGACCTTCCCTTTCTTAGCAGGTGGGAGATGCCCCGGGTGGCTCCAGCACCCATGTTCTCTGACGACACCTTGTCTTCCTTCACCAAAAGACACCAAGGTCACAGTCTGGCTGGCCCTCCTGAGATGCTAGGACACCTCTTTTGCCAAAAGACATGGTTGTCAAGAGACATTGTTATCAACCTCTGCTTCCAGCCCACCATTTAAGTAGAAAAGAGACAAGTATATCCAATCTCTGTTGTCCTAATGGAGAAACTGAGGCCCAGAGAGGTTCACGTTCTCTGTAAAGCAGGAGTAGAGATCTCTCCAGCCCCACTCTCCACCTGTTTTCCCAGCAGCGTTAGTTGCTTCACCACCCTTGTGTGTATGAAGGCAGTGGCCAGAGCCCTGAAGGGAGCATACACTTCTCTTCCAAAGCCAAGCCAAGCTGCACCCCAACTCTTCCTACAGACCTCACCAGGCACAGTGATGGCCACGGCCCCCTCCCCACCTGGGTTATCCTGGCTGAAGCTGGAGCCTGTGAGTCCTTCCAGGACCAGGTGATTACCCAATAGCCATGGCCCTCCCCACCCTGAGACAGTATGTACTGCATAGATCTCGTGCCCTTTTCATCCTTATCACCAGTACCCCCAAACTCTGTCTGCTCATCTTCTCAGGGAGAGCAAGCACTTGCCTAATAAGCACTTGACTGGTCTCCAAAGCCAAGGTTTGTTCCAATGGATTTGACTTTCAACCTCCCCACGTCTCCTTGAAAAGATGAACCGTGCTTTTGTACCACAGGACATGCCAGGAATAGCTCACATAGACTGCTTTCGGGAGGGGGTTTCATGAGGAAGAGGCCACAGAGAAACCAGACATCTGAAAGGTGTCATTAGGATGATAAATGCCTTTTTCCATGGTGCCTTGGGCAAGCCGTTGAACTTTTTTATCTCTTCCACGGGGAGGTCACTATGTGAGAGTGTCCTGTGCTCCTTTGGCCAGGATGAGCGCTCTGGGACCACACTCACATCCTTGCGAATGGGTGCAGAGCAGGACCTCAGAAAGCTCTGTGTCTGGCGAGCTCAGTGCATCCTGCCTGAAAGCAGGGCTTGAGCAAAACAGACAAGGGTCCCTTCCAGGCTACTATGGCCATGTCACAGCCTCCACCCCCGCTCCCCACCATCACGTTTCCCCCAAACCAGCAGATTCCCATGCTCCCCTCGGCAGCACATATACTAAAATTGGAATGATACAGAGATTAGCATGGCCCCTGGGCAAGGGTGACATGCAACCCAGCAGATTCTCCCTACGGTCTGCAACTTCCCATCAAGGGAAAAATCCCAACAGCTAAGCCAGATTTCTGACCAATTTAGAAAGGTCTGAACACACTACACTAACAATAATAACTACCAATGACCCAGTCACTGTAGTGACCAAGGGCTGTGTCAGGTGCTCAACAATGCCTGCAAAGCAGTATTGGCCATCTCGTTAGCCCAGAGGCTTTTAGAGAAGTTAGGAAACTTGCTGCTTTGTAAGTAATGGCAGAGGTGGGATTGGAAACCATGTATGTCTAGCTCCAAACTCGCCATGCCCTTTCCATTAGCAATTTTGCTGGTGTGATTGAGAGGGTGGGACTTTGCTATGACAGAAATAAGAGCCTGGATTCAAGGCCTGGGAGGAACTGGGTCAGTCTGAACCAAATTACAGGGGGCAGCAGCCTCTGCCTCCCAACCAGCGTTCTCTGGCAGGCCCCAGGCAGATGTGGAGGGGGTGGAACCTGGGCGGTCCTTGGGAAGCCTCCTGTGCCCCCTTCGGGGACCCATGGGGGGAAGGGAATTAGGAGCTGAGGCCCTTCTAGGTGATGGGACCATCGCCATAGGAACTTGGTGATCCTTAGAAAAAGCCCATGAGATGGGTGTTGCTTCGCCCATTTCACAGATGGGTAAATAGAGGCTCAGCAGGGTCAAAGAACCCAAAAGACGTGCAGAGTCCATGCCAGACCTGTTAATTGCAAGGACTGTGTTTTCCCACTCCTAGCCCACGCTGCCTCTGCATGGAAAGAGGCTGACTTTGACCCCAGCGGGACCCAACTTGCTGTTAACCAGAGCTGGGTATCAACCTCTCGAGGCACTGACCAAACAAGACCATGTGATAGCTGCCTTGCAACTGAATCACCTTCAGGATTGCATGGGATCCCATGGGCATGATCTTATGATTGAAAAGAACAATTTTTAATTCTCTCAGTGTCCAGAGATGGGTTCTGCTGCTATGCTTAAAAATTCCTTTTTCCTCTTTTGGTATGTTAAACCTCCCCTGAAATATTATAATTATCCATGTTTACACTATCGGCTAGCTTTTTAAGGTCTTTCTGTGTAAATACAGCAAAGATAAATTTCAGGCGAAGTCCCGTCTGAATTATTCCAAGCCTGAAATGCTGCGGGGTCCATGTGAATGGGCTTCGACGGTACCATGAGTCTCGAGAGGAGGAATACATTACCCCTGACCTTTCCAAGAGGAGCTCAATGGCAAGCGCCATCCACTGGGAAACTCTGATTGGACGAGGCTTTCCATGTCGCCCACCTGGCTCTGTGACTCAAGGCTCGCTCCAGGAGCCTGGAGGTGAGCTCGTGCTCCAAAAAGGGCAGGCACATGCCAGGGCTTGCTCCTGAATCCGTGCTAGATGTCTTCAGTTTGCAGCCTGGGGCCACCCTTCGCCCACCCTGCTCTCTGCCCTGGAACAGAGCCCTGTCTGCTTGGGACCAACGGGTTGGGTTTGGCCATGGGAAGCCCCAGCGGGAGATGGGAGGGAGGACATTGAGATGGGGATATTTCTTTCTCGTAGCTTCTGTCTGAGCAGATCCCCCAGGCTGGCAATGCTCTCCACACAGTGTCATGGACTCCCTCCCCTCACCCCCAGCTTCTCTGGGTGGTCAAGGCCCCTCTGACCAGCCTCAGGCTGGTTTCCCTTCACCCTGCCCAGGCCTCTGCAGTGCTTCTGGTAGACTCTCCTTACGGAGCATTTGCCATTGGTTTCCTGACCCAGGGTGGTCTTTGCCAAGGAGCAGCGCCAATAGTACTAAGAGCTCCCATCTATAGAGGGACTTCTGTGGGCACTCATTTTACCTGTGCCTTTAGCATCATTTTTACAGCGACTCTCAGAGGCAGGTATCCCCACTCTTCAGATGAGGAAACCAAAGTGGCAGAGGCTAAGTAACTTATCCCATGTGCTGGCCGGTAAGTGAGGAAGCAGAGTTAGAGACAAGCACCTTGTGCTCGGAAGCCCGCGCACTTTCCGCGGAGCTGCACGGCCTCCTGGTGGACCCATGGTCTCAGGGGGTAGCCTCACAGGGTCCAGTCACAGCCACCACCCCTACTGTCAACCATCCTCATCCCAGCCCCAAACTGACACAGCTCTAGACACTCCTACTTCAACTCAAGACGCCTGACCACCTTGGTCTTCTCCCAAGACCATGGCCGCCATTGTGTTCCATCAGCGCCACAGCTGGGGCCCATCACCTGATCAAAATTGCCGTCCAACTGGGAAGCAGGACATCCTGAACCCAATCGTCTCAGCCTCCCTCCCACTTGTGTTTCTGGGCCTCCCTCTCATTTGACCTTCTGGTCTTTTCCTCTCCTCACGAGCCTCATACTTCTCTCTGCTCCCCTATGTTTCTCCATTTCACAAAATTGTTCATGAATTTCTGATAGATGAACAAAGAAAAAGATATAACTACCTACTTTTTAGAGAGTTAATAAAGACTACCAACCAGTAGAAATAATCAGCGCAAAGTACATCAACATAAATCAGCACTTGAGGAAAAAAGTAAAATTGAGTAACAACTAATGAAAGAATTAAACCTTCCTTATGAAGTTTGGATTTGCACCATTTCCAAGAGAAATTGGAGTTGGTAGAAATAATGGCTAAACACACACACACGTGCAACAGCAGAAGAAAAATTATAAATGGACAAAAAACGGATTTGTGAATTAGTTGTAAGATTTTGGTATAAAAATTAAACGTAAAATAACTTATTTGGGGGCCCTGGAGTTGCTCAGTCAGTTAAGGGTCTGACTCTTGATTTCAGCTCAGGTCATGATCTCAGGGATGTGAGATTGGTCCCCGCATGCTGGGCATGGAGCCTGTTTAAGATGCTCTCTCTCCCTCTCCCTCTGCCCACCCCCTTCTCACATGCTCTCTATCTCTCTCCCTCTCTCTCTCTCAAAAATAAAATAAAATAAAATAACTTATTTGACTAATATAATCTCAATAAAATAAGAAAAATAACAGAAATTGTAATTATACTACATAAAAACCTACAATTAAATTGGCATGGTATTTGGTCTGAAAAATAGTTTCACAATAAGATTGCATCAGTGTTTTGCATAATCCCATTAAAATGTAAATATCCAAACAGTTTATGGGTCAAAATATCCTCGGTATTAAAGGGACAAAGTCAAAATGTCAGAGCCAACAGGCTAAGGACGTAACGCCCCATCTCACTCCCAAAGGGCCCCACGTACCCTACACGGCCACAGCTTCAGCCCAAATCTCTACCCCAGCCCATTTCCTGCATCCTGGCCTGTTCTCCAGCCACACCCCACCCAGTATCTGACTTCCAGCCTTCGCAGCCTCCTCTCACCCTCCGCCTCCTGATATCTCCCAGTTTTCCTGGCCTGGACTGACTGGTCCTCTTTCTGATTGTGATTGGAGCAGTTTCTGGATCTCTTACCACCACTCGCTCAGGCCCAGGCAAGCCCCAGTGACCTCTAAGAGATGTTAGCCCAGAAACCATGGTTCCCACCAACTTCCCTCCCACAGCCTGGCCACTCATCACTGCCCCCAGAAGCCTCCCAGATGTCATGCACACAAAATCCCAGAGACCCATCCAGGGCACCAGAGCTGCAACGAGGGAGCCATGAAGACTCTTTGAGAACATCAACAAAAACAAATCTACGTGTCTTGAGTACCTACCACATGTTAGACATTCTTACGTACGTTACATCTGTACTTCTAAGCTTCGAATAAATCCTGTGGGGTGGGTATTAACCCTTTCTTTCAGAGAGATAACTGGGGCTCAGAAAGATTGAACAATTGCCTAAGACCACCCAGTTATTAAAAGATGGAGGTGAGGGGCGCCTGGGTGGCACAGCGGTTAAGCGTCTGCCTTCGGCTCAGGGCGTGATCCCGGCGTTACGGGATCGAGCCCCACATCAGGCTCCTCTGCTGTGAGCCTGCTTCTTCCTCTCCCACTCCCCCTGCTTGTGTTCCCTCTCTCGCTGGCTGTCTCTATCTCTGTCAAATAAATAAATAAAATCTTTAAAAAAAAAAAAAAAGAAAAAAGATGGAGGTGAAATTTGAACCCATACCTAACTGTATTCTTTCTTTATGGCTATGACTTACTAAGACCTTAGGTTTCCATTTTTCCCCCTTGCTTCCATTGTTCAATTTAATTCAAATAAACAAATGCTTTTTTACAAGTCTCCCCAGACTGAGGGCCAGACATTGTGTTGTGTGGGGCAGGAGCCATGGAATCAAGTGGGATAGGCTTCTGTCCTGTGGAGCTGATCCTCTGGTAATGGTGGAAAGGCATGGATGCAAACATCTGGACCAAAGGCTAATGGCAGACACGCAGGAAGAGGTACGAGGCTGCATTCATTAGAAGTCTCTTACATTTTATGACAACCGGGTTATTTGTTATTTGGAATTATTTCCACCATGTAATTTGGGGCTTTCTTTGTATTTTCTTTTTTCATTCTCTTTCTTTCTTTCTTTCTTTCTGTTTTTTTTTCTTTCTCTTTTCCTATCTTCATTATATTGACTGAATTCTCTTTGTTCCTCTCTGTTCTCCTATTCCACTGATTTGAGAGGTGTACATTCTATTTCTATTCTTTCAGTGCCAACCCACTATGGTTAACATGTATATCTGGGACCCATCAGGGTCTCTATCCTTCAGCCACATGATGCATAGAGTTCACTATCATTAAACTTCAATCAACCATTTAACAGATATCACAGTATTGCTGCATACTATTTCACTTCTACCTGATTTAAAACCCTTCCCACAAATTAGGATTTGTTTTTTTTTTCGTAATGAATGCTTTTTTGGACTTATCAACATTCTTACTAATTTCTTTATTACTTTGTTACCACTTCCTCTGGATTCCATTTCCTTGTTACTCAGAACAATCCGTTATTCATTCTCAAATTAGAGGCTGTGAGTAATAAACTCATTCAATCTTTGTGTGAAAACTGTCTCTCTCATCCCTCTTCATGAATGACTGTTTAGCTGAATATCAATGATCTGGTTGACAGGATTTATTTTTCTTCAGTTCTGTGATGATTTTATCCCATTGTCTCCCGGCATCAGGTGTTGCTGCCGAGAAGTCTGCTGTCAGCCTAATTATCATTCTGCTTTCATTACTCTGTCTCTTTACTCTGTCTACTGTGTTCACTGTTTTATAATGATGTGTCTAGGCATTGACTTATTTCTATTTCACCTGTTTGGAATGTGATGTGCTTCTTCAGTCTTTCATAACTATTTCCTCTATCTGGAGAGAGTGTGTATCTGGACCACTTCATCCTGTCACCAGTCTCTTAATATCAGTGTCACATTTTCCTTCTCCTTATCTCTTTTGTTGAAATTTTCTCAGACCTATCTACCAACACCCCCACTTCTCTCTGTTTAAATGCTCCATTGAGTTGTTCATGTTAATGACTAAATTTATTATTTCATGAGATGCATTTGGCTATTGTTCAACCTGTCTCATTTTATTTTATGATTGTTTTTCTCACTTTATCTTTTTAAATGTTTTGATCATATTTATTTTAGTCTATTTTTGTTCAATTCTAGGTTATTTTATTATTTCTAACTCTCAGAATGGGAATCTTCTCTTCATTGATTCTGTTCAGGACTATTTTTAATTGTAAGGACAGAAAAATCCCACATAAAACAGACCTAAGCAAAAATAAGTCCATTGGTTCATATAACTGAAAAGTCTGGGGTTTTATTGGCTTTAGTCACAATTTGGTTCAGGACTAAAACCCAGGGCCTAATTTTTCTCTTTTTCTACCCTTTGGATGCACTTCACCTGTGTTGGCTCTATTCTCAGACATATGACTCCTCGGGGTGTCAAGCTCTGCCATTCTTTCAGATTCAAATTGAGTCATCAAGAGAAGAACTTTTTCTCCCAAAGCTTCTACAACAGCCCTGAGACTGACTCTGGTTGGTCTAACTTATTGCCCACCTCTGTGCCAATGATTGTGGTCATGGCAATGGGATATGCTGATTGGCTTGGCCTGGTGTGGAGCCCTACCAACTGATCTCATACGGAGGAAGGGAGATCAACAAATGGACCACAAAGGAAGAAAGGACAATGGATACTGGGAGGCATAGTGTGTGGATGATAGTAAGTTTCATTAAATGTTGAAAGACTAAATGAATTTAATCTGACTTTAATCTAACTCATAAGCCCCCCTTTTACATGTGTCTCCCTACACACATATATGCACATGTGTATGTACATGAACATACATCAAGATGACTGCCCCCTCCCATGCACACACAGCTCCATCTCTTGTCTGACAGATGAGCAAGCCCAGCTCAGAAAGCTCCTTTCTCAGGGGTCCTCCCTACAGTGCAGCGGAGGGTTCTCTGGTTGGATTAGACCCCTAGGCCTTCCCTTGGACTCAACATGGTCATTCTGCCTGGTCATGCCTGAGTCATGTCCCTCCCATGCAGCCATGGCAGGGGCAACCCCACAGAGCCACACAATCTGAGAGAGCGGGAGGGATGGTCCCTAAGGGAGGTGGGGTGTTCACTCCAGAAAAGGGGGACAGATATGCCAGACAGAAATAGAAACTGTCGCCCACTAATTCCCCAGGCTAATGGGTTCTCATGGGACAGCTCCAACGGCCAAGCCCAGATCAGGTTCCCTGTACGTCCACCCACAATGTCACCATGCCATGGATACTCATAGTTTCTCTGGTATCTCCTACCATAGATTTATTTTAAACTGTTCTATAATTTTAACCTATGACATCTTTTAATATGAGCAGAAATGTGACCAAAATGTGTCACCCACTCTCTAAAGCAGGACTTTGTTAGTTACCGGTGTCATTATTTCTCACTGGGGCCTCTATGGAGATCCCTGGTCTAGAATACAATGGATTCCATATTCCTCTGATCTAATGCCTTAATGATTCCAGACCTCAGACATGGCCCTCTTTCCTAGAGATGAGCCATCAGCATTTCAGTCTGTTCTTGGGATACAGACCATCCCCACTTCGGTGACCTGGCCCCTCACTGTGTTGTCAGACAGACTGTTTCTGATGCAGAAGTGGTGAGACTTTTGGTGATTTACTCAACTTCTCTGAGCCTCAGTTTCCCACCTGCAAGATCAGTCACAATGATGTTCACCTCCCAAGGTCAGGGGAAGAGCCATTGGCAAGGCATCCCAGGCACACAGCCTAGCTCAGTGTTAGCCCCCTGGATGGGAGCTCTGCCTTCTCTCTTCTCACTGACCATGGCTCCTTTTTCAAGGCCTTACTGTTCCTCAACTACTGGACTGCTCCAGACACACACTAACTGGTCAGTCCTTGGCCTCTAGGTATTAACAGCCACGTGCCTTTCCGTTGGTACAAGTGCCCATCTGACCTTTGATCCCTGACCTAGGACATCTGCTCTTACCCCCACCCCAAGATTTCACCACTGGCCCATCCCTTCCTGTGACCCCTGACCCATGAACCCCAGGTGTGGGTGCGGCCCCACAGGAATGGGGTTAGGGGGAAGCAGGAGACAGTGGACAGGTGAGAGGAGGAGGTGCTGGAGATCACAACAAGAGATGTCCCTGGTCGTTCTTCCCTTTCATCTTAAGAGAACATCTGTGGCTTCCACGTTGTCACAAAGCAAACAGAAGTGAGTGTTATGTTTCACAATCCATGCAGCTAGCTTCATGGATCTTTGACAGTTCTTTCATGTCCCTGACAGTGGCAAGTTTTTTCCCCTGGGAAGTTAGGGGGCATGTACCACACACTCCCCGGCCCCCCTCACCCTAGTGACGTGATGGTGGCGCTCCCAGGCTGATGACACTCTGCAGCCACCTTTCATGTGTGAGCAGATGTCACCACATGGGTTTCCGGGTGGCCACACAGTGTCCCTGCCGCCTCCCCCGCTGCTCTGGAGGACCCCTCTGACTCACGGGTCCTCCACCCACACCCACGGAAGGCTTCCTGCTCCACCGCTCTTGGGCAATCTTCCCAGTTGTGAACTAACTCCTTTGGGCTCACAGCTTTTCCTGGGGCTATGATGGGGGGCAGGGCTGCGGGGGAGTGGTGGTGGGATTGTCACCCTCTTGCTCTGGTTTGAATGGCTGCTCACATGTTCCCTGGTCTGCCAGTGAGGTCCTCGGACTACCCCTTGATTTGGGGCTTATTTGTTTATCTAATGCTCACTTCTTGCCCCATCCCTTCCCACGACCCCTCCCCCACCCCCGGGACTGCTCCTGGTGACGGTCCCTTTGACAAAGCTGTAATAGCCACATGAGGTGGGGGGGCTGTGACAGGAGCTGGGCTCACATCTGCCCCAGCTGTCCCTTGCCCGCGTCAGCTGCACTTCCCGCCCTCCTGCTTGCGAAGTGTAGTGGAACTGGCGATAATTTGCAGCCCGAAAGAGTCCTCTTTAATAGGATACAGACCTTAGCTGTGAAACCCTAGGCAGTCGCGCCCTTCACTGAGCCTTAGTTCCCTCAGCTGGAGAGTGAGGACACTAAGACCCACCCCCACGTGGCGGTGAGGGTTACGTGAGAAAAGCTGTACAAAGCGATGGTTTGCGATACATCTTTAGACGGCTAGCGCTTATGACGTGCCCACAATGTGCCAGGCACATGATACACACATAAACTTCACCTTTACTGTGAGCCACAAGGAAGATCCCACAAGATGCCCACCCTACACATGAGGAAACCACTGCACAGAGAGATCAAGTACCTTTCACAAGGTCACACAGCTAGGAGGGGTAGAGCTGGCTGTGAACCCAAGCGTTACACCTTTCCTTCCAGGAAGAGGTCATTCCCCATTTCCCTGAGAACGTTCTTTTCCTTCTTAAGGAAGCAGGAGGTGCTCTGCTGTCCAGAGGCTCATTATTCGCTCGTGGCCAGTCTCCCCGGTCCCCGTCGCCCTCCCAGTTCCGATAGTCACCCTGACTGGGAGTTCGCCTGGGATCAAGCCTCCATTGAACAGATAAGGGACTGAGTTTCTGAGAAGGAGGTGTCCCAGGCAGAAGTGGGACAGAGGCCAAACAGTGGCTCTTGGCTCCCGCCTCCCCCAAACAGGTGGCTTCAGGCTTGGGCACTGCCGGGAGCCAGCGGGAGAAGGCTGTGTGGGCCCCTGGGCTGGCCCCTGGCCCACAGGTGCTCTCGGGGGGCCACGTGGGAAGGAGGGGCAGGGAGATGCGAGAGGGGCGCCCGCAGGCAGAGTCTGTGAAGAAGGTATCTGTTGTTTCCTCCTTCATCTCCGGGAACAATTCCCCTTTTGAGCTTCTTGGCTGAGACAGTTGAGAGATTCTTTCTCCAAGGCTTCTTCTTGACAGATTGATTTATCTGTTTCGGTAACTTGGCCTTCCTGCGAAAGGGAGGCTCTGTGCCAGGGCTGGCGTGGGGACCAATCTGGGGGAAAATGAGGGGCCCCATTCCCCTATCCCTGCCGACTGCTGAAGTGAAGAGCCCAGGCCCATAGTCTTGCCCTGTGCTACTGACCACAGGAATAAGGACGGCCAGCAACCAGGGAGGACATGAAACCCACGGACGGCGGATTCCTCCTGCCGCCCTCCCAGCCTTGCTTCCCCACTGTAGGTCATCTTGGACCCATTTAAGGGCTGGGCAGGTAGAGTAAGTGATAACCAAAAACCCAAAGGTGCAGTGAGCAAGAGGCTGAGAGCAGGTGTGAAGGCAGAGCTCTGCCTCCTCCATACTGGCCCTCTTGCCCCAGAGGAAAGGACCCAGAGCCGCGAACCATGGCAGTGCTGGGGCCTGGGAAGCTTGAGGCCTTCCCAGACGCAGCGAGGTGCTCCCTCACTGGTTCCTGCCTCTGCTGGGCTATCCCCAAAGGTGCCCTCAACCCCACACTTTGACCTCTGTCCTAGCACAAACCCCCGTTCACTTGCCTATCTCCCCATTAGACTCTTTCCTCCAGGCAGGGACCCCAGGGCCTGGCCCTGAGGAGGGGCTCCATCAATGTTTGAAAGCGAGGGAGGGAGGAAGGAAGGAGGGCAGGGATGAAGTTAAGATGGTGGAAGAGAGGGAGGACTAAACTCCCCATGGGGATGCTGGCGGGGGGTGCCCTAGGGCCATGATGAAATCCCCACTCAGGCTGTGCCTTCAAAACCCAATTGCAATAAAGTACAAACTCGGGCCCGCTAAGAGCTGTGTCTTCCCTGGGCAAGGACACTGGAGCCCAGAGTGATACTCAGCCAAACGGCACAAGGCTGGTCCCGGACCTGTAGGGGGAGGGAGGACGGGCCCACGAGGCTGAGGCTACCCACTGGGGAGCCACAGCTTGAACCTCCCAGGCTCTGCCCCGCTGTGTGTCCTTAGGTTCGTCTCTTCTCCCCGCTGACCCCCGTTTCCCCCCTGTGTGGGGGGTGGCGTGGAGAGGGTGGGAGCGATAAGGGGTGAACTGAAGTATCGCTTGGGTTTACACCTCCTGCCTTGTTTTGCTCGTCATTGCACATCACCGAAGGTCCTTTCGGGAGCAAGACAGGAATTCACGGGTAGACATAAAATCCTGTTGGATAGGCGGCAGTTGCTGGCCCGGGCTGGGGTTTCCCTTTGGGTACTATTTCGGTTGCTACCTCAGGAACCCACTGCTTCCTTTCCGGGAGAGGCTTCCCGCCCACTCCCATGCCATCTGGGGCGCAGCAAGCCTCCTGACAAGGGTGACGTTGCTCGGGCAGCCACTGGTGGCTCCGGGGTGCCAAGCTGCTCCGTGCAGGGGAGAGGGGTCTCCCTGGGGCAGTTCTCCCTCGTCCCGCCGCGGGGCCCGGGAGCCTCCCAGCAGCCTCTTGAGGGAGGCTTGCTGGTTGTTTCGAGCCATTTCAGAGGGGAAGGCAGACGTCCCCAGCTGTGGGGACGCCTAGAACCAGCTCTGTGGGGACGCCTAGAACCAGCTCCGCGGGGCCCCCACAGATCCTTCCGCGGGGACCCTCGCCCTGTGCCTTTGGGATTTTCGTTTACGCCCTGTGGCTTCCTTCACCCTCTGTGTGTTTTTGTGGTTGTTTGAGCATATTTTTAACTTATTATTTAAATTGTGGTAAATACACAACATGAAATCTACCATTTAACCTTGTTTAAGTGTATAGCTCAGTGGCATTCACATGCCTGTGCTGCCGTCGCCACCGTCCAACTCCAGAACCTTCTCTTCTTCCTGAACAGCGATTGTCCCTAAGTGTTCGTGGCCCCTGCCCCCCCCAGTACTGTCCCCTTCCTGTATGAATTTGACGGCTCACCAGCGGGATCCTACGGCATTGAACTTCCCAGGACTGGCTCATTTCACTTGGAATAATGTCCTCAAGGGGCGCCTGGCTGGCTCTGGTGGTTGGGCGTCTGCCTTCAGCTCAGGTCTTCATCCCAGAGGCCCAGAGTCCTGGGATTGAGCCCCATGTAAGGCTCCCCATTCAGCAGGGAGTCTGCTTCTCCCTCTGCCCCTCACCCAGCTCATGCTCTCTCTCTCTCAAATAAATAAATAAGATCTTTATAAAAAAGAAGAAGGATGTCCTCAAGC
This sequence comes from Ailuropoda melanoleuca, assembly GCF_002007445.2. Taxonomy (NCBI): domain Eukaryota; kingdom Metazoa; phylum Chordata; class Mammalia; order Carnivora; family Ursidae; genus Ailuropoda; species Ailuropoda melanoleuca. The sequence continues at coordinate 99,067,881 of NC_048219.1, read as the reverse complement.
TTCATCCATGTTTCTAGCCTGTGTCTGAATTCAATTTCTTTTCAAGCATGAATGACATTCCATTGTATGGACATACCACACTGGGCTTATCCACTCATCCCTCCATGACCTTCTGTGCTTTAGAGCCAGGTTGCGAGCTGCCCAATACAGGGAGCTCTCCCAGGGGCCATCCTGCCCACGTCTGTCCCCTTGCTCCTCCCCACCTGTTAGACCCCAGCCCAGCACTCCTCTACCCTGGCCTTTCCCAGCAAAGGGAGATGCTGGGGCGAGACCCCTCCTGTGCCCTTGGCCCCGTGGGAAATCGCTGCTGGGGGTTATAGACAAGCTTTCCTCTGCCTGTTTTCCTCTTCCCCATGAAGTCCCAGCCCACCTGGGTTCCTCCTGCTACTTTCTCCCCCCAAGAACCCCGAGTAGGGTGCTCGTGCTCTGACAATTTTGTCTTCTCAGTAACACATGCGGAAGGGGACACAAGGAAAGGGCCACACTCACCCTGAGGAATTCTAGAAGTGGACAGAGTAGCCAGCAGGGGTCCACACCCCAGAGGCCCAGACCAGCATGGTGGCCTCCCATTGGGCTACCCCCAGAGTTGCTCCAGTGGCTGGAGGCCCAGGGCAGTGTGCTGGGACACACTGACCTTCGGTTCAGCAGAATGGGCTGGAATGCTGGCCCGCCACGTCCCGACTGCCAGGCCCTGTAAGCTCCCTCTCTCAGACCCTTGCTCTCCCAGCCGTGGCTCTCGGATCAAATGTGCCGATGAGCCAGCTGGGGCCTGCCCTGGCCCGTGCTCAGCGAACACGTGTCCACTGCAGCCACCGCCTCGGGCCAGACCCAAGACCTGAGGGACGAGCCAAAGTGGCCTGAGCGCAGCCGGGCCTTGGAACCTCCGCAGAAAAGAGTGAGAAGGAAGAACAGGACCTGCACACCACACCCCTGCTGGAGAAATACCCCAAAGCCAGGAACAGAGAGCAGTGGGGAGACCTAACCCCCTGCCCACTAAGCCCAAAAGGGCGGTGTGTGCACAGGGGGCCCTGGCCAGGTGAGCAGAAGGGTAATCCCCGCTGGTGGGGTGCGGGGAAATGTCCATCAGCCAACTTCCAGGGAGAAAAACCCTAATTTGTGGCATCAGTCATTTCCAGCTGCTTCTGTGCCTTGCCTGAACACAGAGACATAGTTGCGTACAGTCTTCCCGCCGCCCAGGGCACAGGTGTAAGAAGCTGCTAGAACCGAGACCGCACACTGTAGTTCGCAGTTCGGTAAGGAGGATGTGCCGAGCCTGGAGTATTGACGGCCTTTGTTTTTCATGTTTATTTAATCCGTTGGTACAATCTAATTTGTAAGGACAACTCTGAGCATTCCTGCATATTTAACGGCCAGTGGGCCCTAGCTGCGCCCAGCGCCACTGCCCATCCCCCAGGCTGCTGAACCTCCCGGCCAAGGGTTTGCAGCCAGGCCCAGCCTCCCCATGTGGGCCCAGGAGGACGCTGCGGTCCAGAGCCGCTGCCAGCTCCCAAGGTGGACAGTGAGTCAGGCCCGGGATCGCAAGCGGTTCAGACTTGCTCTCACTTCAGCCTCCAACAGTGCAGCCCGCTGGGCACTGCCACTGTCCCCATTCCCCAGATGGGACCCCGAGAAGCAGCACTCAGCCTCCTACACCCGGTGCTCGGGAAGGACGATGCTACCCAGGTCAAGGTCCCTGGGTTTCGACTGGTGTCAAGGGTAGGTCCTGCTGAAATCCGTCGCCGGGGAGGGATGGAGCGGCAGTCAGTGATGTCAGCCTGAGCAGTGCCCCCCGGCCTGGCTCAAGCTGACAGAGGGCAGCCCAGGCCCCAGAGCCCCACACCGTGGAATGGGGGTGTGGGGGCCGTGACATTTGGATCCTTCCACTTGCTGACACACAGCCTTGGAGTGTCACTTTCTCCCACTGATCTCCTTACAGGGAGAGCCTGGCCAGCCAGATTCGAATCCTGTCCTTTGCAGAAGCTGTAAGTTACTACAGTGGTGGTTGGGGGGAGGGGGGCAAGCCAGTAGGTCACAGAGATACGCCTTAAGCGCCCACACTCTAGAAACCCACGGAGCCAGCAGGTGAAATGAGTGCCTCCCTCTGGGGTGCCCTGGACACTCTCACTCTGGCTAATGCTTCCCATTTCGGACCTTCCCAGTGTGGCCCTCATGGAGCTTCTGCTCTGAAGGGGAAAAAAAATAATGCTGGAAATGGGGTCCAGAGGCTGGGGACTGCCCGTTCAAAGGTAGGTGATCAAAGAAAACACACAGTTCCACTTAAAGGAGGAGGCTGATACTGATGAAACTTAGGGCCGTTTAGAAAGTTTTGTTCTTATTTTAGAAATATGTTTGACTTCTGTAAAAACCATTGTCTCACAGAGGTGTCTGGAAAATAAAAATCAAGTCTATTTGGGCTTTTAAAATGTAAGATGACCCACTCATTCTTTATTAAAAGCAGTAAGTTGGGGCGCCTGGGAGGCTCAGTCAGTTAAGTGTCTGCCTTCAGCTCAGGTCATGATCTCGGAGTCCTGGGATTGAGCCCCACACCTGGCTCCCTGCTCCACGGGGAGCCTGCTTCCCTCTCTCACTCTGCTCCTCCCTCTCCCTTTGCCCCTTCCCCCCTCTGCTCCTGCTTTCGCGCTTGCTCTCTCTCTCTCAAGTAAATAAATAAAATCTTTTAAAAAGAGGCAATAAGTTTATGCTCATGACATAAGCCAATCCCTTCACATGCCAAGCTCAGTCTGCATCAGACCAGATTTGGGAAAAACAGGAAAGCACAGGGGAGTGAAGAGAAGGATTGGCCCAGGAGCACCAGGGGCTGGTGGGCCCCCTGCATCATTGTCCCCTCACTCCCCAGGCCTGTGTGAGCTCTCACCACAGGTGAGATGCAGGCCCCACTGACGTGAGTGCAGGCATGTCCTTGGAGAGGAAGGAGGAAACCCTGTTGCCAAGCCCGGGTAAACAGAGACAAGCACAGGCAGAGGTGAGGGTGGCGTGGCCCATGGCCTGGGACAATCAGGCCGAGAACGAGTTTTCTTGATGTAACATCCCCCTCTACTGGCCATCTGTGACATCGCAGGCAGGAATGCTGAACCCGTTGCAATTTCACAACAATAACTGATAGGTAAAACACGTGGCTCTGCTTTTGCCCCATGGGTTGGGAAGGATAAAAACAAGAAATCAAACTTGAATCTGACAAAATCTCTAGACATAATTATCAACTGAAGAAAAGATGGGGACAGAAGAACCAGTTCAACACCACGGTGGGGATGCAACTGGCAAAATCCAGACTGTGGGAAACAAGACAAACTTCTCCAACGCATAAGTAGTGCAGGAAAAGTAAAACGGTGGAGAGGAGCACTGGATTAAAAAGGGCTTGAGAAGGAAGCCATTTCCAGGCGACAGTGTTGAGTAAAAAGTGTCACGTGTCAAAGAGTATCTAACACACTACCTGAGAAAATCAACATGGACCTGCTTGTTTGTGCAAAGGAAACTCAGAAAGGATAAACCTGATCCTGGGACAATCCTGGGGGGCTCAGTGGGTTAAGCATCTGCCTTCGGCTCAGGTAATGATCCTGGGGTCCTGGGATCGAGCCCCACATCAGGCTCCCTGCTCAGTGGGGAGCCTGCTTTTCCCTCTCCCTCTGCCTGCAGCTCCACTTGTGCTCCCTCTCACTCGCTCTATCTCAAACAAATAAATAAAATCTTTAAAAAAAAAAGATAAACCTGACCCTGATGAGATTGGATATGGAGAGGGTGGAGGGGCACGAGGATGAAAAGGATGGGTGATGGAGACAGGGTAGTGAGATTGAGGGAGTGCTGCCTGAGTGTACCTTTTTGAATAGTTCTGACATTTAGAATCATGTTAACATTGCATGCAGTCAAAACATTTTATAAATGGGCAAGGATGGGAAGAAACCCAAAATGTAAAACAACCAGAAATAAATGAAACTAAGAGTTTCACGTATGTACTACATACCTATGCTGAATGGGTGGGAGAGGGAAACTAATCTAAGAAACTTTGGGAAACGGTATTTTCATTCTTTTTTTAAAGATTTATGTGTTTATTTGAGAGACAGAGAGTGAGAGGGATCAGGAGCAGGGGGGAGGCAGAGGGAGAAGCAGACTCCCCGCTGAGCAGGGAGCCCAACATGGGACTCGATCCCATGACCCTGAGATCATGACCTGAGCCGAAATCAGGAGTTGGAAGATCAACCAACTGAGCCAACCAGGTGCTCCAACAGTATTTTTGTTATATCCGGTCGGGCTGAAGACAGAAAGACCCGTATACATGTATTATACCCTGGTTAGTGGGTGTATTTTTCACCAGGACATGGGAGAGCAATTGTGAAACTAGCTTATGTGCATCCTAGGACTGAACAAATGGGTAAATGAGCACAGCCAGCACCCCAAGCTTGCTTTCTACAAACTATTCCCAATAAAAGAAAGCAGGGCACCTTAGAGAGACAGCTCATTCCAGGGCTGGGTCGGCACAAGTACAAGACGAGCCTGGAACATATTGTGATGCCAGAGAGCAAGGAAATACTCAAAAGATAATAAGGACATGTCAAAAAGGACATTGAAGCCGACTTGAAGGTGCTCCCAATGGCCAAATCGGGAACAATTTGAGTAACAAAATAAACAAGGATAGGAGCGGCCGGTAAGCCATAGATTAAAATAAGAATCCATGAGTTACACAGATATAGATAAATGAATAAATACATCAAGTGGGGGAGAAAGGAAAACCCTCCTTCACAAAAGAGATTTCAAGTGTTCAATGTAGAAAGAGTGACAGAGAAAAGTCACTACTTAGTAAACACTTTAGTAATAATCATTTCAAACAATGATCAACAAGGAATGCTAACACCGGTAGGCAAAAGTATGATGAGAAATAAGACATTGACGTGGTCTCAGATTATCTCCCCATGGGCTCCTAATTACGAAGGGGAGACATAGTAACTGGACAGTAGAGCAATCGGTCCTCCTGTGGCCCCAAAATGATGTACCCCATTAGTGGCTTGCCCAAAATGCATCACCCAGATTTAATCATTAAGGAGCAACACACAAACCCAAATTCTACAAAATAACTAGCAGGTATTCTTCCCAAAAAGAGATAAAGCAAGAATGGGCAATGCTTCCAGATCAAAGGAGATGATCGAATTGGTAAAATTCAAGTAAGATCCGTACATTAGATAATAGCATGGTAAGCGGGTTAATTTCCTGATTTTGATCAGGCCGGTGGTTATGTAACACGGTAACTCTCAAAGAATCTGGGTGAAAAGGATAATGCGGAATTCTGTGTACTGTTTTTACAACTTTCTGTAAGTCTGAAATTACTTCAAAATGAAAAGTTAAGAAAGAAAAACAGGAGACACCCAGAGGAGCCTCAACCTGTCACCCCGGGGGTGAGGGTGGGGGGACCTTGTTTGGGTCCTGACTCAAACTGCAAAGGAAATTCCGCCCCTTTTAGGTAACTGGAGGGCTCAGCAGGGCGTTTGCCGGTGCTGGCGGGGCGCTCCCCGCTCTCAGAGGGGTCCACAGAAATGTTGTCCAATGAAGAGATACGATGCCCGAGATTCGCTTCAAGATGGAGGCGGGGAGCGGGCGCGGGGTGGCTGGGGGCGACGGTCCATGAGGCCACAGGGTGGCTTTTAGGGGTTCATTATACTCCTCTGTCTACTTGGCGTAGGTGTGAAATTCTCCAAAATAAAATGTATTTTAAAACACTGCCCAGGGGTGGCTCAGTAGGTTAACTGTCCGACTCTTAGTTTTGGCTCAGGTCGTGATCACAGGGTGGTGGGATCCAGCCCTGCACCTGGCTCCCTGCTCAGCGGAGAATCACCTTGAGTTTCTCTCTGCCTTTGCCCCTCCCCACTGCTCTCTCTCTCTCTCAAGTAGGTAAATAAATAAATAAATAAATAAATAAATAAATAAAAATAAAACACTGCCCAAAAGCAGTTCTCACCCAGGCCAAGGGGGAAAGCAGGAGGCACTGTGGGATCACTGGTATTTCGCCCTGCTGAGCCCTCGGATACTTCCCTTCTCTGTGTGGGCAGACCAGGCCATTCGGGGCCTTTTCGGACACCAGGCTGACCCCGCTGAGCCCCCCTTGGCTGCCCACAACCTGATTTCTGAGGTTCTCAGTGGGAAGTCCCTGCTCCCAACAGCCTGACCCCACCCTGCAGGAGAGCCGACTGCAGACCTGGGAGCATGCCACATCTCCCCAAAGCAGCCCCTTACCCACCCTCTGATACCCCCACTTGTCATTCGGAAACACAGCACATTTTAACAATAGTTCATATTCGTCCTTTCTTTTCTTCCTTCCTCTTACTCAAGCTGGGGAGGGATACTGCAGAGTGGAAAGAATGGCCTCTGGTCCAGCGGACCCCCATTGGGGGCCCTGTGGACACTGAGCAGTGGCCATCTTTCTCTATATAGGACCATTTTCTGTATTACAGGACGCTTAGCACCCCTGTAAAAGCCATCGAGGGCCACCATGTTAGTCTGCCTTGTTCTCTGTCTACCTGTTATGGGAGAGCACATTCGTGGTCAGGTGAGATGCTGGAGAAGAGAAATTGGAGGAGACTATCCCACCAGGACCAGTAAATGGTTGCCCAGGCTGAGGAGAGGATGAAGACAGAAGGACAGATGTAGGGTCCCCATTTGAGAAGTTCAAGATGCCCATTTGGGACCTGAAGACAGAGGGCCCTGAGCCCACCCCTCATGGAGAGCTCCACGGAGGGACAGCCTGCATCCTGAGTGCCTGAGAAGAAACTGCTCTGTGATTTCCCTGTCCACCCCTCCAAGGATGCCACGGAAACCACAGGGAGGGCTTGGGACCCTAAGGGGTCTGGGCGCAGTGACAGGGGAGCGTCACTTAGTGAGCCGCAGGTGGTATCCAAGACCAGCTTCTTTTTCTCTCACACACATGCACACACGCGTGCATGCACACACACACCCCACTCATACTCAAGTTCACCCTCACATTTTATCTAAACTTAACGCCAACGCCAGTGACCCGTGGGGAATCAGGTGCATTCGGGTCCGGCACAGATGCAGGAAATAGAAACTCAGCTGGGCTATGGAAAATGAAGCAGCTGACTCATCTTGCACACCTGAATTTGTGCTTCTAAAAGATTAAAGAGTAGGAGAGGGTGGCATGCCATGGAATGCCCGCCACGGGGAGAGCCTTGTCCTGCGGGGTCAGCCCAGAGCCTGGAAAACCAGACAAGCAGTCAGCCGGGAAATACAGGCTGTCCACGGGGGTCCGCATCCTGCTCTCAGGCACACACCATGTACTAAGCCATTGGACCGGGTACGTAGGTGTTTGTGACCTGTTGGGTGTACACTTTGACTGAGAGAGGGTAAAAGTGCATAACTGAGTTTTTTACCATTTCTCATTATATCATGCCTTTTGAGTGTCATTTAATGTGTTTGGGGCAGCGAGGATGGGAAAAAAGCGTTGAATGGTGGGGATCTGGGAATATACCGGACTTTTAAAATTAATTCTTACTAAAACAATCCCCCCATTTTAAAGCCTCTCTACTGCAAATTTCCTGGAAGTAACGAACACAGACCACCGCTCTCTGCACTCCGTAGCCAGTGCTTAGTGCTGGGCTGGGCTCACGCTGGCCCAAGCCTGGAATGCACGTAGGTCACTGGATAAGGGCTCGAGTTAGGTCAGATGTATAGCCCCATCTTCCCTGGGCCTCCTCCCTCCCCTCCTTCCAGGTTCTCTTGATTTTCTTCTGAACGAAGATCTTCCAGGGGATCGGTGTCCCAACTGCGGCATCCGGGCGCCACCTGGTGGTCAGTAGGCACACTACTGTTTGCCCTAAACCATCTGGGGTGTGTGTGGGGTGTGTGTGTGTGTGTGTGTGTGTGTGTGTAAGACAGAGAAAGAGAGGGGCGCCTGGGTGGCACAGCGGTTGGGCGTCTGCCTTCAGCTCAGGGTGTGATCCCGGCGTTATGGGATCGAGCCCCACATCAGGCTCCTCTGCTGTGAGCCTGCTTCTTCCTCTCCCACTCCCCCTGCTTGTGTTCCCTCTCTCACTGGCTGTCTCTATCTCTGTCGAATAAAAAATAAATAAAATCTTAAAAAAAAAAAAAAGACAGAGAAAGAGAGACCACAAGGAGTGGATGAGGAGCTTGGGAAGGGGTAGTCTTTATTGTCTGGAAAACCTAGTTTCACACTTGATCGTAGTAAAAAGGCCAAGGAGGGATGGAAAACCTAGTTCCAAATGCCAGCTTTGTTACTTACTTGGTAAATGGACTTGGACAAGTCACTTAAACGCTTTGAGCTTGCTTCTTATCTGGAAAATGGGAATAACATTCCTCCCCTCATAGAGCTGTTGGAGGAGCGTTTGTGGCCTATGGGAGGCTGGTCATAAACTGAAGCTACCACTGATTCTGCCCTTAGTCAGTAGTGATGCTTTCACAGGAGATCAGCCCTTCCACTAGCTGCCCAGCCAAGTGCCTGCTCCCCACACCCCACTCTACCATCCAGAGCATTGCACAGCAGGCGTTCAATGAACATCGGTGGGGACCCATGTTCAGCCCAGCACAAGCTGGGGATCCTGAGCTTGGTCTAATGATTTATTTATACTTTAACTGAGGGCTTCTGTCTCCTTTTGGAGCTGGTTCCATGTCAAACAGCATTAAAGGAAGCTCACCAAGATAGAGGGCAGAGCCAGCCCAGGGTGAGGGTCAGGTCTGTCTGGGCTTCTGTAGGTGCACAGGGCAAGGAGAGGAATAGGAAGGAATCAAGCAAGAGCAAAGCCTGGAGGAGTGGGTGGGGCTGGCCAGATAAGTCACCTCCATTTATTGCAGGGCTGGACTATTTACTGCAAAGGGCTAATCAGTAAAAATGGGCCCTGACTGCAAGTCGGGATGGAGTCTCCTTTCCTGGTAAACCCCAAGGCCCCCTTTCTCATCCACGATGATTTCTCATTAAAACTGGAGGAGATGGCCAGTTACTTCGGGGGAGTAGAGGGAGGGGTTTTCCCTCGGGAAGCAAGAGTAGGAAGTAGCCCAAGAGTACTGGCCAACCAGATTCTACAGCTCTGGCTGCTCCCACCACTCAGCCCTCCACTAATGTGCCAGGAGCGCAGAGTCCACGCTCCATCCAGGTCACCACGGGGACCTCACATTGTTGCACCCTCCCACACAACACCCGGCTCCACGGCCAGCAGCTGGGAGGACGCTGCCCCAGAGCAGGGTCCGCAGCAGAGGAGCTCCCTGCAGGCAGAGGTGCGGGGTGGAGGTCACGCAGGGCGGGGACCCCAGGGGAACAAGGGGGAGCTATGGCGCCCTAGAGAGGCTGCGAATGATATGGCGCCAGGCACCTGCTGTTCTCACCCGCCTGGGGGTGATGAGGCAAGACCCCACAGGTAAATCTGCTTTGCGAACTGGAAACCCCGATCAATGCCATGTGACTGTTGGGCCCTGGCCGCCACAGTGTCGGACCACATCAGGGAGAGTGACAAGTCAGCATCTCAGTTCCTGGCCCTCCATTCCTGATCCTCAAATCTGAAATCCAAAAAGTTCCCCCAAACATTTCTTTTTTTAAAAAAAGAAATCATCTGGGGGCACCTGGGGGGCTCAGTTGGTTGAGGGTACAACTCTTGGTTTCGGCTCAGGTCATGATCTCGGGGTCCTGGGATTGAGTCCCGTGTGGGGCTCCCTGCTCAGCACAGAGTCTGCTTCTCCCTCTCCCTCACCCTCTACTCGTCCCCTTGCTTGCATGCACGCCTGCACTTGCTCTCTCTCTCTCTCTCTCAAATAAATAAATAGAATCTTTAAAGAAAAATCGTTTGGCAGCAAAACCTGCCGTGCCCCCACCTGAGGCTACATCTGGCCTCTACTGATCCGCACAGTGGGGGTCATCTGTTCGGGTACAGAAAGCTTGGTGAGTTTGAGGGGGGGTGCTCCCCACACCCCTTTGAGGGAGTCCAAGAACAGAGTGTGTTGTTCGAGATCTGAACTTTGGATTCCAAAGCACGGCTAACCCTGAGTGTTGGGTCAAGGATCTGGGGTCTATGGTAGAAACTGAAGGTATCTCCTGGACCCTTCAAAATTCACACTCCTAGAACTGTTTAAAATTCAACATTCTAGGGTACCTGGGTGGCTCAGTCAGTGAAGTGACTGACTTCGACTCAGGTTATGACCCCAGGGTCCTGGGATAGAGCCCCACCTCAGTGGAGGGGGGGAGTCCCTGCTCAGCGGGGAGTCTGCTTCCCTCCCTCTCCTTCTGCTGCTGTCCCTGCTCGTGCTCTTTCTCTCTCTCTCTCTCTGTCAAATAAATAAATAGAAATCTTCAAAAAAAATAGCAAAATAAAACATATAAATAAATAATTACATACATAAAACTGAAAATTCTAATCTGTTTACAGTTGATCCTTGAACTACGTGGGGATTAGGGGCACTGAACCTCTGTGTGGTGGAAAATCCACGCACAACCTTTGACATCCCCGAAGCTTTTCTGCCTGCTTCCCCTACTCTTGATAGGAAGCCTTACTGGTCACATAAACAGTCACTTAACATCTATTTGTATGTTATATGTATTATACAGTATATTCTTATGATACAGTAAGCCAGAGAAAGGAAAATATCATTAAGAAAAGTGTAAGGGGAGGGACACCTGGGTGGCTCAGTCGGTTAAGCATCTGACTCTTGATCTCAGCTCAGATCTTGATCTCAGGGTCGTGAGTTCAGGCCCTATGTTGGGCTCCATGCCCAGGGTGAAGCCCACTTAAAAAAGAAAAAAAAGCAGAAGGAAGAGAAAATACATTTACAGCACTGGTCTGTATTTATTGGAATGTGGACCCATCCAGTTCAAAGCCCTGTTATTCAAGGGTCAACTGTACTTCTCCCCACTTCTCAAATTCTTGTGCTATAGGGCATTCTCATTTCTACTTACATATCTACACAACGTTTCCCAAGTTTCGGGTCACTGTCAGAGCACGTTTCTTTAGGCTAAAGCTTTGAGCTCAGTCTTTGGCCTGAAAGAGCTCAGAAAGGTCCTCTCTTCCTGTCACCTTGTCCACCCCAGGCCAGGCCTCCAACTCCTCGCAACCTAACAACTGCGGTCGCTTCCCAGCGTCCTCTCTGCCCTCCCCCAGGAGCTCCAGCCTGTCCTGGGTCCCAGGCCTTCTTCTGGTTCCCTCTGTGGGCCCATGGAGCCCTCCCTCCCCAGGTCAGGCTTTTTAGTTAGTGAAGTGTTAGGGCTTCAAGGGAAACCAACGATACACGAGAACAGTTGTCCAAATCTATAAAAGCCTTTGCATATTACAAGAGCTCTACTTGGAGAAGACACAGAGGGGAGGCTGACCAGCAGTGTCAGGTGTAGTCAGGGAGGCTGGCACCTAAGGGCAAGGCCAAGCACAGGTGCCAAGCACTCGGGACTTTGGGGGGGGGGCAGAGGGGACACAGCCCAGGGCTGGAGGGGGAAGCAGAGGCAGCCAGTGTGAATTATCTCCCAAGAAGCTCAGTGGCCAAGGGGAAAACAGAGAGGATGGGAGCCAGCAGACCCACAGCTGAGCAAGGTCTCTGGGGGACAGATGAGCCCTGAGCATGCTGTCTGAGAATAAAGGGCATGTCTCAAGTCGCCCTTGGAGGTCAGGGGGAAGCTACCTGGGGATAGCCGGCAGGGCAGGGAGGGACCAGGGCAGACAGGGCAACAGCAGACACCCCAAGACATGGAGCACACAAGGGTGAGCTGTGTCCTGCCCCAGGAGGGCCAAGCAGGTGTGCAGGACCAGTCAGTGCAGAGCTGGGCGGAGGGGCCCCTGCCCTGAGTCTGTTATGTCCCCACTGTGTACCAGGCACTGTGGCAGGGGCTGGGGTACAAAATGACTAAGACACACACAGTCAGTGCCCTCCCAGCCACAGCAGCCAGTCCCGGAGAGCAGCATGAGCACGCCGTGCTGGGGCCGTCTGACTCAGCCGGGGAGGTCAGGCAGGAGGACACAAGGCTGAGATCCAGGGAGAAATCAGAAGCGGTCCAGAAGAGAGATGAGCATGTCCAAGGCCCTGCAGTGAGAAGGCTGAGCAAGCCTCAGACCCCGCTCTACGTTATACGTTAGAGATCTCACTCCACCTGCTGATTTGCTCATATGACCGAAAGCTGTTGTCCCTCTCGGACACACGCTGCACATCGGCATGGTAATGGTTAAGCCAGAAAGGGCCATCATTTCACAGTAGAAGGCAGTAACCGGGACTTCCCCGAATTCTGTTGATTTTACGTTCTTTAACGTTTTCTCACACTGTCAGCTGCTCACCTCAACAGCCTGCCTCCCTCTTGGACCGTTCCCCTGAAATCGGTTTCTGCTCTGTTATCTGGAGATTAGTCTGCTTTATTTCACAGGACTTCACCTGAGTTTCTGGAAAAACAGAAGCCTGACATGAAGGAACTGGGCTGTATTAGCCAGCATGCCAAGATCATGGGCCCTTGCACAAAACGCCAAGAGGGAAAAAAAATAAATGTTCACTTGGCACAAATTATTTCCCTACCTTCCTCTTTGCAGCTAATGAACAAGACAGAGCCCAGCCATACATTTAGCTGGCTTCCTCCTTCTCCCACGCCTGCTGGGTGTCACTCATCTTCAGCTATAAGTAAATCGTCACCCTGCTAGAAAAAAAAATGACTTTATAAATGTTCTGTTGAATGGAAAACAAGCAGCATTTTTAAAGCGAAAATGTTTACCTTATAAACGGTGATTTGTTACTCATTTGGCTGTTAACGCGTGAGAAGTTCCAGAACATTCCTCTTCCAAGAAGTCACCTCTCAGCAGACAGACTGATCTGGCAGCAGCAAGTTGGGGGGATTTCCCGGGCCTGGTGTCAGGAAAGCGGAGCAGGAGTCCTGCCATCTGGGGATCTGTGCCCAGGCAGAGGCAACCCTGTGTGAGCCCAGCATGGCCGCACCTTCTTCCTCCCCTCCCCACTATAGGCCCCTGCACCAGGACAACACGCAGACCGGGGGCCAGGGAGAGGCTCCAGGGTCCAGGAATCACCTTTGCCTTTGCTATTCCTGAATTCCTGTCACCACCCATGACCAAGGTGGGCACAAGTCTAGCTTTGGGCTTTGAAGGTCCGAGGGCACCACCTTTTAAAGTGGGGGGAGGGGAAGGCCGGGTGATAGTGGAGGGGACAGCAGGTCTCCACCTGAGGACCAGAGAAAGGCCCAGAAGCACTGCCCATGCATTGACCCGGGTGAATGAACAAGCAGAGACCGTGGGCTCCCCTGTCCCTGTCATGCGTGTTGATGGCCGCGCTCAGCACAGGGCTGGGTGCACAGCAGCACCCCGCAGATATTGTCAAGTGGACGCGTGCCCTGGCGGGGCCTGGGGGAGCCAGAGCCGAGGCCCCTCTCCCCTGCAGCCTCTGTGTCCCAAACCTGAGCTCAAACCCACTCACCAAAGACTAAAGTGATGTCCTGGCTTGTTTAGCAGCATGGCTGGTGATACCTTCCCTGTCCCTTCTCTGCCGTGCAGAGGCAGGTGGCAGCGTGAGTTTAGAGCAAAAGCTTCCGCACTGGGCGTGGTGTCCCCCCCACTTCGTGGCTCTGAGGGGACCCCCGCCTCCTAGGCGTTGGGCCACCCTCACTGCCGGTGGGGAGGCGGGGGTTCTGGAACTAGCTATGGAGCCTGGAGCACAGGACAAGCTCGAGAATTGGGTCTCCCATCTTGTCTCCCAACCCACTCATTGCTGCCGCTTGAAAACATCCATTATATTTGCCCCTTTTTCTGACAACAAAAAGCAGTACGGGATCATCTCATGAAAATTTTGGATAATACAAAAAAAGTAAAGAAGGAAACAAAATTCACCCACTGTTACATTCCATGTCTCGTTCGATCCTCTGTCCTTCTTTGCCAGAAGCTCCAGCCTGGGGGCTGGAGGGGCTCCCAAAGCCTTGCCTTCCAGGGAGATGGCAGCGCTGCCCCCCGCTTCTTTGGCTGCATCTGGCAGCCCAGACAGACAGGCCACCTTCCTGCCAGACCAGAGGGGCTGGGGGATCCGGTCGGAGCAAGACAATCCCTTCACCCCACTTGCCAAGCCCCCACCCTTCCTCCTCTTCCCACCCCTTCCGAAAGTTCTCTTGATTTTCTGATTCCTCTTGGGTGGAAACGGACCGAGATCCCCCCAGGCACCCCAGTGGGGGGGTGCCATATTTTTTAACGACACCCCTGATCCCCACCTGCTCCTCCCCTTTCCCCTGCTGCCAGCCCCAACTCTGCACGTGTCGTGAGGCTGACACCTGGCACGACCTGCTTCACCCCTTTCCTCCTCGCCTCGGCCGCTCACAGAAGCGGGGCCCGTAAGGGACCGTCCATTCAAAACACACAACAACAACTATTTTTAAAAGGCTGGCTCAGACAGGGAGACTTTACAAGGTTTTGTCAGTCCTTCGTTACAGTCAGCCTCTCCCCCACGCCCCCCACCTGCAGGTGAGAAGGTGACATTCCTGAGGTCAGCTCTGTCCTCAGCTTTGTCTTAGCCGGACACAGTCTACACAACTCCCCAAATGCCCTTGACACCAAATTCAGAGTTTGTGGTTGAAAGATCCCAGAATACCTGAATTTACATTATAGTCAGAATGGGCTTCCATGAGAATACCCAGTCTTGCAGAAATTGTTTGGGCCCAATGACATGGCCGTGTTTACGGATCAAACAAAACCCTGGAATGGTGGCAATTCCATGTGGCTCACCTACTAGCTGCTAAGGGCCCATCCAAGCCCCTCCGCCCTCAGGAGGTTTGTAGCCCGCGGAGGGTGGGGACAGGGCTCCCTTATCTTCTCTTACATCGCTTAAATTCTGTATCATTCACTTGACATGCACTTCGAATTCAACACTCATGTTTCAATTTTGTGGTGCTTGCATTGTCCCAGGACAGACAGACCTAGTTCCAGAAGGCAGAAGATGTGCCAGGAAGCTGAAAATAATTGAGGTCCAAGGGGAACATTAAAGAAAGCAGAACTATAAGGCAACTTCCGTTTGATGCTGGACATGTAGACAGTGAAGAAAATCCACCAACAAATGTGTCTTGCGTTTTCTGGTCTTTATAACGTAGATGACTTCAAATCTGAAGCGTTTGGGGAAAGCGGAGCCACAGGACCGGCTGTCAACGAGATGCTCGCTTAACTGCCCTTGCTATAGAGTCCTGAGATAGGAGTGATACAGAAGGACTTGTGTTCTAGTCATTCCTCTTGGGGCACCTGGGTGGCCCAGTCGGTTGAGCCTCCAATTCCTGATTTTGGCTCAGGTCATGATCTCAGGGTTGTGAGGTCAAGCCCCAAATTGGGCTCTGTGCTCAGCTCAGAGTCGGCTTGGAATTCTCTCTCGTGCACTGCCCCACCCGCCCTGCTTTCTCCTTCTCAAATGAATAAATAAGTCTTAAATAATAATAATAATAATAAAATAAAATAAAATAAAATGTCATTCCTCTTCAGAAATTGCAAACCAGGTCGCCTGAGTGGCTTAGTCAGTTAAGCATCAGACTCTTGACTTCGGCTAGGGTCATGATCTCAGAATAGTGAGCTCAGCATGGAGTCCGCTTGTCCCTCTCGCTATGCTCCTTCCCCCTCCCTCTCTCTCTCTCTGTCAAATAAATAAATAAAATCTTTTTTAAAAAAAATTGCAAAGCACTGTGGGTCTACCACATGGTGCAAAATACATATAAAGCTGACACATAAGGGTGATGGTGTGTCCACTCGTGCCTGGGCTCAGAGGGAATTCCAACCGGTCTCACGGAGACCAGGAAGGAGGGCTTCCCCCACCATTGCCCTCACCCAGCCCCTCCTCCCCGCTCTCAGCCCGGGGGCTCCAGGGAAGGCACTTGGCTCGGGCCCGGCCAATGAGAGCCCTACATCCCCTTGGACACAGTGATTGGTTCAGGGAAGGACACATGATCCAAACCAGGCCAGCCAATCAGAGGCTTCCAGACGGAGCGGTCGGGCGGTGTCAGGACCCAGACAAGCGCGCTGGTGAGGGCTGCGGGGTCCTGGCTGATGGTCAGTACCCCTGCTCGTTCTGGTCAGAAACAGGGTGCTGCTGGCACCGCATGGCCACAGAGCTCTGGGGCGCTCCCCCCGGGACACGGCTTCCTCCGTCCCTTTCTTTCCTGGCCCGGGTCCCTTCTCCGCCTGCCGCCATGTATTTGGCCGTGAAGGGCATGTCCCGTCTTAGTGCTGTCCGCACAGCACGTGCTTCACAGCCACCTCCGCGGGCGGGGGGGGGGGGGTCCAGGCCTCAAGTGGGAGAATGTGGAGCGCGCAGAGGAGAGGGAGAAACCCAGCCGCAAGCAGTCAGAAGGTTATTTAAGAGGAGCCAGTTCGGCCACAAAACGAGGGACACCTCATGCTAAGGGTGAGGTTCAGTAGCCCGCACCGGCCTTGCAAAGGAGGCATCCAAAGGCAGTCTAGAGAAAGTAGAGGGCAGGGAGACGGCGGGGGATTTCTTTGGAAACCATTGCTGGGTGATGACCTCACCTCCCTTCACCAGGAGCGGACAGTGGGGGGCTTTAGGAGAGAGCGTGGGGAGCCGCAGTTTGGGGACAGTGGACGGGTGTCTGCGTCACCTCAGGAACATGAGGGACAAGAGGCGGCTCCAGCTCAGGCCAGAAGCCAGGCTGCGTTGGCTGCTGTATGGGGGTCAGCCACACTCACAGCACGTGGGGACAAAGGCAGCTGGTATGGAATCCCCGTAGCTCTGGTCCCAGAAAGCCCCCTGGAAGGTCAAGGAGGCCTCCAGCCAAGGAGCCGGACACACGGCTGGAGGCTCGGGTGTCTGGAAACGATGAGCACACCCAGCACCTCCATCTTGGATTTCGCACTTGGAGCCAGGCCTCCTTGGAGAAAAGGCTGGTTCTGGGTCAGAAGGGGAAGGTACAAAATGAATCCAGGACATCTGATACCAGAAACAAAGGAACTACCAAAGGCTACTTGAGGTCCTGTCAAAAGGGTCTAGGGACTGGTCTGGAGGGTTCCCACTGACCATTTGGGGCCATTTGAACATCAAAAATGGAAATGATGGTAATGGATGAGAACACACTGACCTGGCAGTCACCACCCTACCCAAGGGATGGCACTCAGCATCACCATTAGTGGGACCGCCTGGGGTCACATGCTTCCTGAAGGACACATAAAGAACCCCACAAACCCACGCAGTATTCTTACCAAAAATGGTCACCCTAATCCTGGTCGTGGGGAAGAAAAGATCTGACAAATGCAAAGTGGAGACATTTTGGCAAAATAACTGCTTCAAAAATGTCAAAGCCATGAACGACAACAACAACAAAAGGTTAAGGAAGGCTTTGCAATTGAAAGGGACTAAATGTAAAGGGCCATCATGAGCAAATGTGTGCTCTTGATTGAAGCGCGGATCAAAAAACATCAACTTTCAAAGATATTTGGGGAATAAGTACGAAGATGTGAATATGTGTTATACATTGGATATGATTGAATTACTGTTAATTTTCTTGGGTGTGATAATGACACCATGGTGGTGTAGGACAACATCCGTATTCTCAGGGGGTGCCTGTTGAAGCACCTAAGGGATTATCCAAGTTCACGCTATAAGACAGCACCCTAGACTGCGTGGCTTATAGACAACAGACATTTCTTTCTCATTGTTCTGGAGGCTCGAAGTCTGAGACCAGGGGCCAGCATGGTCAGACCCCAGTGACAGCCATTTTCCAGTTGCAGAGGGACCAACATCTCACATGGCAGAAAGAAGGTGAGAGAACCCTCAGGGCCTAACCCCATCCCCCAAAGCCCCACCCCATAACACTGTCGTATGGGGACATGGGGGGTTCGGCCTTCCACAGATGAACTTTGGAGGGATGCAAACACTCAGCCCATAACGCATGTGGGATGTCACCAAGTCAGCACCTTTCGAACCGTTCCACACACAGGGCTAAGTGTGTGTCTGCCGATCTAGATGTATCCACTGCTACGTCTGTATCTGCCAGTAGCCACACCCTATCTATGGAGAGAGATGGAAAGGAGCCAAGTATGGCACAGTATGAGGACCTGGTGAATACAGGTGACAGATACAGGAGTGGTTATCGAATCACTGTTTCAACTTTTCTGTGTTCTTTGTTTTGGGTTTTTTGGTTTGGGGGTTTTTGTTTTCAAAATAAGAAGCTTTGAGCAAAGCCCATCCTTCTTCCTTTGGTTCTTAAGTAACAGTTCCCAAAGGTAATTACATTTGGTAATGTTGTCCTTGGGAGCAGGGTAAGTTCCTTAACAGGACATCCTGGCCATGAGGCTCTGTCCTCGCTACCTAAGAAGGACTTTTGATTCTGAGGGGGTCTCAGGGGGACAAAGCAGCCATCGTCAGCCCTTCCTCCTTGGGCCATATCAGGGTGTTGGCTTGTAGACTCTTTCCTAGGGTCCCCCTACACACACACACATTCCCACTTCCTTCAGTTCTGGGGTAACTTCGGGCCATAATTCTGACTGAGGGCACAGGCATCTCTCATGTGAGGCACGTAGATCCAGCCTGACGAGCGAGTGCCCAGGGGTTGCGAGGGGCCACTGTCTCGTGGTCAGCCACTCACTGTTCTCACTACCCACCGCCCCAGAGAAATGGTCCTAAGAGATAGCGGAGACTTGCAGGCTCAGGTCCGAATGCTGCCCATGGGGCACGAGCCAAGAGCATTCCAGACCCCAAGGTGCACCAGACGAGCTATTCCCCTGCTGGCCGCTCTGAGAGGGTTAAGGGGGGAGAGGTCCTCACCTCTCCACAAGTGTCAGAGCCCCTCCACTTCTGTTCTGGGGCTTAAAGAGCCTAGGACCCCATTGGGAGGGTGAATAGAGCTTCTGTGACAAGAAGATTAAAGCTCCAGGGGCGCCTGGGTGGCACAGCGGTTGAGCGCCTGCAGGCTCAGGTCCGAATGCTGCCCATGGGGCACGAGCCAAGAGCATTCCAGACCCCAAGGTGCACCAGACGAGCTATTCCCCTGCTGGCCGCTCTGAGAGGGTTAAGGGGGGAGAGGTCCTCACCTCTCCACAAGTGTCAGAGCCCCTCCACTTCTGTTCTGGGGCTTAAAGAGCCTAGGACCCCATTGGGAGGGTGAATAGAGCTTCTGTGACAAGAAGATTAAAGCTCCAAACCAGGCAGTCACCTCCACCAGGGAGGACAAGGAGCCTCCCAGGAACCCGTCAGCCCCCTGGTCAGGGCTTGTCCCTCCTCCTCCAGCCCCACCTGGCCCCTTCCCTTCTGTCTTCCCTCTTCCTCCTGGGCTCTGGGCACAGAAAGCCCCCCCCCGAGGACCCACACACCCACGTGTTTTGGTATAGACGCAGCCTCACAGTTGTGTCTGTTACACTGGGGCACATCCTCAGGATTTGGGGGGAAGGGAAAAGCACTGGAGGAACATTTGAAATAATTAAGTGGGTGGTGAGGGCCTGGGAACAAAGAGTGACCCTTGACTCCCACTTTTTTTAAAAAAATTATTTATTTATTTTAGTAATCTCTACACCCAAAGTGGGGCTTGAACTCACAACCCCAAAATCAAGAGTGGCATGCTCCTCTGAGCCAGTCAGGCGCCCCTAACTCCTACTTCTCAATCGCACCCTATAGGACCTTGAACTTGGGCCCCCGCCTCTGAGGCTGCAGCTCAAAACTCCACCAGCAGGTGGCAGGGCAGAATCAAGAATGGAGCGCTCCCTCCAATAGAGCGCAGGGAGGGCAGTGGGATCCGAGCTTCGCTCTCCCCGAGGTAGGTGGGACTTCACAGCTCCCGGCCCTCTCTCTCCATACAGGGAAAATAACACATATTATTTATGGCACATCTTCAGTGTTCAGACATTATGCCGGCCCTTCACATGCAGCAGCCCCTTGAAATGGCATTTTGAACTCCCATTTTGTAGCCAAGGAAACTGAGGCTCCGTGGGGGCTGCGTCACGACTGCTCAGCCACACAGCCAGAATCAAATGCCAGCCGTGGGCACTTTTTTTTTTTTTTTTTTTTTTTTTTTTTTTAANTTTTTTTTGCTTAAGTAACCTGCTAACTTTATTTTTTTTTAATTTTTTATTATGTTAGTCACCATACAGTACATCCTTAGTTTTTGATATAGTGTTCCGTGATTCATTATTTGCGTATAACACCCAGTGCTCCATGCAATACGTGCCCTCCTTAATACCCATCACCGAGCTAGCCCATCCCCCCACCCCACCTGCCCTCTGAAACCCTCAGTTTGTTTCCCAGAGTCCATAGTCTCTCATGCTTCATTCCCCCTTCTGATTACCCCCCCTCATTCTTCCCTTCCTTCTCCTACCGATCTTCCTGCTATTTCTTATGTTCCATAAATGAGTGAAACCGTATGATAATTGTCTTTCTCTGCTTGACTTATTTCACTTAACATTATCTCCTCCAGTCCCGTCTGCTGCTGCAAATGTTGGGTAATTGTTCTTTCTGATGACCAGTCGTGGGCATTTAAAGTACTTGGTGTTCCTGATACGTTGTGTTGCCTTCAAAAAGCACAAAATGCCAGAGGCAGCTGCTTTCCCCTTCCTCGGCCCCAGGGGATGGAGCAGGAGCCTAGCAACAGAATCTTGCCAAAGTGCGGAGGCAGAGCCAAAGCCCTTAGGCGGAACACACCCCCAACACAGCCACGGAGACTAACAATACAATTAGGTTTATCACGTATCTTCCTTGGACACTTCACTTAACCTGCTCCGGATTGAACCGCCCCTGTGTATCCTCCCATTTTATGGAAGAGCAAATTGAGGCCCAGAGGGGCTGAGTCCCTTGGGCAAATGCAAAAAGTCTCAGGCTTAGGCCATGACCATGGGCCCTGATTCGTAGCCTCGGCACTCTTGTACTGCGCGCTATGTTGCTTCCCTTGGTTGGTTAAGTCGGGGTGCCCATCCCTGAGTCTCATTAGAACCTCGGCTCCACATTCTCCGGTCAGTGAGTTCAGATGGCAGGATAGGTGCCAGGCGCAGTGAGAGAGATGGGAAGGGACACAGGAAGGGGAGGGGCTTCCCAGAAGAACTGAAGAAGTTTTTTTAAATTTTTTTGAGGGGAGGGCAGAGAGAACATGCACACACGTGCATGGGGGGGGAGGCAGAGGGAGAGACATGGGGCTGGATCCCACCACCCTGAGATCATGATCTGAGTCAAAGTCAAGAGTCAGAGGGTTAACCGATTAAGCCTTACAGGCGCCCCAGGAACTAAAGACTTTTGAGGGAACCGGATCTGCAACCAGCCCCGCTGAAAGAGAGGGGGCATTGGCAGGCCTGGATTTGAATTCTGGCACGATCACCTACCAGCTTCTCTGCTCTTCAGTTTTCTGTTTTATAAGACTGAGGATGATAACCATAGTTTGTATCTCAAGGGGTTTTCTCAGGATTAAATATAAATAAAATGTATTAAATCACTTACACCCATTAAGATGGCCACTATTCAAAAAAGCAGAAAATAGCAATGTTGGCGAGGATGTGAAGAAAATGGAGCTCTTATGCACTGTTGATATGGGTCTAAACTGGTGTAGCATTTATGGAAAAGAATTCAGAGGTTTCCCAAAAAAATTAAAAATAGAATTTCTCCATGATCCACCAATTCCACTTCTGGGTATATGCCCCCCAAATTAAAAGCAGGGTCTCAAAGTGATATCTGCACACCCACATTCATAGCGGCATTATTCACAGTAGCCAAAACATGGAAGAACCCAACTGTCCACCAACAGTTGAGTGGATAAAGAAAAATGTGAGGCGTACGCACAATAAAATATTATTCAGCCTTAAAAAGGAAGGAAATTCGGACACGTGCCACAACATGGACGAACCTCGAGGACATTATGCTACGTGAAATGAGTCAGTCACAAAAAACAAATACTGTATAATTCCACTTACATGAGCTATCTAGTCAAATTCATAAAGACAAAAAGCGGAATGGCCGTTGCCAGGGGGTGGGGGTGTTGGGGGAGTTCGTGTTTACTGGGGACAGAATTTCAGGTTTGCAAGATGAAAAGAGCTCTGGAGAAGGACGGTGGTGCTGGCTGTGCACCAGTGTGAATGGGCTCGATGCCACGGAACCGCTCGCTTAGAAATGGTTAAAATGGTAAATTTTATGTGTACTTTACCACAATTTTTAAAAATTAAAAATTTAAAAAATTGACCACATTATGAAAAAACAATAAGAGAATAAAGACAAGACTATCAAAAATATGTATATATCTAATCAGCCTGTGTGTGACCTGATTCGGAACTGTATGGCCTCTGGTGTGGCTACAGACTCTTTGAGAGGCGGCGTCTATAGCCTCCCTTGAGCTGGACTCTGAGTGGACTTGTGACTAGCCTGTCACCACAACAGTGTGAGACAGAAGTGACACAGAGTAACTTCCAACTTATGTCAGCAAAGCCCATTTAGCCTCTGCCCTGTTTGCTGGGCCACCTGGGTTTGGATGCATGGGCTTCTGAGTGAGAAGTCTGAGCAGCCCTGGAGGTGGCCATGCTGTGAGGAAGCTCCAGGTCCCAGACTGTTCACGGGCAGACACTCTGGGCCACAGCACCTGCTTAAGTCCTGGCCACGAGTGAGGTTCAGACAGTGCGGGGCAGCGACTGGCCATCTCATGCTGGGCCCCGTCTGAATCCCCGACAGCGTCCGTGAGCGTGATAAACCACTTGTCTCAAGCTGCGAACTTTCCACGTTTCTGCTCTGCAGCAGTAGTGACGGGAACACTTGCACTTAGAACACGTTGGGAGTGGGTGTCCCTCTGAAGTACTTGAGCAGGTAGCATTCTCTTCCCTCTCCCCACCCATGTCTCCTGGATCCCCCCTCCAGCCTCCCTCTCTGCAGAGATACAGAAGAAGTGAATTTCTTTGAGGGTGACCCCAGATTGGATTACCAAGGAATATTCTAGAACTCTGTTCTAGAAATGTCTCTGAATTGGTGCTTGAAACTAAAGTTAGATTCACCCAACTTCATGGAAAAAGATACTTTCTTGGGAAGGTTGTAAGTAAATTCAGAGTTCTGTCATCGGAATCTTCTTTTCCCATTGATCTCTGTTCTTGTTGCAGAGATGTGATCTGTTCATTGGGCTTTTTCAGGTAAAACTCCACTGGGCAAGGACTTCTAAAAGTTTAGCTTTAAGCATCTCTCCCTTGGCCTCTCTGGCAAGTTAGGGAAAGGATCCCAGCCCTTCCCGGGAAGCTCGAAATCTCTCCAGGAGGCGTGGTAGGATGCCAGACCCATGGGGCAGCCATGGGTCATGGTGACGGTTCTGTCCCGTAGGGCATAACCAAGAAAGCAGTATTGGGCAGACACAGGGATTTCACTCCCTGCCCTGCCACACACTGGCCTGGTCATCCTGGGGACAGTCACTGAAGCCCCAGGCCTCCCTCCATTTGCTTCTCCTTCTTCTGTGACCAAAACCATGCAGTGACAAGCAGCAGCCCACTCACAGCGCTGACAGTGCCTGACATGTGTCATTCACCTGGCAGGTGTGATTGTTCATCCCTCAGGCTGCCGAAGGGAACAAAACAGGCCCACACCCTGCCTTCTTGAAGTTTAGGTGCTCGGGGGGCAAGGCAGGTGATCGAAATCAACCAAATAAGTAAGTCAGTTTTAGAGAGACTTGTGGCCTGAGAAGCATCCCCAGGGAAAACAGAGCAGGGAAGGAGGGGCTCGGGCACGCTGGGGGGGGTGGTCATGTCAGTGAGTGAGAGGAGGTGGGCTTAGCAAAGACATGAAGGAGTTAGGGAAGTTAACTATGCAGAAATCTACAGGTTTCAATATTTATCTGACAGTTTAAAATTACGATTATGGGAGCGCCTGGCTGGCTCAGTCGGTAAAGCACGCAGCTCCTGATCTCAGGCTTATAAATTCGAGCCCCATGTTGGGTGTAGAGATCACTTTAAAAAAAGTAAAATTACCATTATGAACAGTGATAGAAACAGACTGAGCTGACCAGCCAGCTCTTCCATCAGAATCGAAGTTCTGCCCCAGGATTTAACCCTTACCCCAACATCAGCATTGACATTTTATTGCAAAACTCATATATTATGGTAAGAATGAAGTGATCTCTAAGTGATAGACATCTTCTCAAAATCTGTGCTGTGGTGGAGCCTGAAAGGGCCTCGCATCTATGGGTCTGCTTTCCTCTGCTCGGTGGGGCCAGAAGGTCACCTCTCCACCCTCTCTCTGGGGTCACAGAAGCAGTGGAGCTGGCGTGGGCCTCCTTATAGGGCTCCAACTTGAGGAACCTTGTAGGTTTCAGCCCTTTCTGCATCTGGCCAGAGGTTATCCTTGCCCTGCCCCATGTGACTGGTCTTCCGTGCCTGGCTCAGGAGTGAGAGCTCCTGAACTCTCCTGAGACCTCCCGGGGACAGAGCTGTTGGCCTCCAGGTCTGTGCAGGCTCAGGCTTCCACATGCACACTGCCAGGGTCCGGGGCCCCACTTACACTGCTGGGGCAGTAGCCTTGTCCACTTTCTGTTTGAACCCCCTCACTTAGTAGGAGGACTGGACAGTGCGTTAGCTCCTCACTGTGAATGAAGCACACACGTCCCGCGCTCAGCGGGTGTGACACCCCAGAGAGGGGCAGTTTTGAGTACTTTCACACTGCACTTTTCATTAGAGTGGACATTAGCCACCGGTGGCTATTTAACTTTAATTGAAAATTAATTGAAAATAAATAAAATTAAAAATTCAGCCCTCTCTCTTACTCAATAGGCACATATTAAGTACCCAATAAGTTACATGTGGCTGGTGGCTATCAGACCACAAATAAGGAGCTTCCCATCACTACAGAAAGTTCTTTTGGGCAGCATTGTTCCCAAGGGAGTCCCTGCTCGTCCTGCAAACCAAGAATGGGATGGAAGGATACAAAGTTCTCCTTCCCCTGCCCTGCCTTCCAGGTCCTACTTCTCCCAGGCTCATCCCTCCCTGAAGGGACAGAAAGCAGATTTTTTTTCTTTTTTTTTTTGGCCAGGCTGGAATCCAGCTCTTTCTAGCTCAGGATTTCTCAGCCTGGGTACAGTTGGCATTTGGAACCACGTGATTCTTTGTCTGGGGAGGCCCACGCATCATAGGATGTGTGGCATCACCCTGGCTTCTACTCACTAGATGCCAGTAAACTCCCTCCCCACTGTTATGACAACCAAAAATGTCTCCAGGTGTTGCCAGATGTGCTCAGGGTAGGATGGGAGGGACCACAATTGCTCTGATTGAGAACCACTGTTTTAACTACACAGACCTGTGTACTCCTCAAAATGGAAGCCTCTTTGGTGGGGAAGGCTGCAGATCAGGCTGCTTCAGGCATTAGCAACTTCCCAGAATTAACTGCACAGTCAGCATCGTCCCTCATGTCCCCCATCAGGCCTTGAGGCAACAGGACCCTGGTCTTGTTGGGGAGTTCTGATGAGGAAGGGGAGGCTGCAAGGGGGTTTCCACGGAGGAGAGGCTGCCCGGGAGAGGGGAGAAAATGCCAACATCAGAAATAAACCAAGTTACTGACCTGCTTTGGGGGCCTGTGTCCAGCCTTGTCATTGACCTGGTCCTGGTGGCGGAGCCCCCGATGTATACATCAGAAGAGGAAAAAATGCAGAAGAGCCCCAGACTCCCACTTGTTTCCCCCTCAAGGGGTCATGGACAGAGACACTCAAAGTTTCTGATGAACTCTGAATGCCTACCTCCCTCTGTTCCTTTGCTCAGCGGGCTGGCTCTGTTGCATCATATATTAGAACAGAGGCAGGGGAGAAACAGTTAAATGTGTACCCACAAATAATTCCCAAGTATCCACTTTCTGCGCCTGCAGAGCCATCATCGGCTGCCACCACAACAGATGGCCGTAACAGGAGCACCTGCAGTGACCCGGCCACCAAGCCACCATTGCTGAGCCGCGGATGAGTGAGGAATGGCTCCTTTACAGCCTAACAATTCACGGAGTAATGACCTAACATCGCTCCTCTGGGAACTGGGCCCAAGAAATATATTTTTGCAGGTAACGGCAAATAAGAGCCAACTCGGCAAAGACTGAATAAATCTCCCTGCTCCCAGGGGAATTCACACATTTTGACAAAAGCAATCTATAAGCACTCTAGTGAATCCGAAGTGCCTGAGGTGGGACTGGGAATGGTATGCATTGCCACGCTTAGAAAGCCTAGAGGAGCCCAAGGGAGCGAGAAACCTGTCCCTCCCCACGGATGACTCAAAAAGGCAGAGGCTGCCCCCACTCTTCTGCTCCAAGTGGGTGCTCCGAGCAGCCTAGTTTTGCTGAAATTTAAGGCTCTCCCAAAGGCCAGTGCGAATTTCCCAGGTGATGCGTGTTGGGTGGAAACCGGGGAGAGCAGGAGGAGTAACTTCACTCATCTGCTCAGGATGAACTCCTATTCACCCTTCAAAACTCTGCTTATGAGTCACCTCCTCTGTGCAGCCCTCCCTGAGCCCTGGCTTTTCTCGCTCCTCAGCTGAGTCATTCCTGATCCCCCAGCTTCTCCAGCCTGAAAGGTCACCCTTCCCTTTAATGCTCAAGGAGCCTTGGGCTGAGGCCTTAGGAAGGCCAGTCACGCCCACTTTCCCTCCCTGGAATATTTTTCTGAGGAGGTCTTTGTCTTCAGGCTGTATGCATCTGGCTACAGGGACAGGATCCTCCTTGATTCCCCAAAATATGGCTAGGACCAGAAAGAAACTTTTCCAGGAAGGTTTGGGAATGGCAGGAGGGAATTACATTGCAGAAGAGAAAAGCGTCCTGTGGGCCAGGAGACCCCCTGCTCTGTGGGCTGCCCGCTGGACCCCCCCTTGCCAGCCCACAGGGCACTCTCTGGTCCGGTCTGCTGCCCTGTGGCTGGGACCAGCCAACCATCTAGTGCCCACCTCTCGTGACCAAGACCCTCCACAAAGACCTGGCCCCCAGCCTGCCCTGGGCCCCGTGAGGGCAACAAGCTGTCTCCCTCCCTCCTTCTGATAATTGGCTTTTTTTCCTTATTACCAGGATCACCGTCTCAGAAGCAACTCTGCTCCCAGGAAGGACAACCCTTCACAGTTAGGAACAGGACGACTTTGCTCACAGGCAAAAAAAACTCAGCTCAAAAACAAATTTCTGGCTTTAATTTTGAAGCAGTTTTCCCCCAACAAAGAGCAGTTCTTTCCCAATTATGAATCAGAAGCTGTCAGAAGCTTAAAATGGGAACATCCCTGGAACCTCCTCGGCTTAAAAAATGTGGGGTCCAAGGTTATGTAGAGTACTTGGTCCCCACTTAGGGAGTGTACTATATGCTAGCACAATTGCCTCTCAGTCCCTCTGCCAAGCTCTGAGTCTTTGGAGGGCAGGACGAGAAAAACAAATGTTTACATTGTTAAAAAACAAGGCCCAGGGGTGCCTGGGTGGCTCGGTCTGTAGAGCATGGGGCGCAGGACTCTTGATCTCACGGTTGTGAGCCCCATGTTGGGTGTAGAGATTACTTCAAAGAAATAAAATAAAAACTTAAAAAAGAAAAAAAGAAAGGCCCCAAATGGAGTCACTTATGCTAAACACCAATCACCAAACCAAGACTGAACTTAATTACAGTGTTGGCTCTCCCAGAAATGGAATCTTAAGCCAGTCAGTCAGGAATCGTTTGGCCAGCGCTAGTGAGGTCATCTGCCCCATAGACCCCAGTCCTCCCCTCAGAGAGAGTGACCTTGCAATATCCAATCTGGTTTTTTGTTTGTTTGTTTTTTTCCTAGTAGAACTTCCCTGCTTCTGCCCCTTTCTGCCTATTAAAGTCTTTTGTACGGCTCCTCAGAGCTCTTTTCTATCTGCTGGATTGGACGCTGCCTGATTCAAATCCATTTTTGCTCAACTAAATGCTACAATGTTCAATATGCCTCAGTTTATCTTAAACAAAGTATTTGCCAGGCACTCTTCTAAGCATGTGATGCATGATAACTCGTTTTATCTTCATCACCACCCTGTAAAATA
This sequence comes from Ailuropoda melanoleuca, assembly GCF_002007445.2. Classification (NCBI taxonomy): domain Eukaryota; kingdom Metazoa; phylum Chordata; class Mammalia; order Carnivora; family Ursidae; genus Ailuropoda; species Ailuropoda melanoleuca. The sequence goes on along the minus strand of NC_048219.1, from coordinate 99,039,972 downwards.
GGTATGAACACACCTCCAGTTACTGATGGGGAAACTGAGTCAAAGAGAAGCTGAGTAATTCGTCCAAGCTCACAGCATTAGCGTGTGGCCAAGATTTGGGCCTGGACAGAGGCTGTGCCCTGAACCACTACATCCCCCGCCCTCTAGGGAAGCACGCTCCTGCCTTGACCCTTGCACTCCTAGAATCTGGGACAGCCTGGCTATGGCACAGAAGCGGGGAGCTCACTTTTCACTGGGCCACTCTGAAAAACACCAGGTCTTTGCCAAGGGTCTCTCAACGCCCCCCACAAACCTTACACAGCACCTTTCGTTGTGTGCCAGGTCGGTTTCCAAGGTGGAGGGGGAACGGGGACAGGTGCATCAGAGCAGAGGCTGGCCTTCCAGCAGCACGTGGTCCAGTGAGGGGACTGATGACCTCGAGTCCTGCAGGGTGACACGGTGCCCGGGGTCCCCTGCATTCCGAGGGGCCGGGTGGGCTGACCAGCAGGGCAGTGAGTATGGGAGGCCCAGCTGAGGAGGAAGTGAAGGGCTGGGAGGACCCACAGGTATTCTGAGGTTAGATACCTAGAAGGTTAACGCCAAGCCTCTGAGAGGCTAGAGAAGGGTGAAGGGACCCGGATGAGACCCAGGCTCCATCCTCACAGGTGCAGAACTTGGGCAACTCAGCTGCTTAGAGGGACAGCTTCCTCTGCTGTTTAATGGGCACGTCACCCTCTGGCCGGGCAGCCTTGAGCATTAAGGGAGGCGATGTACTTGGAGAAGCAGCTCAGTTCATGGTATCAGATGGGTTCTGCACTGGGGTTTTGAAAAGCTTTAGCCTAGCGAATTTGGAAAGCCTTGCCATCTTTCTCTGGGGAAGGGTGGGCAGTGCAGGGTGCTAGTGAGAGGCAGTGGGTATAAAGGGAGCTGGTGCCTCAGACCCACTCTCCTCCTGTCTAGTTGCTCCAGGCTTCCCACCCCCAAGCCCCCCTGCTTCTGCAAGGACTAACGGAGCACACGGTCCTTGGCCCTGCATCGCTGGGGGCTGGCTGCCAGAAGCTGGGCCTCCTGCCCCCATCCTGCCCCCCCAACACTTGCCCAATTTCAAGGCCACAGTCATTTAATCCTAGCCCCATCCCAGGAACAAGGGAGGAATTCAAACTATCCAGGGGAACAGAAACCCAGTGATTCTGTTACCCAGAGTTGATGCTTGGCTCTTTCCTCCAAGCCCCAGGTCAACTGGGTCCTCACGTCCCAGAGTAAATGGAGGGAACCTTTAATATCATAAATCAAATCCTGTTACTCTATCTACCCTGGCTACAAATTCTTCAGTGGTTTCCCATTGCTCTCGGGGTACACTTCAAAACCTAGGGGGTCCAGCCCCTGCCTACCTTCGAGCATCCTCTCTCTCTCTCTCTCCCCACCCAGTGTTCCTTTCTACTTTGGGGCCTTTGCTGGGAACAGCCCCCGTGCATGCTGCCCCCTCAAATTTGTGTCCGCTTAATGATGCTGCATCCCAAAGCCTAGTACAGTGCCTGACAGGTGGAAAGCGCACGGCCATTAGCTTACCAATGAATGGATTGTTTGTGCCTGGATATGTGAATGTTGGAAATAAGACTCTGGGCTAGAGCCATTGTTACCGCCAGCCACCACCAGGGGCCTCACCTGCTACCCACTTTCAACACCGGCAGATTCACAGGCACGTCCTTGGGGCACCTGCCGCTTCCAAAGCCACAGAAATGACAAAACGGAACAAAAAGCATGTCAAAGCCCCAGCGGGTTGATCAGCAACACAAAGGGGTTTTTCATTAACTGCTAAAGGCCTCCGGTTCCTGTTCTCCCCGCATCTCAGATGGGGCCCTGCCCCTAGGGGCTTTCTGGACTCCGGAAGACCTGCGTGCCTCAGACCAGCAGGTGGGAGGGAGGAGCCCTGGGAAAAGGGACGCCCGGGGGCTGCGGGGAAACACATCTGATAGGGCTCTAGAAAGCATGTGCCAGGGCTCAGTGCCATAGGCCTTGGACACTGGTGAGGGCCCTCTCACCGTTGGTAGAAGCAAAAACAGGTACTTAGGTTCTGGAGAGCACTTTGGAATTTCTTTTCAAAATTTAAAGTGAGCAGATACCATCTGACCCAGCAAATCTACCTTCAGATTTTTTGGGTAAGATTTTATTTATTTATTTATTTATTTATTTATTTATTTATTTGAGAGAGAGAGAATGAGCAGGGATAGGAGCAGAGGGAGAGGGACTAGCAGACTCCCTGCTGAATGCAGAACCCGTTGGGGGCTTGATCCCATGACCACGAGATCACGACCTGAGCCAAAATCAAGAGTCTGATGCTTAACAGACTAAGCCACCCAGGTGCCCCACTACCCTCAGATTTTTTTTTTAAGGTTTCATTTATTTATTTGACAGAGAGAGAGAGAGCACAAGCCCCTATAGAGGGAGAACTAAGCCACCCAGGCGCCCCTATCTTCAGATTTCTTTCCTAGACTGTTCTTCCCCATCTGTGCAGAGATGTGTGCACAAGAATGTTCTTTGCAACACTCTGTAATGGTGAATGTGGGAAAAACCCAGTGTCCACCAGCTGGGCAAGCATCCAATCCCTCACCATACACCCTGACTGGGGGATAGATGGCAGGGAGCTTGCGTAACAGTGGTCAAACAATACTTATAATATCACCCAGCTTGTGTCTAAACATATTTTGAAAGGATGGGTGATTCTAGAAAGTGAGAGACAGGGGTGACTGGGTGGCTCAGTTGGTTAAGTGGCTGCCTTCAGTTCAGGTCCTGATCCCGGAGCCCTGGGACTGAGCTTTGCTTCAGGTTCCCTGCTCAGCGGGGAGCCTGCTTCTCCCTCTCTCCCGCTTGTGCGGGCTCTCTCTTGCTCTCTCTCTCAAATAAATAAATAAAATCTTTAAAAAAAAAAAAAAGTGAGGGATGAGCCGCTGGCTGAGGGAGCACATAGAAGGGGAGAGCTCCTAGGAGGGACAGGCATCTCAGCTGACACAGAAGGGGGGAACAGGGAGGATGGAGAGGACGGTACCTAGCCTAGAAGGTAGAGGTGTGAATGCTCAGAGGGGGGAGCCTTGCTGGGGGAGGTGGGCAGGTTGCTGAGGCCAGAGAGGAGGGGGGCAGGCAACACACTGGGGTCGCCTGGGACTCATCAGTCTTGTGAGCAGGAATGGGCCCTCGCAGACACTGTCAGCGGAGGAAGGACAGGGTAGAAAGTGCAGAATCACTTTCCCTCTGGCAGGCTGGACAGGTGAGCATGAGTTGTCAGGAAGACAGGGCAACTCCCGGTGAGCGCCAACAGCCCCATCCTGCAAGGGGCACTCGCTTCGGCTGCGGGTATAAAGTCTGCAACCCGTGGGCCTGAGGTCAGTCTGCTCTGCAGGGGCAACTGTGGGCGGACTTGGCATGTTGCAAGAGAGACCCTCTCCTCCGGGGGCCCGGCTGGCTCCTGCTCCCTGACTAAACTCGGTTCCCCCATCACCCCTGGCTGGAACCTCTGGGAATAGAAAAGGCTTCTGTGCACTGACTCAGTATCAGGACACCCTGTTCTCCGGACAAGCGTGAGGAGCAGACCCTTTCTATGCCACAAAAGTCACCCAAAGCAATTCATGTCATTGACAGTACCTCTCTGAAGACCAAAACAGGAAATCTTGGATCAGACGGATACTGAACTTGGCCTACAGGAAGACAATAAGATCCTCCGCTGTGCATGCGCACGTCCCCAGGCGGCGGGGAAGGACGCAGACCACGCTGCTGGCGATTGGCCGCCGCCAGCCGTGCTGAAGGACAGAGAGGCTTTGACATGTCAGTTTGTCACGACGAGAACGTGTTACTTTCACAATCCAAACTGCAGTAACATTTCACCTGTGCAACAGGTTCAGCACCACCTTTTCTAATTCTTTGTCCATCTTTGGGCCGCCCAGTCCCGGGGCCGAGCTGGTACGGCTGAGGGCACGCAGACGCCTACCCCGCCAGGGCTAGGAGCAGTGTCTCCCCACTCCTGGGCTTGGAACAGAATGCAGTTCATTCTCAGTTCTTTAAAGATTTTATTTATTTATTCATTAATAATGAATAAATGAGAGAGAGAGACAGAGAGCACGAGCCGGGGAGGAAGGACAGAAGGGGAGGGAGAGGGAGAAGCAGATGCCACTCTGAGCGTGGAGCCCGACATGGGGCTCGATCCCAGGACCCCAAGATCGTGACCTGAGCCAAAACCAAGAGTCAAGGGGCACCCGGGTGGCTCAGTTGGTTAAGCATCTGCCTTGGGCTCAGGTCATGATCCCAGGACAGGATAGAGCCCCACATTGGGCTCCCTGCTTAGCAAGGAGTCTGCTTCTCCCTCTCCCTCTGACCCTCCTCCCTGCTTATGCTCTCTCTCTCTGTCTCAAATAACTAAATAAAATCTTACCCAAAAAAATAGGAGCACCTGGGTGGCTCAGTCGTTGAGCATCTGCCTTCAGCTCAAGTCAAGATCTCAGGATCCTGGGATCAAGCCCCGCATTAGGCTCCCTGTTCAGCGGGGAGCCTGCTTCTCCCTCTCCCTCAGCTGCTCCCCCTACTTGTGTTCCCTCTCTCACTATCTCTCTCTCTGTCAAATAAATAAATAAATAAAATCTTTAAAAACAAAACAAAACAAAAACAAAATCAAAAATCAAAAACCCAAGAGTCAGACCCTCATCTGACTGAGCCACCCAGGTGCCCCCTTTCTCAGTTTTCATGTATAAACTTCATATGATTTGGGATTCGCAGGAGGACTTATGGCACTAATTTCCTAGTCCAACACAAATATGATATCATAGTCATAAGAAGTAATTTCCAGAAAGGATGTAACAGTGTGCCAGGTGCTGGGCTAGGCACTTTTTGTGGATTCCCTCATGACAGTACGGGGGGCAGGTATACGACCTACCCATTTTATAGATGAGGAAGCTAAGACGCAATGAGATATTGCCGCTAAAAGCCTTTGAACTCATTGAAAGAACAAACAGATTTTTAAAAAACCCTTGAAGAGTACCCTAGCAACTATGGTACTGACCTAATGCCAAGCACACAGCACGTGCGCTGGCAGGCATTTATTTCGGAAACTGCTCAGGGCATGGTTCTCAAACTGTGGTCCCCAGACAAGTACCACACGGTTTGCATCATGGGGACCTTGGCAGAAATGCAGATTCTCAGGCCCCGCCCCAGACTTACTGAATCAGAGACCCTGGGGTGAGGCCCAGCCAGCTGTGTTTTAACAAGCCCTCCAGGGGAGTCCAGTGCAGCTAAACTCTGAGAACCTTCCTGGTTAGGCTTGAATTAAAAAGAAAGCCATTAAATAAAAAACCAAAAAAATAAAAAAAATTTTAAACAACAAAGCCATTAGTTGTCCCTGCCTGGATTCTCATGGGATCTCTCAGAACCAGCTGATGCCTCTCAACACTTGGGGCTACAGGTTAGCTCAGTGCTTCTCGGCCTTGAAGATCCACAGAATCATGTCTGGGGTTTGTGAAAACAGACTGTGGGCCCAGGCCTCAGAGACTGGGAGCCAGGGGGTCTGGGTGCGGCCTGAGAATCTGCATTTCTCACAAGTTCCCAGGCGCTGCTGACGGTGCTGCTTCCCGCTGGTCCCAGGAGCACATCTGGACAAAAGGTGAAGTAATAAATACCCAGTGGAGCCTCGGCGAATTCAGAATGCCTCCTTCACACGAATCCTGTTTTACTTTTTAAATTGAGAAACTGAAGGGGCGCCTGGCTGACTCAATTGGTAGAGCATGCGACTTGATCTCAGGGTCGTGAGTTCAAGCCCCACATTGGGCGTCAAGCTTACTTAAAAAGAAAAAAGAAAAGAAAAGAAACAAACTGAAATTTGTAACTGTGAGGCTGCCATCTTTGGTGTTTTTTTTTAATATTTATTTATTTTAGAGAGAGAGAGAAGGTGTGAGCTAGGGGACGAGGAGCAGAGGGAGAGAAAGAATCTCCAGCAGACTGCCCGCTGAGCGTGGAGCCTGATGTGGGGCTCGGTCTCATGACCCTGAGATCATGACCTGAGCCGAAACCAAGAGTTGGATGCCTAACCGACTGAGCCACCCTGGCGCCCCTAGACTGCCATCTTTAAATTGAAACTGGAAGGCAATTGCAAAATAAAATCTGATACATACGTGTGCAGCAAGAAAAAATACAGTTGGGGGCCAAGTGAAGGTGGGGAGTGACTCTCTGAAAACTCCTTCCTCTGAGAGCCCCGCATGTCACTTTGAGCTGATAGTCCCTGCCCACCTCGGGCTTTCTCTGGGGGAGCAGACAGCATACCAGGGGGGACTGGTCTCCCGCTCAAAGGGCAGGGGGGGCGATGGTTTAGGGGAGTACTACAGGCATCTGCAAACAGCCGGAAATTGAGAAGTCCACAGGGGCGTTCCTCATTATGCCTGCACACAGATGACAGCAGTAAAATGGATAAAAATGCCCCTACGGGCCTATGACGTGTTAGCCCCAGAAAGGCCACAAAGTACCCTGCAGAGGGGTTCCTGAGTGTGCTGAGGACAGAGCCTAAGTGACTCAATAAAATCACGTGGCAGGCCTGCAAGTTAAGAGACGAGCCATGGGAACGACACCAAACATATGTTGAAGACTTATGAGGTGTTAGGTGCTGGAGTCCTGGTCCTGTCTTTAAGGAAAGTACAGGAGCACAGGTCCTGCTGGCTGTGTGCCTGACACAGGGGACTGGCAGGCAGGGCTCTCGGGAACAATGGATTCTTGCGCTGAGCCCAGGGAGGGGAAGAGGGCAGGGAAGGGGCTGATTAACAGGGTGAGTGCCCCGACAGGAGCCCTGGTCCTGCTAGAAGGCCTTTAGCAGTTCCCACAGCCGGAGGGGAGTGGGACTGTGGGGGCAGCTGGCCTTTGCCCTGGTGCTGTGGGCCTGGAGCGGCATGGACCAGGGCAGCCCCTGAGGGGGCCGACAGGAGCCCCGAGGCAGGAAAAGGCTGAAGGGCTTGGGAATTAATTGGAGGGATGCAGAAAGGCAAAGAAAAGCACGGGATTGCAGCAAAGTGGATGGAGCTGGAGAGTATCATGCTAAGTGAAAGGAGTCCGTCAGAGAAAGACAAATACCGTATCATCTCACTCATACGTGGAATTCAAGAAACAAACGGAAAGAAACAAGCAAAGGAAAAGAAGAGAGGCGAACGAAGAAACAGACTCTTCACTATAGAGAACACACTGCTGGTTACCGGGGGGAGGGCCTGGGGGCGGGGGGAATGGGTGATGGGGATTAAGGAGGGCGCTTGTCCGCTTGTCCTCAGACCCTGGGTGGCAGCACTGGGCTTCTGTATTGGAAGACTCTAGAACTGCAGTCTGGCCGAGAAGTGTGGCTAGGGGACTCGTCTTGAAGCAAACACACTGTTGTATTGAAGTGGCCTGTTTAGGGATGTCTGGGTGGCTCAGGTGGTTAGGTGTCTGATTTTTGACTTCAGCTCAGGTCATGATGTCAGGGTCCTGGGATGGAGCCCTGTATTGGACTCCCCGCTCAGTGTGGAGTCTTCTTGAGGATTCTTTCTCTCCCTCGCCCTCTGCCCTTCCTTCCACACTCTCACTCTCTCTCTTTAAAATAAATAAATCAATCTTTTCAAAATAAATACATAAATTGCCTGTTTATTTGGAGCTGGGGGGCATGTGCACGATGGAGATAACAGACGTTTAGACTCTCAGAAACCATCCCAAGCAGGTCCTATACTAGGTCTTGTGGATTCTAAGAAGATTAAAATGTCCCTGCCCTGAGGGCCTCACCATGTAGTGAGAGAGACATACCAAGAGATCATTAAAATATAAGTATGTCCAAGAGACACACACATGATGGCTTGGAAGTCTGCTGGAGATCTATCTAACCCATGGGAGGATGAAGGTGATCAAGGAGGGCTTCCTGGAGGAAGTGACACTCGAGGTTTTTCTTTTTTACAGCTTTCTGCCTTAGGCATCCAGGTGTGAGGCTTGGCTGATGGTGGGCCATTTACTGAGGTGGAGAATGCCAAAATAGGAGCAGAGTGGGGAAGAAAGGTGTCAAGTTCAGTTTGGGACAGCTTGAATCTGAGGTGCCTCTACAACCCCAAGGAGTGATGCCCAGTAGATAGAGGATACATGGGTCTGTGCTGCTATTATTCCCATTTCACAGATAGGAAAGTTAAGGCGCAGACTGGTAAGTACCCTAGCAACAGTGACATAGCTGGTTAATAGCAGGGTTGAGCTTCCAACCCAAGCCAAGTGGTGCCCCAGGCTGAGCAGCTGTCCTGTGGCTCCTGTGGGGACGGCACTTGACTTGTACTTACTGGCCTAATTAGCTCTGTGCCAATCAGTCCAGAAAGGCCTTTCAGAGAGTCTCTGAAGATGATCAACAGAAAAGAGGATTTAATTGATAGGAACCAGAGGGCAAAAAAATTGCTTCTATTAGAATGAGCTCAACACTCTCTCGTCTGATTTCCTTCTGATGATGAGATAAGACGGAAAATGGCAGAATTTCAAGTTACACCCAAACTACCAGGAATCCTTCCTAGTCTCCAGCACCCACAGGCTGCCCATTTAGCCCCAAGCCTGCCTTGGCCCCCCACAGAGCCCCTCCACCCTGCCCTCCCACCAGCACTTCACCCTCAGGGACCTCCCCAGCCTCACCCTCCAGGACCCGAGCCAGCAGAATCTCAGAGAAAGGCCCTCCAAACAGCTGCACCCAGAAGTGGAGAGCTGAAAGCTTTGTGACGTCCTGTCCCAATCCAGCAACATGCCCGTTTTGAGTAGAGGGAAATTAGGCCCGTGTTAGGGGGAGTTAGGCTTTGCACAGCCAGGCCTCCATGCCTATTACGAGCCTTGCTCTTTCTCAGGGCATCAGCCCTCGGTACCCAGCCAGGACAGATACATCCCATAGGCCAATAAACGGAGCCATGAGATCCAGCCAGGAGAAGGGACAAGGGTCCAGGAGGCAGGGAGCAGCACACGCAAGGACCTTGACCGAATCAGGTGGATGAACTCTAGTGGACATAATTATTCTCCTCTTGATGGACATTTAGCTCCCCCAAATTAATGAGTTTTCTAGAAGATTCTTTTTCTCCATTTTTCTTCAGGGATCTCTGGCTTTATTAAACAGTGAGACTTCCAGGGCACCCTGTGTGGGGCTGACATGTTGGCCACTCACCCCTTCTCTTCAGCAGGAGGCTGCTTTCCCTGCAGGAAGTTCACATGAGCTCCTGCTCTGCACACATGCAAGCCCCCAGGGAGGCCCTGATCCTGCCCCAGGGAGAGCGTGGGGGTCTCCCAGCTCTGTCCCCATCAGCCAGGAGTGGAGGGTAGGTAAAGCCGGGAGTTGAAGGGGCCATTGCCTTGGCAACTGGAGCCGATTTCCCCCCCTGACGTCCTGTCCCTGACAACACATGGAATCACCTTGTGCCTCCCCAGATCTCGGTTCAGAGAGTGGGCTCTGGCCTTCGACCTGCCTCTGCCCCGCTCCCCAGTTCCTGGGGTTGTTTTCATGTGCTCACTCTTGACATTTTCCTGCCCAATGAGACCAGCCAGCCCTCCTTTCCCCCATCCCTCAGCTTGGGTTCCCAACTGTGGACAAAGACTGGAGAGCGAATACTTTATTTGGCAAGTCTAGAAAATACCACCTTGGGGAAGAAAGTGTTTGTTAGGGTTGCAATAACAGTATCACAAACTGGGGCAGGGGTCGGGGCTTAAACAACAGAAATTTATCGTCTCACGGTTCTGGAGACTGGAAGTCCAAAATAAAGGTGTCAGCAAGTTTGTTCCTTCTGTGGGCAAGCTGCTGGCCGTTTCCTGGCCATACGTGGCGTCGTTGGGCCTGTAGAAGTCTCACTCTGGTCTCTGTCCTCACCTGCATCTAGCATTCTCCCTGCATGCACGTGTCTGTGTCCACATCCCCCCTTTTTATAAAGACACAGTCACATTGGATTAGCGCCCACCCCGCTGACCTCATCGTAACTAATTATGTCTGCAGCAACCCTCTTTCCAAATAAGGCCCCATTCTGAGGTACTGGGAGTGAAGACTTCAACCTCAGAGTTCTGGGGGGACACGATTCAGCTCCTAACAGGGTGAAGAAGTGAGACAGAGAGGGAAAGAAGCCAGTACAGAGCACATTCTCCAGCAGACCTCCACTGTGGACAGCTGGACTCCCACAGGGAGCTCTGGGGCTCCCCCCCATCCCAAGGGGGCATGGGCCCTGGGGTACTTATCCACCAGGTCCTGTTCCTCAGCGGTGGAGGCCGCTCCCAAGGGACGTACTTCCCTGGGGCTCCCGGCTGGTGTACGAGCAGGGTAGTCCTGTCCAGACAGACTCCGAGGCCAAAAGACAGAGGTGCTGGTGGCTGCAAGTCAGGCCCAGGCTGGAGGGCACAAAACGGGAAGGGTGAGTGCATGCAGTTGGGACGGCCAACACGTCAACCTCCAACTTCCAAAGCCTTCTTGGTCATTGGAGTCTGAACACAGCTTGGCAGTCTGGGCCATTACACCGGACTTCATTGGTCATGGGACTTCGTAGTCCTCACCAGCCCTGTCCAGATCTGATCAATATTCACTCTGCTATGGCCAGAGCTGGTGCTCCAATTTCTTGAAGGACACTGCATCCACAGAGCACCCTATGGAGCAGGACGGGGGGCTGGGACCCGATTGCTGGAGTGTTGGGATTTACAGTGAGGGCGGGGGGTGCGGGGGTGGAGGGTACCGTGGAGAAGGCCGACCCAGGCTGCGTCAGGCCTCAGTCATGCCTGGTAGCACGACCAAGATGGCTTCCCAGACTTCCCCCTTCCCCAGCTGCCATCTTGGCCAAGCCCACAGGGTGCCTCGGGAAGACAGGCAGGGGCAGGCATGGAAGGGGCTCAAGTTCCGCCAGCCCCATCTTTCCGAGGAGGGCCCCCAGGCAGCTGGCGGCGGATGGGGAAGCAGGCCCCAGGGCGCTGTGGTCTGAACGTCAGCCTGTGCTTGCAGTAGGCCCACCAGCCTAGGAAGAGCTGGGGAAACGGGCGCCACTCGAGATCGCGGAGACGGGCAGCCCTTCAGAGATGGTCCAGTGTGACCTGTTCAGCCCAGACGTGGAAGGGGGCCCAGGGAGAGAAGTGAACTGCTCTCGTCCTTACGATGACTTCATAGCGATTTTTATTAATGCTGTAATTAAAAATAAAACAGTCAAGACTTATTGAGCACTTACTTAAAATATGCCAGACACTGACGTGTTAAGGGCTCGTTAGAAAATTTCTGATTTTTATCATCGTAACAACCCTTTGAGGTAGGTACTATTGACTACCTCTGTTTGACAGATGGGGAAACTGAGGCTCAGAGAGGCAGTCGCCCAAGTATGGCTGTGAGCTTGTGAGGGGACTTCGCTCTGAGGAAGGGGCTCGAGCTCCTACCCGGGGCCGCCTCAGGACGAGGTGCTCAGCTTGGGGAGGGTGGGGAGCCCCAAACCACACGGGCCTCCCACATTCCACCTTGGCTCAGCCCCAGCGACAGGAACAGACAGGGAGCACCCCAGGGCCTGTCTGCGCTCCATCAAAGCGCCGGGGTGGGAAGCTGCCCTCGCCGGGGCTGCAGAGAAGAGCGGGACAGAGCAGCAGGGCCCCAGCCTGGGAGGCCCCAAAGGTGCCCCGAAGGAGGCCACCTCGCCTCCCCGGACCCACCCGGGGCCCACCCTTCCACTCGGCGCCCCAGGAGAAGGGCTGAGAGGCGGGCACGATGAAGCAGGAGGGACTCAGGAGTTCTGCGCGCCCTCCCCAAGCTTCTACGTGCTCCCCCCGCTCCACGTTCAGGCTGCCAGCAAACCGTGGAGCAGTCTGGAAGCATTCCGGAGCAACCCCTGACCTCTCCTTGAAGGGCAGGTGCCGCAAACATAAAGCACAGCCGGCCGACCGCAGGCAGAGCCTCCTGGCAGCCCTGGGACACCGAGGCCTTGGGCTCGTTCCGGAGTATGCCCCCACCCACGCCCCTGCCCCCATCCCCAGCAGCCCATCAGATGAAGGAGGAAGGGGGTCCTGTGCTCTTTAATTATTTATGTCTTTTAGTTTTATCTTTCCTGTTTTATTTTTTTAAAGATTTTATCTATTTATCTGAGAGAGAGAGAGAGAGATTGAGAGAGCGAGTGGGAGGAGGGGCAGAGGGAGAAGCAGGCTCCCCGCAGAGCAGGGAGCCAGACATGGGACGGGATCCCAGGACCCTGGGATCATGACCTGAGCTGAAGGAGGACACCCAACCGACTGAGCCACCCAGGCGCCCATCTTTCCCGTCTTATTGAGATATAATTGATACAGAACATTGTATCGGCCTCAGGCACACAACGTGATGATATTGGTAGATATTGTGACATGGTCACCACCACGAGTGTAATTAGCATCCATCGCCTCATGGAGTTATCACCTTTTTTCTTGTGATGAGAACTGCTAAGATCTACTCTCTCTCTTTTTTAAAGATTTTATTAATTTATTCAGGAGAGGCCGGGGGCGGGGTGGGGGGAAGCAGAGGCAGAGGGAGAAGCAGACACCCCCCGCTGAACAGGGAGCCTGATGCTGGGCTCGATCCCAGGACCCTGGGATCACGACCAAGATCCACTCTTTTATCAACTTTCAAATGCATACTACAGAACCGTGAACCCCAGTCACCATGCGGTACATCCTCAGCCCTTACAACTGTGAGTTTGTATCTTTGGACCATGTTCACCCACATGGCCCAGCCCCCACCCCTCACCTCAGAAAACCTCCCATCTGCTTTCTTTCTAGAAGTTTGGTTTTTCAGATTCCACATTTAAGTGAGATCGTACAGTATTTGTCTTTTTCCGTCTGACTTATTTCACTTAGCATTATCCCTTCAAGGTCTGTCCCTGTTGTTACAAATGTCAGAATTTGTTTCTTTTTTATGCCTGAATGATATTCCATTATATATATATTTCCCATATTGGCTTTACATTTCATCCATCCATGTATACTTAGGCTGTTTCTCTCTCTTGCTATTGTACATAATGCTTCTGTGAACATGGGGGCATAAGCATCTTTTCAAGATAGGGATTTTGTTTCCTTCAGGTACATACCCAGAAGTGGGATTGCTGGATCATATGGTAGTACTACTTTTAGTGGTTTTTTAAAATTTCTTTTCACTTTTAGTTTTTTGAGGAATCTCCAAGGGATCCTATACTTTGAAGTGGAGAAAAAACTCTTCCCTCTGCAAAATCCAGGCCCAGTAAAGTACACATGCCAAACAGAGCTTCCAATCTGGAAGGGGTTACGAGGTCGCCGCTGTCCCCTGTGGAAGAAGAAGCCCAAGAACCAAGGGCTCGCCAAGGACACAGGGACCCCCGATGGTAGAGCCGGCCCTAGCCAGCATGCCCCCCCCCCGCAAAAGCAGCGCTCTGTTCCTGCCTGTATTTATTTTCTACTGTTGCCATAACAAATCATCACTAATTCAGTGGCTTAACAATGACACGAAAGTATTATCTTACCATTCTGTAGGTCAGAAGTCTAGTACGGGTCTCACCAGTCTAAAATCGAGGTGTCAGCAAGGCTGTGTCCTGTTGTGGACGCTCCGGGGGAGAACCTGTTCTCTCCTCACTCAAGTTGTTGGAAGGATTTTGTTCTTTGTGGTTTTAGGACCCAAGTCCCTGTTTTCTTGCTGACCACAAACTGAGAGCAGTCTCCAGCTTCTAGAGGCCGCCATACTCCATGCCTCATGGCAACCTGTCCCGTCTTCATAGCCTGCAGTGGCCGCCAGAATCCTTCCCAGGCGTATTTCTCTGACCCCCTCACCGGCTTTCTCTTCTACATTTAAGGATTCATGTGATTAGGTGGGGCGACCCGGATAATCCAGGATAATCTCCCCATCTCGAGGTCCTTGACTTAATCACATCTGCAAAATCTCTTTTGCCGTGTGAGGCAATATCATCACACATTCTAAGGATTAAGGCATGGACGTCTTTGGGGGCCATTATTTTGCCTACTGCTTTGCCCTGCTCGAACTTTCTTTCTTTCTTTCTTTCTTTCTTTTTTTCTTTCTTTCTTTCTTTCTTTCTTTCTTTCTTTCTTTCTTTCTTTCTTTTTCTTTCTTTCTTNCTCTCTCTCTCTTTCTGTGATTTTTTTTTAGTATAGCTGACACAATGTTACGTTAGTTGCAGGTGTACAACATAGTGGTTCAACTTCTCTAGNTCTCTCTCTCTCTCTTTCTGTGATTTTTTTTTAGTATAGCTGACACAATGTTACGTTAGTTGCAGGTGTACAACATAGTGGTTCAACTTCTCTAGACGTTATGCTGTGCTCCCACAAGCGAGGCTGCCATCTGTCCCCATGCAGCCCTATTACAATGCCGTTGACTACATTCCCTATGCTGTGTCTTTTATTCCGTGACTTTTTCATTCCACAACTGGAAGGTTATATCTCCCACTCCACTTCATGCCCTGCTCACTTCCGAAAGGACCGAAGCAAAGTCGAAGGCCAACTTTGCCAAGCAGCTTCGTGCAGCCCCAGGGGAGACATCGCAGAATTCATCACGGAAACCACCACCCTGCTACGGAAGGCTCTCTGCCCTCTGCCAGGCAGCTGGCTACAATCCAGCAAGTGGGCTCTTCCATCAGGAAAGAACTACACGAACGTTAAAGAAAGTTTGGAAAATATGAAAAAGGTACAAGAAGAAAAAGCCCCAGCCTCCCAAAAAGACACTGTTAATATGTCGCCGAATTTCCTTCAAATCTTTCATTCTCTGCATGGGTTGAGTTTAAAGACTAGCATTATAATCATACTACACAAATAAAATTGCATTTTGCTTTTTTCTTACAGCATTGTGTTAGACGTATCTTTGCCACTTTGAAATAAACTATTTGTTAAACCCATTTAATGGCCATCATTTGCACAACGCATTGCCCAGATTGGACATACATTCCCTAAAAGGACTGTTGGATCTAAGAGCATGAACCCACTTTAAACTTCTTATACCCTACATGGAGGGTGACTGCCTGTCTTGTTGTCCTGACATCATTATGGAAAGGGCTCCCTTCCACTCTGATCTCAGTTTGGGGGATAAATCATATGGTCACCCCATCCACAGACTGTCTGAACAGTAACAGGGGCAGCTGGGGACTGTGGTCCCTTCTAAAGGGCAGGTGCTTCTCCTTCTCCTTCTTCTTTTAAGATTTTACTTATTTATTTGACAGCGTACAAGCACAGGAAGCAGCAGAGGGAGAGGGAGAAGCAGGCTCCCTGGAGCCCCATGTGGGGCTCGATCCCAGGACTCTGGGATCATGACCTGATCTGAAGGCAGATGCTTAACCGACTGAGCCACCCAGGTGTCCCAGGGCAGGTGCTTCTTAGTTCCAGCTCAGTGTCATGTGGGAGAGGCAGGCCTGGTGTTGCTAGAACTTCTGGATTTTTCAGGGGAAGGCAGAAACATAAATTATGTCATATCATATTGAATAGCCTCATTTTTAAGTATTGTCAAGAAATTAAAAGAAGATAACTGTTTCAAGTGCCCAGGCCAAGCCAACCTCATCTGTAACCCAGGTTCAGCCTGCAACCTGAGAACCAGCCCAATCCACTTGCGGAGTCACAGATGGGAAAACTGAGGCCTGGAGAACTGGGGGCTTCTCGGATCGTGGAGGCATGTGGCAGCAGGGCTCTGTTGACCCCACACCCAGTGCTCTCCCCTCAACACCACCCCGTCTGTCTATGAACGGCACCCAGAGGAGGGCAGGTGTACAGCTGGATTGAGAATGTGCCCACGAAGAGGGGCGGGGCATGGAGCATAGGTTGCCCATTTCACTCTGCACCAGCGAGGTCCTAGTTCCTGTTTTTTTCCTGATGAAGAGCCTCTGGTTTGGAAGGGTGAAGGGACTGGCTTCTGTTGGCCAAACGACCTGCTGAAGAGCACAGACCTACCTGAAGGCGGCTAAGGGCCTCCCCAGGGAGGGAAGTCTCCCCCTGCCGCCCGGCACACTCGCTGTGTGAGCCCTGCCCTCTGGGACAGTGTTGAGCGCAGGACAGCAGCCCATCAGCTACTCACACTCAGTTCTGGATGTCCCGTAAGTCTTTCTATCCCAGGCAAAACATCTCCAGTTCTTTCAACTTTTGGCCATGGGTCAGGGTTGAGGGCCTTTCTCTTCCAGGTCAGTCTTGGGACGCTTTCTCACTTGTTACTTTATTCTGGGAATGCAGCCCCTCGCTGAGCGCAGGGACCCTGGTGGCATGGGAGACGAGCCCAAGGTGCACACAGACAAATATCTTACAGTTCCGCGTTTATGTTTGTGTTCCTTGTGTTCATGACCAGCACGCCAGCCTTATTTATCTAGTCTTCACTTTGTGCGGAATTGAGTTGACCTAAGGGGTGACCAGGAGTAAAGGTGGCCTGTAGTCATGGCGAACACCATGGTGATGGCCATGATAACAGAGGTTTAGGGCCACTGCTCCGGACCGCAGCCATCAGCTTTTGTGAGAGCCTTTAAAAGTCTGGGCTGAATTGAGCACCCTCAGATTTTTCTTTTTTTTTTTTTCTTTCTTTCCTAAACATTGCTGCTAAGCCATAGCTCTCCCTTCTTTCCTTATAAGATGGGTTTTATGGGGGCACCTGGCTGGCTCAGTCAGAAGAGCAAGGGAGGGACACCTGGGTGGCTCAGTTGGTCAAGCATCTGCCTTCAGCTCAGGTCATGATCCTAGGATCCTGGGATCGAGCCCCGCATTGGGCTCCTTGCTCAGTGGGGTGTCTGCTTCTCCCTCTGCCTCTGTCCCTCCTTCGGCTTGTTCTCTCTCTCTTAAATTAATAAATAAAATCTTTAAGCAAAAAAGAGCATGTGTTTCTTGATGTCAGGGTCGTGAGTTTGAGCCGCACATTGGGTGTAGAGATGACTAAATTAAATAAATAAACTTAAAAAAAGATGGGCATTGTGAAGCTCAAAATCTAGATACATTTAGCCGGTTTCTTCTCATTCTTCGAAGGTGATGTCTTATCTTTTCAAATCTTGATTCTGCATCTCAGGTACTAGCTTCCAGCTTTGTGTGTCCAACCCCCCCCCCCCGGGGTGTGATCAGCAGCCTTGCTGCGTCTTTGTGTAAATCCCTAACAAAACTGCAGAGTCAGGCAAGGCTGAAGACAGAGTCAGGTGGCACTCTCCCAAGGCAGTAATTCCCCCCCAGCACTCACCACTCACCACCCACCACCCACCAGTGCCGAAGCACCCCCAGCTTCAAATCCACCAAGAGTCTCTGTTCCTGCTCTCTATCAGGCAAGAAAACTCTGCTTACCACCATCTCTCCATCCTGGACTTGAGTCAGATTTTTCACTAAGGTCAGTCGTTGTCGGAATCCACCTTTTCCTCATTTGCGGAAGCAGATAGTATTTCCCCAGACATATATTCCATTTTCTGGTCCCGTCTCCCCAGTTTTACCCCTCCCAGAGGACAGGGAGCAAGTCTGCATTCATTCCTGCACGTTCTTAAAATGCCGTGCTCTGTAACTTATCTATGAACTTGGGAACCAGATATTATCCAACCTGGCTCGATTCTCAGCCATGTGGGTCAATTTCCTCTTAACCATGTTTTTTCAGCCCCCTTCCAGGTGAAGTTCATCACAGTTCTTTAAAAGTATGTGATATCAGAATCAGATCATTCCTCCCATCCCACCATCCGCTTTGACACCCATCAGGAAAGAAAAATAGAAAGAAATATGTTACAAAGTCCCTGTCAATGGGAGCTGCTGGCCCTGGCACTGCCTCTATCTCTTCCTTATTATTATTAATAATTATTATTACTGTATATCCTGAACATATTATAAAAAGGCACTATTCCCTGACTTTGGAATTTCAAACTAGGGTCATTGCCTATGAATCCAATACACCCAACACAGCCAACCTGTGAAGAAATGAAGTTTCCCAAATCAGGATGGGGTGAGAAGCAACAGGGTGCATTAGACATTGCAGCTGAAGGAAGTAGACAGCTAGAGAGGACTGTGTTCAGGGTTGAGGGGGCTGGTCGGGGTAGGAGACCTGTTTATTCAGTCAGCATGCATGGAGAGCCTCCGGAGTGGTAAGTGCTGTCCCCCCAGCTAGACACCTGAGTCGGAAGCTAACTTGCTTTCTAGGAGCAAGCGGGGGCAGTAGAGTGGGGGATGGGAACAGACCCCTAGACATCAATAGCGCGGTGTTGCTATAATCACTACGACGAGATGGGGACTGCCTCACTCTGTCTAGGGGACTCAGGGAAAGCATCACAGAAGAGGTGAAGAATGAGCAGGGTTTTGATGGATGCGGAGGAGCTCTGTACCAGAAAAGGTGGTTGAAGGGCTTTCCAGGGAAAGGCAGCACATCCTCAAAGGTGTGGGGACAAAGGACCCACAGCGTGCTGCAAGAGAGAGCTTGGACTCCATCCTGAAGTGCCTTGCAGGCCCTGCCAGATGGTTTGGAGCAGGGGAGTGACACTGGCAGGTGGCGGTGGGGGCTGCGGTGGGGGAGGGGTGGTACCGCGCAGGGAAGCCAGCAGGAGGCTTGGAAGACCCTTGGCTGTGTGTGTTCTTTACTCAAACTCTGACTCGTTCTCACTGCTTCTTCTTTTTTTTTTTTTTTTCTGGAATTAAAAAAAAACCTTTTTATTATTGAAAATATCAAACATTTCGAGCATAGGGAGAACAAGAAGAAAACCCCATGAATTTATCACTCGAGATCAACAATGATCATTTCCTGGCTGACCTTGTTTTATCTCTAACCCCACCCGTTCCCTCCATCCCAGCTCATTTGGAAGCCAATCCCAGACATTATATAATTTCACCTATAATAATTTCAATATGTATCTCTAACAGATAAGGACTCTTGAGAAAATAACCTCAATATATCACCACACTTAAAGAATCAGTAGTAATTCCTTAACATCAAGGACTCTCCAGTTGGGTTTGATATTGTTCGAATCAGGATTCAGACAAGATTCCTCACTGCAAGTGGTCATTGTGTCTCTTAAATCTTTTATAATTTACAGTTCCCTCTCCAAAGCTTTGTCGCCCCTTGTAATTTTTTTTTTAAAGATTTTATTTATTTGACAGAGAGAGCAGCAGCAGGAGGAGTGGGAGGCAGAAGGACAGGGAGAAGCAGACTCCCTGCTGAGCAGAGAGTCTGATGCAGGACTCGATCCCAGGACCCTGAGATCATGACCTGAGCAGATGCTTAACTGACTGCGCCACCCAGGTGCCCCCCCTCATAATTTATTTGTTGAAAAAATTCTGCCAATTTCCCTGTAGTTTCCTACTGTCTGGATTGCATTTCTCTGGTGATGTTTAGCCTGGACCTCTATCCCCTAAATTTCTGCTAAATTGTAGGTAGATTCAGAAGTTTGATCAGATACAGGTTTGAGGGGTTTTTATTGTTTTGTTTTGGTTTGCTTTGGTTTTTAACAAGAGTTATAGTGTCTATCAGGAGGCACATGGTGCCCACTGTCAGGATGTCTCTCACGGAAATAATTCTGATTCTGTCATTCCTTTTTTTAAGTAATCTCTATGCTCAACACCGGGCTCAAACTCATGACCCAGAAATCAAGACCCATGCTCTACCAACTGAGCTAGCCAGGCACCCCCTGCCATTTCTCCTTTATTTATTAGCTGAAATGCTTCTAAAAAGAGAAACTTACTTCCAGCACTGTTTGGTTACTCTGAGGTACACTTAGGATAGGAAAAGTAGAATAAACACTCGGGTTTTTCCCTCTTTCTTTTCCATGTATCAACATAACAATAGCATCCTTTAAGGCAACCCTTATGCCATAGAAATAAAATGCCAACTACAAATGTAATTTAAAATTTTCTGCGCACCCCATGAAAAAAGGGAAAAGGTGGGGCACCTGGGTGGCTCAGGCGGTTAAGCATCTGCTTTCAGCTCAGGTCATGATCCCAGGGTCCTGGGATCGAACCCCACATCAGGCTCCCTTCTCAGCAAGGAGCATGGTTTTCCCTCTCCTTGTGCTGCTCCCCCTGCTTATGCTCTCTCTCTCTCTCTTTCTCTGTTAAATAAATAAATAAAATCTTAAAAAAAAAAAGAAAGGAAAAAAGGAAAAAGAAACAGGTAAAATTAATTTTAAAGACATATTTTTTATAATATATATTTTCAAATTTCAAAGTATTACATTCCAATATGTAGTCAATGTAAAAAATATTCATAAGACACTTTACATCTTTTTTTGGTAGACTGTCTTTGAAATCCAGTGTGTATTTTATACTCTGTTAAATTTTCGTCTTAAATACTACTTGACCGGCAATCAGATTTCACAAAATTTGTAGTGGAAAATGTAGATTCACATTCCCAAGTTGGTCCAAACACACTTAAAAGCTTTCAATAGCTGAATTGAGTACCAGATTTCAAACTTAAAATTTAGTAAATCTTAAACTTTTTTTTAAAGAAATAACTAACTTTATTTTTAATTTATTTATTTGACGGAGAGAGAGCACAAGCGAGGAGAGCAGCAGAAGGAGAAGCAGCAGGCTCCCCACTGAGCAGGGAGTCCGATGATGTGGGGCTCTATTCCAGGACCCCGGGATCATGACCTGAGCCGAAGGCAGATGCTTAACCTGCTGAGCCACCCAGGTGCCCCTAATCTTAAACTTTCTCCCTCAGTTGGACCAGCCACATTTGAAGCACTTAGGACCCCTGGATGGCTAGTGGCTACTGTAATAGACAGCACAGTTTCAAGGAAACCAATGAGGCAGGTTTTCTTTCAAGTATATTTATATATGCATGGATTTAAACATATCTGATGTGTTTTAACCCATTGCTGTTATTATTCTTACTGAAACTCACATGTTGCCTATTTGGCCAGGAATCTTCTTTATTTGGTCCTGATTTCTTTATTTTATTTTACTTTACTTTATTTTGTTTTGTTTTAAAAAGATTTTATTTATTTACTTATTTGACAGAGAGAATGAGAGAGGGAACAGAAGCAGGGGGAGTGGGAGAGGGAGAAGCAGGCTTCCCACGGAGCAGGGAGCCCAATGCGGTGCTCGATCCCAGCACCCCGGGACCATGACCTGAGCCAAAGGAAGACGCTTAACGACAGAGCCACCAAGGTGCCTCTATTTTATTTTATTTTTTAATTATGTTCAGTTAGCCAACATATAGTGCATCATTAGTTTTTGATGTAGTGTTCAACCATCTATTAGTTGTGTGCTCATCACAACACGTGCCCTCCTTAATACCCATCATTCGGTTACCCTATCTCCCCCCGCCCCCTCCCCTCTGAAACCCTCAGGTTGTTTCCCAGAGTCCAGAGTGTCTCATGGTTTGTCTCCCTTTCTGATTTCTTCCCCTTTAGTTTTCCCTCCTTTCCCCTATGATCCTCTGTGCTATTCCTTATGTTCCACATATGAGTGAAACCATATGATAATTGTCTCTCTCTGCTTGACTTATTTCACTTAGCATAATACCCTCCAGTTCCTTTCATGCCAATGAAAATGGTAGGTATTCATCCCTTCTGATGACTGAGTAACATTCCATTGTATATATGAACCACATCTTCTTTATCCATTCATCTGTTGAAGGACATCTTGACTCCTTCCACAGTTTTGCTCTTGTGGACATTGCTGCTATGAGGTCCTGAGTCCTTTGACACCACTCTAAGTGGCTTTGACAGCTGCTTTCCTTTCTGTAGGTATGAAATTATACTTCCTCTTGTGATATTTTCTTCCCAAGACCTGGAATCAACCACTTCTCCAAGAGGCTCTGGTTCTTTATGGTGGGAAATGATATTTAGAAATCAAGACTGGTCCCTTGGGCTGCTCATTGCTATTGGATTGGTTGTAGTTTTCAGGTTGGGTGCAGAGATTACTTAAGTAAATAAAAAAAAAACTTTAATATTATACTTATATCTTCTTTCTCCCATGCTGAAAAATTTTAATTGTCAATGCTAACATAATTACTCATTTGCATTATTTCTGCTATATATATATCAGTATCTCAAACTGATATCAGCACTCCCCACTCCACCAATATAATTACTGAAAACAATGTGTTTTTTTCCCCTAGTTCTTTTCGTCCTAAAGGTCTATCCCTCCTTGGTTGTGCAAATTATTGTTTTCAGGTCATATGGAATATTCTGTCTCTTTGTAGCTACTAACTGGACACACATTTACCTTCATTAGTTTGATTTAACTTTCAGTTATGGGGACCACTTTTAAAAAGGAATTTTTGTTCTATAATAATGTAATGTATTTCTATGGTTCCAATGTCAAGTCTAAAACCCAAGGTGTTTAAAAGAAGTCTAGCTTTCATCCCTGTCCCCTCCATCTTATTCCCTCCTTCTCCTGCTAGATAATTTTAAAACATTTTTATGGTTTGTCTACTTAAAAATATAAACAAATCTTACATATGTGCTGTGTATGCATGGCGTCTCACTGTTTTCAAGATCAACGGTAGTATACCATATACACTTTGCTCACGTAATTTCTTTCACTTAAGTATGTATATAATAACTTAAGGAATATGTCTCATTCCTTCTTATAGCTTCGTCTTCTTTTTTGTTTTTTTTTAAGATTTTATTTATTTATTTATTTGAGAGAGAGAGTGAGAGAGAGAGAGAGAGAGCAGGAACGGGACGGGGGGTAGGTAGGGGCAGAGGGGGAAGCAGACTCCCTGCTGAGCACAGACCCTGACTCAGGGCTCGATCTCAAGACCCTGGGATCACGACCTGAGCTGAAGGCAGCTGCTCAACCATCTGAACCACCCAGCCCCCTTTCTGATGGCTTCTTATAGCTAATATTCCTTTAGGAGGACGTGCTTTAGTTCGTTCAATCTGACCTGACATGAAGATATTTGTGTTGTTGCCAGGTTTTTAAAAAATTTTTTTTTTATTTTAAATAGTGCTGCCATTCTCCGTCTTCTGCATTGCTTTTTTGTACTGGATCTGGGATAGATACGTGGTAGTGAGATGGGCAGGTCAAAGGGGTAAATGTACATGGGATTTTGCTAGATATTCCACATTTCCCTCCACAGGGGCTGTCCATTTTACATTCCCACCAGCAATCTATGAGAGTGCCTGGTTTCCCCAGAGCCAGAGTCTGTTGTCCAGTTTTGGGATTTTGTCAGTCTGTTAGGTGGAAATTGGTATCTTGGTCTCATGTTAATTTCTAGTTATCCCGCTACAACTTACTAAAAGTCCGTCTTTCACCCCCTCGTTCAGCGTGCCACATTTATCAAAACTGAAATTTCCATACCCAGCTAGGTCTGTTTCTGGATTTTGTATTCCATTCTACTGGCCTGTATTTTTATTCATTCATCAGTACCAAATTGTTTCAGTTACAGAGGCTTTAGGTTTTAACATCTGACAGGGCTGCCAGCTCCTCTCCTCCAATTGCTTTTCTTTCTCAGGGTTTTTCCTGGCCCTTCTCGGTTCTTTCTCCATCTAAATGAACTTTATAATTGTTAATTTATCTAGCCCTGTTTTCCCTCTGCCCCAAGAAAACACCATACTTTTATTTGAATCGCAACAATTTATACATTAACTTAGGAAGAACGAACTCCTTCATGTGCTGAATCGTCCTAACTAAGAATACATATCTTTCTATATTTTCACATCTAATTATATTAATTCTGGTAGCGCTTTGATTTTTCTCATATAGGTTTTGGGCATTTCTTTTAATATTTAAGCCTAGACAGCTTACACTCTCTTCTGTGCTATCATAATTGGGGTCTTCTGTTCCATGTTATTTTCCAACTGGTTTTGCTTATTTATATGAAATCTTTGACTTCTATGTGAATTTGAGGGGGGAAGTTTTGCTGTCCAATACACCCACGTGGGCTATCCTCAGCTACTAACCAACTCCAGCCTTCGTGAAGCAGTTTCCTGCTTCCGCTATGCTGACACTCTCCACCACACAGCCTGACAGGGGACAGTCCCCAGGCCATCTCTTCCCACCTTTAATTTATTCGAAGGCAGTGGGAACTTGCCTCTCCCCAAATGACTTCTGGCAAAATGAGGTTCATCAAGTTAACCCAGGTACAAAACAAACTTCTGACACTGAACCTTTACAAGACAAGGTGAGGGGTGCCTGGCTGGCTCAGTCAGTAGAACACACAACTCTTCATCTTGGGGTTGTAAGTTCAAGACCCACATTGGGTGTAGAGATTACTTAAAAATAAAATCTTAAAAAAAAAGAAGAAAGACAAGTTGAAACGTTAATAAAATAATGGATAACACAGGAGGTGCTGAAGGAGAGAAAGGATCTATACACGAGTTTAAATGTTCCTTTACTGAAGTCCATAAAGGGTTCCCACATTATCTTCTTTCTGAGGGAGACAACGAATGGAAGGGAGGGAGCCCAAAGAAGTGGATATAGTAGAAGCTGGTCATCTCCCACAGTCTCTCCACTCTTTCCCAGTGACTTCCATGAGAGGCGACTGAGTTAAGCTAACTATGATACATTACGGGCAAGGAGAGCCTATCCTTGAGATCACTGTGTAAGTCAGTTTGGTATCTTATAATAATTTCATCACATTTTAATTATGTGTCTTTGAGAATTTTAAAAAATTGTTTCGAAGGGCACCTGGGTGGCTTTGTCGGTTAAGTGTCCAAACTCTTGATTTTGGCTTGGGTCTTGATCTCAAGGTTGTGAGTTCAAGCCCCATGTTGGCCCCATGCTGGGCGTGGAGCCTACTTAAAAAAAAAAAAAAGGAGGAAGAAAAATTGTCTCAAAATAATGGCTTTCATTATTACCTGCTTAGTGAGGACTACTGATACTTCTTAGAGTCACCAGTAGCTGGGAGACAACGCACTCTTTTTCAGTTTGGTTAAGAAACCCACAACTTATCTTGAGAAAAGTTCTTGAGAGGGCTGGCCCCAAGAGAGAAAAAAAAAATCCTTATAAACATCCATTGGCTCTCTAAGCCCTGCTGATCCTTCTCGGGATGGCCTTCTCAGGATGGCCCCATCCTCCTTCCTTTTCTGATCTACCTGCCCATGGCAAGCTCCTCCATAGCCCTCACTACTCTGAACTGACACCCGGGCCTGGGGGGACTACCCAGCCAGGCACTAGCTGGGAGGTGAAGACTATACCTCATTCATCTCCTTTATCTCTACAGTTCATGGTAATAGTAGGAGGGATTGTTGTTGACAAGGAGGGATGAATGAGTGTATGAATGAATGAATGTATGGATGTATGAATGAATGAATCCATGAATGAATCCATTAGCTACAGAGTTTTGGTCCTTCTGCACTTGAATCTCTCCCAGCTGTGCCCTGTAGGGCAGCTGTGAAAGAGAAAAGGGTTTTCACTGGTTGTGTCTGTGGGAGGGCTTCCTAACATCTCCCAACCTTGCACAAATGCCCTGTGTGCGTCTCTCTATCGTTTTCCCCACAGTGCCGTCTGGGAGAGAGTTGAAGATTTGTTGCACTGAAAATCAGAACTATGTGTTCATCTTAGGCCTGCCTGGCAACCCTGCACCCCGTCCACCTGTCCCCCAGTAACTCTCCCACAGTTGCCATCCTGATGTTTCCCACTCCCAGATGAGCTTGTTCTGTGGAAGAGGTCTGCTAAATTCATTCACTATGGTAACGAGTGTCCTACAGAGACATTCAGTGTTGGGTCTCCCAAATGCATTTACACTGTAATAAAAGACACAGCTTTAAGTCTTAGGAGCGACTCTAGACTTCACAGTATAACTGATCCCAGAGCCTGTGGGAGGTATATTGGGATAGAGGGACAGGGGGACTGAGGGCCATCTCAGGACTCCTGAAGGAGTAACACATCATCAATCCGCTTTGGGGACTGACACTGTGGTTCTGACACTGTCACTGCCTGTCCTCCTTAGCCACTGACCGGCTGTTGGTTCCACCCCCCGGCTCCTCTCAGCCATAGCTCCACCGCTCAATCCTCACTTAGTACGCCATTTTGTGTCCTTCCTTTTTTTTTTTTTTCTTTTTAAATATTTTATTTTTAAGTAATCTCTACACCCAACGTGGGGGTCGAACTTACAACCCTGAGATCAAGAGTCACACATTCCATGGACTGAGCCAGCCAGGCACCCATCTTGTGTCCTTCCACTGTGGCCAAATTTGTGTCTCTTTTGATGTAAGTGTAGATTCCTTGGGGTTAGGGATTGGGTCTCTCCTTTCTGGTGTTCCAAAGTGTTTGCTACCGGGCTTTGTAGACAAGCCATCAAACAACACACCTGGTGGGCTACTTCAGACCCTTTTCCGAGTCTTCTCTGTCTCCACTTAGTTTTGTGTGGCAGACTTTATTTCCAAAAATAGACACAGCACCACTTCTGCCCCTATATGCTCTTCAGAATCTTGCCATTCCCATCAAGAGGCAGAGTCTATTTTCCTGCCCTTGAATCTAGGTAGAACTTTGTCTCCATGAACAGAATGCAGCCAAGTGATGCCGTGGCTTCCAAAGTTTCATAAAAGGCTCCTGTTTGGCTTGCCTGGCATCCTTCATTTGTGTACCTGTCCCCCCAGCATGACCATCCTTATGTTTCTTACTCCTTCTATAGAAGCATGCTCTTTGGAAGGCTTTCATCTGGCCATCTCTTCATAAGCTCACCCTTTAAACCTAGTCACCACCACACTCTGAGGAAGCCCAAAGTAGTCTGAGACCACATGGAGAGGTCCAGACAGAAAGGAACCAATGCTTCCCTGAGCCAGTAGCCAGCACTGAATGCCAAGTACGTGAGTGGGCAAATCCTCAGATGATCCCAGTGTCAGGCTTGAGGTCTTCTAGCTGAGGCTTCGAGACTGTGGGGCAGAGACAAATGGTCCTTCTTATGCTCTGTCCAAAATCCTGACCCATAGAATCTCCGTGTGTAGTAAACAGTTACTTTCTCCCACTGTGTTTGGTTCGATTTGTAACTAGATTTGTTACCCTACTAACTAGAACACTGTGCAATGATGGACAAACACTTCTCTTTGGGGCTGGATTTTCTTGTCACTCAAGCTCTTTTTACAGAAAGAGAAAAGGAAGCATTGACACACTGTGTTCTCTTCCCTCTCCCAGTTGACCCATCGTCATTCCTTCTACTTTCTCCCTGGCTTTATTAAAGTATAACTGGTATATAAAAATTCACATAGGGGCGCCTGGGTGGCTCAGTGGGTTAAGCATCTGCCTTCAGCTCAGGTCATGATCCCAGGGTCCTGGGATTGAGCCCCTCATCAGGCTCCCTGCTCAGTGGGGAGCCTGTTTCTCCCTCTCCCTCTGCCTCTCCCCCTCTGCTCATGCTCCCCCTCCCTCTCTCACTCACCCTCTATTTCAAATAAATAAAATCTTTTTAAAAAATAATAAATAAAAAAATAAAAGTTGCACATAATTAATACGTAAATAGGGTGAGCTTGGGTATATGCATTTATTTGTGTTACCATCACCACAATCCAGGTAATGAATATATCCATCACTTCTACAAGTTTCCTTGTGTTTCTTTTTTTGGTGGGGGAGGGGGTAAGAACGCTTCACATGGGACTTATCCTCTTAAATTTTTAAGACTATAATTTTTGACTATAGGCACTCTGTTGTACATCAGATCTCTGGAACTTGTCCATTTCCTATAACTGGAACTTCATACCCATTGAACTCCCAAAAGCCCCCATCCTCATCACCTGGTAAACACCATTTTATTGTCTGCTTGTATACCTGTGACTATTTTAGCCTCTTAATGGATGAATCAAGCAGTATTTGCCCTTCTCGGACTGACTTATTTCCGTTTACATCATTTCCTCCAGGTGAATCTCTGTGGTCACAAATGCAGATTTCCTTCTTTTTTAAGGTCGACTAGCATTTCATGGCTTGTATATTCCACATTTTCTTTTTCCCTTCATCTGATGATGTACTTTTGGGTTTGTTCCTAGATCTTGGTTATCACGAATAATGCTGCAATGAACATGAGAGAGCAGATATCTTTTTGAGACCCTGATTTCAGGATTTTTGGATATATACACAGAAGTGGGACTGCAAGATCCTATTCTCACTTTTTTTTTTTTTGAGGAACCTCCATACTGTTTTCTGTAATGGTTACACCATCTGGCATTCCCATCCATGCCAACAGGGCATGAGGGTTCTGATGTCGTTACAACCTCACCGACGCTTGTTATGTCTTGTCTTTTTGACCACTAACCATTCAGCACATGTGAGGTGATAGCTCGCCGTGGTTTTGATTTCCGTCTCCCTGATGCTGAGTGATGGGGAGCAAGTTCTCAAGTACCTGTTGGCCCTCTGCATGTCTTCTTTGGAAAAACATCCATTTAGGTCCTCTGCCCATTTTTTACTTGGGTCATCTGTGTTTTTGCTATTGAGTTTTAGGAGTTGCTTATGTATTTTGGAAATTAACTCCTTGTCAGAGACATCGTTTGCAAATCTTTTCTTCCATTCCACAGGCCGTTGCCGTGCCGCTTTTCGGTGTAAGGGTGTAAGGTAGTTCCACTTCCCGATTTCTGCTTTTGTTGCCCTTCATTCCTCCTTCATATTGGTGCAACTTTATTTCCCCAGGGATGCCCTCCCCGAGCCCCACACTGCCTCCCATGCTAGCTCATGTCACCAAGCACCAGCTTAGTGCACTTTGCATTTTTTCTTCACCCAGTTTCTGATCATTATTTGTTTGTGGTTATTAATGAAACAGTAAGCTCATGAGGGGAAAGTACTCCCCAGTCTGGCTCATGGTGATGTTAGGCCACTTAGCACATCACTTGGCACACAGAAAGTTGTCAACTAAATGAGCTGGGACTTGCCCAAGGTCATACATTAAGTATTGACATCAGAACTTGGTGTCCCAATGTTCAGATGAAGGTTTTCTCCGCTATGCCATTTGCCTCCATTCCAAACCTTGTTGCTTTTTTCAGTGCCCAAACTTCTGACCATCTACAGATTAAGGCATGGTGTCTACAGCCTCTCCTCAAACCGAAAACATTCCATCTTCATCTCAACAGCCACCTTCTTGCCAAAATAAGCCAAGAAAGGTTATGGGAGTGCCTGGAATCCAGCAGGAGTTGAGCTGGTCGGAGAAGAAAAACAGAGAAAAAAAAAAGGAAATATCCCAAAATGTTGATTTGTTTAAACTTCTCCACAAACTTAACAACACAAGGAAACCAACAGAGACAAACTTATAATGAAGTAATCAGCCAATGAAGCTAATATTCCAGTAACGTGAAATGATTTCATGGGGGTAGATATGAATAGGGTCATTAAAATACGGCCATTGAGGGGAGGGAGAGTTTACTTTTTCTGTCTCCTTGGAGTCTATGTTCTGAAAGCTCAGCAGGAATTTAAACAAATAGCATGGAGGAATGAATGGTGAATCCTATCATATTTAAAGAAAAAGCCTCTTTCAAACTTTTCCTCTCTTTAATAAATGCAATGGCTTCTGCAAGTTTTGCTTTTTAAAAACCCTGTGGGTTTTTTTCCCCCATCTGGACAGCCTATTTGTGAAAAACAAAATTAGCATCAAATTGTTCTAATATAGTTCTGCATATTTTTTTCTCTAGGTCAGGAAGAAATTATTAACTTCTCTCATGTAAGCGAACGTAAGGAGAAAGGAAGGAAGGTAAGGTGATAGGGAATGGGGACCATAATGTTCCTTCCCTCTTTGATTAAAATGTGAAAAATAAAGTTAGGGAAATGGTCAATGGTATCTGGAGAGTGCCACGGACCAAAAGGGATTGTATCAGTAAAATGGGCTTGTGAAGGTCACACCCCCATAGGGAGGGTAGAATTGCCTCTCTGAGCCTTTGTTTCTCCAGCATTCCAGACAATATGCAACTGCAGGAAGGGAGGCTGAAGGGGAGATGCTCCCACTTTCTCAACTGGGCCAATTTAGTTGAACTAATGGTACAACCCACTGAAATTCACGGAAGATGGTGGTTCATCGCTCTAACCTTGGACAAGTCACTTAAATTCTGTAAACCTCAGTCTTCTCACCTGCAAAATGAAGAACAGAACTCAGAGTTTTGTAGGTTAAATAATATAAAGGAATTACTACGGGTCACCTAGCACATAATGTTTCACAAATATGAAGAGGAAACATTAAAAAATCCCCCAATGAGGCACTCTTTGGGTGAGAACCCTCAGCACAAAGAGAATGGTGGCCCCGGAGGAGTTGGGGGACACCTTAACCCGTTGCCCCCATGCTCCTAAAACCAGGCAGCTCATCTCTGGGCAGTGGTGTGGCTCGAGGGCCCAAGAGCTAGTCACCCAGTTTGCTTAAGCAAGTTCTTTCACACACACCCCCATATACACTTTGGCCCAAAATTCAGTGAGGTTTTTTCTTCCTTCTTCCTCTGTTGTTGTTGGGTTCTGATTACTTCCATCTGGCTGTGGCAGCTCGAGTGGAGTCTCTAAAAAACAAAAAAACAAAAACAAACAAAACAAAAAACCCTCCCTACAAAACACACATGTACCAAACCTAGAAGGCTTCTCGCCTGCATGCGTTCAGATGGCGACTCCTGTGAGCCGCGGCGGGGGGCGCGAGTAGGACCCCCGGCACCTGCGCGCGGTGCAGCCTGGAAGAGGGTCCGCGCGGAGCCAGCCGCCCCTCCGCCCCCGCCCCCCGGCTTTGCCTCTCGTCCCCGGCTTCCGCCCCGGCGCCCGGACAAGCGGGCGCACTGGGAACAGCGACCCGGGCATCTCCCGGCGGAGGGGGAAGAGGGAGGTGGGGAGGGCGGGTGATTTCAGAGATTGAAAACAGAGCAGTCCCTGCGCCTCAGCTCCGGAAGCTCATCT